>NC_136693.1:24380853-24830853 GCF_947650265.1 Symphodus melops
TGCATTCTGGGGGAGACTCAAAAAGAGAACACTACGATAATAAATACCGTAAATTTCGGACTATAAGCCGCTACTTTTTGTCGCGGTTTTTAACACTGCGGCTTTTAAAACGATGCGGCTTATTTATGGATTTTTCTTGCAGGACAATGAGCTTGTGCCGCAAAAACATTTGACTTCGTCACGTCGGATCTTAATATCAGTCATTTTGCGCTTCATGCACGCACCCTCATCATGGAAAACACACAGAGAAATACATATGATGCAGCTTTCAAGTTAAAGGCGATCGACCTGGCTGTCAAAGAAGGAAATAGAGCTGCTGCACGTAAAGTTGACACTGACAGCGACAACGAAAAAGAGACTGAGGAAGTGAGTAATGAAGTAACTCTGAGGCAGTGAATGGATGGACTTTTTCCTGTGAAATATATTACGGTCATCTTTTTCATCAGTGTGTTAGACACTGTTTGATAAAGGATTTACAGTAGGCTTCATATTTGCGGATGTTACCAGTAGTACGTATTTCATTAAAAGTTAAAAAATGTCTTTGTGTCACGTCTTTCTGTGTAAATAGCTCTTGTTATAACGTGGACACCTGCGGCTTATAATCAAGTGCGGCTTATATATGTACAAATACATTTTTTTACCTATTTTTAGCCGGTGCGGCTTATATCCAGGTGCGCTCAATAGTCCGGAATTTACGGTACTTATTGTAAAAATAACAAAAACTATACTACTTACTGCATGGACCTCGTATTGTTGCATGATTAAGTGAATATATGAAATCATTATAATATCAATGTGACACTTTGAGCTGCTCTTAGAGCCGGGTTGCTCAGCAGCACCACAAATCGGAACAAAGAAATCTTAAATGTGATTTAAAGGGACTAAAATGAGAATCACTCGAATAAATAAACTTGTATGAAGTAATTTGGGAGGGGTTAAAATGAGATCTCTTATGTGTCAAAGAGGTCAAAGGATGTCCTGTTTTTTGTTCCAGGAGTTTGAAAAACACAGACTTAACAAGTTCTGATTAAACTAAAGAAACTTTAGACAGTAACAGATCCAGGAACGTGTACAATAACTGAAGAAATGGAGACGTTCTGCTGGTAGTTTTCCTTCGACACGCTGAAAATAAAAAGACGCCCGTCATAATTTTCATCACAAAGACTGAGAGTGCAGAAACTTTTTTTTCTCTCAGTGGTTACACCTGCAGGACTGAACAAAGGGTTGTGAACACTCCAGCCTTTTACCCTCACACATCATACTCGTACAAATAGAACTGAACTGATGCCCATTTTGTTCCCAAAATAGAAGGCAAAGAAGAAGAAGAAGTAGAAGATGGGGAAATGAAAGTTCAAGGAAATGTGGAGAAAAAAAAGGCAGCTGCAAACAACGATAATGAGGCAAGAAAGCTGGAATCAAAGCTGCTGATTTCAATTTCATTTTTTTAAAAATCAGAAACAGTTCCAGTATATCGTCCAGTTTGAATATGTGATGGTTATATGTCAGAGCGAGACCGGGCACAGCGAGGATGCTGGCTCTTTGATAGCTCCTACACAACACAGTTTTGAAATAGACAGTACGTTTGTCACTTTGGCTTGTGATGAAAGCGACTCCTTTGTCTACGTTGTCATGGTAACTTCTTCAAATATCCCCACCTTCTGTCAGTGGCTGTAGAGATGCACAAGCCTCTGCTAAAGAAGAAGATCACACATGTCTGCCGCCAATTCGCCTCCTAGTGAGAGACCCCACCTTAAAATCTTGCGTGCCACTCTGCTGTTTGGTAGGTCAAACATTCTGTCACAAAAACTATCCACATTTGCCTTCCGCCTGACCTCACGAGGCACCCACCCCATGTCACCACGAACAGCAGACATAGGTGACGAGTAGTCCAGAACAGGACAAACCCAAGACTACTATAACTTTGTATATGTGGAATAGCCTGTAGATCTTAGAGTCTTAGTTTTCCCAATTATACCACAAGCGCTCTGCCACTACTGATGTCCCTAAATGTTAGATGTATGTCTGCTTAGGGCTTCTGTAGTACACAAAAAAACAAACACTGGATGGTTTCAGTTTTTTATAAGCTTAAAAGTAAATCATGGCTCCAGTCATTTAGGACCCTCCAAATAAAAAAATGAAATCACTCTTTCTCGGAGCAAGAACAACTACATTTAAGAAACTTAAGATGAATTTAAAACCATTGAAGACAAAGCAAAGGAACCATTTGATCTTCAAAACCCATCGTAACCGACAGAAAAGGCCTGGAGTGGCTGTTGTCAAGGGGTTTTGCTAGCTCCGCCTCCAGACTGGACGAGGAGGAGCGTGAAGAAGAGGAGAAGAGAGGCGAGCAGAGCGAGAGCGCACACACACACACACAGAGTGTAATGGAAGAGAAGATTCAATTAAGAGAGACAGGAAGAGACGTTTAAGTAAATGGAATTATTGAGAGCATAATTTGGATTGCGTTGAATCGAGAGCGCAGGAGCGAGGAGAGGGGGAGGAGTGAGCACCACGAAGAGGAAGAGGAGGAGGAGAAGAAAAGAGAGAGAGGGAGAGGCTGGGAGGGCGTGTCAAAACTGGAGAGAGAGCACTTGGTCCGTCTCCAAGATATCGATTTAGAAATTAGCCTCAGTGAGTGTGTGTGTGTGTGTGTGTGTGTGTGGCTCTGTGGGTAAGATAAAGGGGGGGAGATATGGAAGCAGGCCTGTTAGTGGTCTGAAATCTTGTTACAGTTCAATCTGACAGGCAGGAGTGATGATGCTGAGTCTGAACACTCTCCACATGAAACCACGGTAACCAGCGCACGATGACATCACTGTTTGTGCTTCTTTCAGCACTCGTACAGCTATGGAATGCTGCAAAACGATGCAGTGGGACGCATTTAGTGATTGATAGAGTTTGTTTAGTATTTACCAAGGAAACAGCAGGATTTCCTCTGTTGTGTGATTCTTTCATTTGTTTGCAGAAAAGGATCGCTCTCACATTCACGTGCTAAAACTACAAGGGCTGTCATGATACCAGAAGTTCAAACAGAAAATCAAAAACATTGAAAGTTCCAGACCAACAATACTGGCTCATTTCTGGTTTTTTTTTGTTTTGTTTTTTTTAATGAACAGAAGTGTACAGAAAAACTCTTTCACACTGATTAAACATCGGCAATGTCAAATATATGTGTGCAGTTCAGACTGTGCTCTCTCTCTTTGGGTTCAAAATAAGGCTGAACATCTTTAGGGGTTTTTAAGCATCAGTATTATTTGATTCTATCCATCATGAATGAAAAAGATTCTGGTTTCCAAAATCGTTAACTGCAAATTTTAGTTATTTAAAAATGAGGACACAGTGTGATTTTTTTTATATTATTTTTTTTCAACACCAGGAATTACAGACGGAACACTGAATTGTATACAACTCTGGGATGGATTAATAAAAGGTTGATTAATAAATTCAAAAACTGTTTGTTGGTCTCATATTGCTTGGACTAAAAGATGCCAACTGTTCACAATAGTTATGCAAACATTGATTTATTTCCACACAGATCATCTGTTTGCTTTGGATGGATTCTGGAGGAGAAGTAGTCATTTGTGTTTTGACTGAACAGGACATTTATGAAGCACAATTCAAACAACAAGGGCCAATCAAAGTGCTGCACACCAGACATGAAAAGTGTCATATTTAAAAGTCTTCCAAAGCATGTGAGAGATCTCTGACTACATGGATATGTGGCTGTGAGTTTCTCCTTTCGTGCTGAATTTAATGTCCTTCCCCCTCCCAGGCTGCCAACCCTGATTACCCCGACCTTCGACCTCATCCTTTATGAGCCTCTTTTCCGTTTCCTTTTCTCAGCTGTTGGGACTGAACAGCTGGACACCAAACTACACTCAGTACTACATCTCAGAAATACAAAAGGTTATAGACAAGTGATTCAGCGGGCAAAATGCCCTCCCTCATACTGTCGAACATCAGCCTGTGTGTGTGTGTGTGTGTGTGTGTGTGTGATGAGTGATGGAGCAGACTCTTTGTGTTCAAAATTACTGAACAGCTTCCTGTGAACATAACTGGAACATGACTCACTTTATTCTGCTGGCATCTAAACAACACTGCGCCCTCTGCTGGTCAGCAGTTGTTACTGCGTGTGTGTGTGTGTGTTTCAATTTCACTCAGGAAGCTTCAACACCGCAGCGCGTTTATAACCCTTTTAGTGGTTTCTGTTCCTGTAGCAGCTGTTCAGTCTGATAGGCGCTTCACTCGTGCCCTCCAGATTCATATCTGTTCATGTTATTTTGTTGCCATGGGGATTAACAATCGTTACTGTGTGTCTGTCCAGGTGTCCACGTCCTGATCGCTGTGGGTGCAGTGATGATGGTGGTCGGTTTCCTCGGGTGTTATGGCGCCATCCAGGAGTCCCAGTGTCTTCTAGGAACAGTGAGTCCCCTTGTTTCAAACCCTCCATGAGCTTACAATGACAGGTATCACATTTTACCGTAACATGTCACCGATCAGCACGTGGTGGCAGTGATGATCGGAGGGAGACACAACGGATCAATACGCGAGGCTAGTCAACATGGAGGAATTTTAAATGCGTTATTGAAGGTTTGGATGAAAACATTTCCTGATGAATGTAAAGAACTAAACACCAACACTTAGACCTTAAAGATGAATAGAGCTTATCAACAAGGAAGCTCATGTCTGCTAACGCTCGTCGTGTTTATAAGTCACAAGATGGCCTGATCTCGCTCCACATTTTCAGTATCCACGGTGACTGTAGTTTCTGACCAATCAGGAACTTTAGAAATAAAAAAAAATACTGTATCTGAGACATTCACATGACTTAACCCGGGAACATGGTAACAATACACAGTGGCCTTCATCAGCCTGCAGCAGCGTAATGCCTGCAGCATATTATCCTTGAAGGGTCAAAGTGGTTGTGTTTGTCCCTGACAGACTCAGATTGTTATTCTAAGTGTCTGACAACATAACAGAAAGGATCCGAACACAAGAGAGACCTTTTTGTTCAAGCGGGAGATGATTCCAAGCAGCTGTCACATCACTCTCTACAAACACACCAGACTCCATTCATACAAACGGGAATTTAAGCTCAAAGTTCCTGGATGCTTCTGGAGTAATGCTGCCTCAAACTGAAGAGTGTGTGTGCATGTATGCGTGTTTTGTCTTGGACATGAAGAACGTACATTTGAAAGAAACACTATGACACAAAGAAACTACTGATGTAAACAGCGGTAGATCAGCAACTTTCTTGTTTTGGAGGTTACAGTGACTGTTTATATGAATGGAGTCTGGTGTGTTTGTAGATAGTTATGTAACAGGTGTTTGTGGATAAAGAAAATCACCTCCCTCTTAATATTAAAGAACTCTCTCTGTCGGGATCTTTTCTGTGATGTTTTCAGACACTTTTTCAGAATAAAAGTCTGACGCTTTATTCACACATGCTCGAAAACTTCTTTAAACAGCCTGAAAGTTTAAGATTGAGCTTCACTCAGGCTTTACCCAGTTGTTTTTGTCTGACAGCCCCGTCAGGGTGAGCTGATGTGAGGACACAGCAGGGAATATGTTGGGGGGGGCATGTGCAACAGGTGCGATCTCCATTCACATAATAAACCTGCTTCAAAATGTTTCTGTTTGCAGTGTTCTTCTCCAGGAATGTGTCTTACTACATGTTTCATTGTTTGTTTCAAAAGCGAAAAATGTCATGATGGCGGCAGACTCGCTGCTTGTCATTCTTCTGCTTCTACATCGTTCTTTTTATGTCGTGTGTCGCCTCATGACCCTCCCACCCCCCTCAGTCTGACGGCCTCCTCCTGTGAGCTGCACGTGTGAACAACCAACTCAGGGAGATTTCAAGGGCAGCCTGCTTCAAATGTTCGAAAAGTGTTAAGGAGTTTATGTGTGAAACAGAATCTGATGTTTACCTGTTAATGGACGGATATTTAATCAATGATCAATCTGACATTTAGAGCCTGTAATTTGTGATTTTCTTGTGTGTGTCGAGTTAACTGCAGTGATGTCTGTGTTGTTTCCCGCAGTTCTTCGCCTGCCTCGTCATCCTGTTCGCCTGTGAGGTAGCTGCTGGAATCTGGGGCTTCATGCACAGAGAAACTGTAAGACCACACACACACTCATGGCTTTATAGAAGTACACTACACAGAGACAGCAAATACAGGAAGGAACTGTACTAGCTTCATTACAAATATTCTATGATGTGAAATAAAAAAGAACCCGTGTTGGTTTCAAAAGGTCTCAGAAGTTCAGATAGCATGAAGACATCTTTAATTTAGTACTCATAAAAACATATTTGAGTTACCTCGATGTAGTTCACTGCTCGCTCCGGTTTTTACCTCCCGTGTTTTCTCATCACAGAGACGAAAACTGTTCCCAGGGCACGGTTGTTAAAAAGTAATCCAACAAGATTCAAGTTATCAGCTTAAATCTTGAAATCAGGTTGTTCAAGAGAACAATAGACATTAGATTCACTTTTGTTTGATTGGTCGTTAATCAGTTAGAAAAGAAGTGGTTCGTAATCAGATAAGATCGGGTCATCTTATTTGTTTCTTTTTAAACAGTGACAAACTTTTAGTCTTTCAGTTCTCAGTGTATTTTAAAAACTTTGATGTAAAAATATCGGACCTATCAGAAGGCTGGATTCAGACTGGATAGCAGGGGTGAAGCTCCTGTATGCGTAAACATGTCACTGGAGGATTGTTCTCGACGGAGCATCAAATCCATGAGACTGCATAAAACACCAAAGTAGAGATGATCCGTCGCCAGCTATTTGTCACTTAAGTTAGTTGCTAGGCAACGGCAATGAGGCATTATAAGCCCTGTTTCCACCAAGTGGTATGGTCCAGTTCAGTTCGGTACCAACAGTATTTCTCTTCATTTCAACTGTCAAACTGTTGGAATGGTAACAAAATAAGGGATCTGTCCTCCTTTTTTCAGATCCGACCTTTAAGGGTCCCATCGTTTTCTGTGTTTCATCGTTTCTATGTTGAACTGAATTAATAGCGGCTGCACTGTGTTGGACTTCGATGATGTCACACATAGCTGACTCTAGATCAGGGTTTACCGTAGAAAACTGTGCTGAACGTGGATTGGTTTTATAGTGCGGGTAGTTGCAGACTGTTCTTAAAAACCTTCCGCCACTGTTGGAGCATCTCGTGGACGCAAAGCGTTTCTGAGGACGTGCACAACCTCCGCTTCAAACCACCACAGGGTAGGCGAGGCTGATGTCATGCATATGCTGAGTTAAAGTATATGAAGGGTTGTAAACCCATCCAGTTGGTGTTTTAAACATCAATCTATTTTGCACTTGAATGCTTTATTTGCTTCAATAACAGAGTGGACCAATGTGAGAGAAAAAGATCCGCACACATTTTTTTTAAAAATTTTTAATGAACACTACGTGATGTGTTCAAGCACTTTTTCTTAAGCAGCGGAAGTTGGCACTAGTGTAGTAAAGTAATTATGATTATCATTTATTTTTTTAAGGTTTATTTTTGGCCTTTTTAGCCTTTAGTGTAGAGGACGGCGGATGGATGAGAGGGTGGGAGAGAGAGTGGGGAAAGACGTACAGTATGGTTGCCACGGGTTGGACACGAACCCGGATTGCCCACACGAGGGCTGTGGCCTCGATGCATGGGGACGCACGCGGTGCCACTGCGCCACCGGCGCAGTAATTAATAATTTTTTATCAAAAATATTTTTGTCTCAAACATTATCGGATTTTCAGCCTTCTTATTGTGTGGAATTGGGCGCCTCCCTGTGGACAGAGTATGTAGTGTGATTTTGCCTTTAAAGCAAGTCTGACCCTGGATACGGTTGATGCTTTCTGTTTCTTCTCTGCAGACGTGAGCTGGATTATCTGATCCTCAGAAATAAAACTTTTCATCCTCTCTAAATGTTCAAACCGATCCACCATCAAAGATCACTTAACTTAGTGGATTAAACTGTGTTAACTTTACTTGCACACAGCTTTTACTCCCTACTTTTCGAATGCTGTATTAGATGATTTGACAAACATGGCAGCTGGAGAGACACAAAGCTGTGCTAAGTTTGTAAATCTTTAAAGTCTTGATTTGAATTTCCTGTTCTTTTTCTGAGCGAGCCGTGAACAATTGACTTCAACTTGAACTTGACTGATAGAGATGTTGGCCTGAGATCAAGAGACACAGGAGAGGTGTGAGTGTGAAAGACATCTAACGATGTCGTTTGTTTCAGGTGTCGAAGGAAATGATGAACTTCTACGACTCTGTGTACGACAAGGCCATGGAACAAAGTCTGACTGACAAGGATAAGAAGCAGGCGGCTGCCTCTGTGCTCAAGGTCTTCCATGAGACGGTAAGACCAAACGCTGTCAAATATTCCAAAAAATAAATGTAGGGGTTTTTTTGTTTTTTTTTTGCACTGAGCTTCTCTCGTTTGCAAAATGACCCGATTCAAATCTCAGTTCAGAGCCCACGTGAGATGTATCTTGCTTTTCTTCAACAGACGGACAAACTTCTTATGAAGTCCACTAAAGGGAAAACTGTGAATTGCTCCAGTGAATTTCAGACGTTTTAAAGTTTTATTCCTCGTGAGCCGCCTCACACTCACGTAATCACATAAATGAAGACACCGTCCACTGTCCAATCTCTAAAGTTAAAGCATAATAAAGAGCCCATATACAGTAATCCTTTCTTGAATAAAAAATCTGTCAATCTTTTCGCCTATCACTTTCATGCAAAGTAAAAACATGTAGAGGTATATCTCTTTTTAAAAAGAAGCTACAGATGAAGGCAGGGTTGGTCATTTTTTTCCAGATACACTTTTTAAGATTTTGGTTGACAACAAAGAAAATCCGTCATCTCCAGCAGTGGGAAAGGCCCTGATACACCGCGTAGACCACGGACGTCAGTGAGCGGTTGTTGCCCTAGTTTTTGCGGCGTGTCCGCCACTTTCCGCCCGCCATGTTGAATCTGTGTCGATGAGAGGACTCTCGCTGATTGTCTGATCTCCTTCGGCTGTTCGTCTCCTGCGCCTCTTCTGACTGACAACGCCACTGTCATTTCAAACTTTTTCTTCGCCATAAGTAGGCTGCAAATAATACGAGTGTTGCGTAACAGTGGTGTTGCGCGTGCACAGAACGTATGAGGCCGTGGGCTGTAGTTTTGACGGTGTGTTTGAGTGCGACTTTTTTGGCGTGTAGGTGAGATGAGGCAACCTTCGTCGCCACTAGTACCGTGCCGTCCGCATCGGTGTTAAGACTGTAAAAAGTAACATCTGCCACGTGCTACCAATTTGAAGATCACATCCCGCCTTCCTGTCTCTTCGCTCGTTCTCTACACTCAAAAGATACTTACAGCTGGATGAGGCATGAGACGATGTAGCTTCTGTACATTGCAAGCGATGAGCTGAGGTATGATTCTGGAGCAACGGCGCTCGTGCAGGTAAACAGAGGGGCGTGGCTTTTGAAAGAGCCAAGAGGGGAGGCGGTTTGGTGTAGACGGAACGTTGAAGGAACGCTAAAAGAACTGTCACGTTTGTCTTTAATACCAAAATCCCTTTTCTAAATGAAGGTTAGCTTGTTGTTCCCTGTGAGCAGAGGAACACAGGAGGTGTTTGGGAGTTAATCTCTGTGTGTGTGTGTGTGTGTTTCAGCTGGTCTGCTGCGGTAAAGGACAGGGCTCTGGTTTTTTCACACACCTCACGGACATGTTGAGCATAACCGACCTCTGCCCCTCCTCTGGAGCCACAACGGTGAGTGTGATCAAGCTTATAACCACAAACACACAGCTCATCATCCCCGGCTCGCCCACACCACGGGGGTTCACTGACGGGTTTTTAATGCTACGGCACATCGTGATACTCACAGTCATTCAAAGATTGTCTTGTTCTAAAACAAGCACAGAACATTTTAATCTCTAACTGAGCTGCTTCAACAAAGACAGAGACATGCTGCGTGACGCGAATATGAGATAAAGCATTAAATCCGTCACTGCTGTTTACAGCTCCGCCTGTTTGATTGTATTTAACTGATATACTCATTGATTACTTAATAACTTTGTTTCCGTGTCAGACGTTCACTGCAGACTCTCTGAGGGAAGATTTTCAGCTAAATTTCAAATCTCTTCAGACTGCACAGAGGCATCAACTTAATTCCTTCGCAGCATGTAGGTGGTCCACAGTGGTCCTTTCACTCGTCGTGATGATTCATGAGCTCAGAGAAAGGGTCACATTTCCATGAAAACACTGTTTCTCCCAGCGATAAGACTCCATCCGTATTCTTTTGAACAAGTCGGATGAAGGTGTCACCGACTCACGTCACTGTTGCTGTTTCTCTCTGCAGAGCTGCCACTCCAGGATCAAGGAACTGTTGTCGGATAAGATTTATCTCATCGGTATCCTCGCTCTGGCGGTCGCTGTTATCATGGTGAGAACATGAAGCTGCACTAACAGTCACTACAGCTCTGACAACATGGTGTGTTTTCTTCTTTGGTGTATCGAAAAGCAGGGAAACTTAGTTTCTGTTCTGTGGGAAATAACATGACGCTGGTGAGGTGGGAGTGGATTTCATTTTCTCACTTAAATTCAAATTCAAAAAACTTTATTTGAGCCTCAATAAAAGAAAGTTGCTGCTTTCTAAAGATCCAATCCTAACGGATGTCCTCGATCTGCTCAGAGTCCTTTGGGGATGTCCCGGTTTATTGTTCGATGTTTAGGGTTTTAAATCTTGGCTACGTCATCAAAGGTAGGACGGCAGGACGCAACCCGCACACGTGTGCCGGAGAACTGTAACACATCGAACAGTTACAGCCGTACGTGAAGTGTTGCGCTCCTTCGCCTGGCACGATGATCTTAGAAAAGTCCTGTAGTATGTGACGCGGCTCGGGATGCTTCAAAATGTGTCGAGTTTTTTTTTACACGTAACCATTCCACTATGAAACATCGTCACCATCTCCTCCTGTCTTTGTCCTCCTCCTGCAGATCTTTGAGATGATCTTCAGCATGGTGTTGTGCTGCGGGATCCGTAACAGCCCGGTGTACTGAAGCGTCTGACCACCAGTCGGCTCGCTGATGATGGAGAGACGACCTCGCCGTCTGTCTCAGTATTTTTTTTTTTTGTTTGTTTTTTTGTTTGTTTTTTTTCTTTTATAAGCAGGAGATGTCACATATATTGCTTGCTGGATTTAGTTAGCTCAGCGAGCTCACGTAAGCCATCCTCCATGGAGCATTTTAACGACACTGTCTATGAAGTTTATGTTAGTCACAGATGCTGTTCTGCATATTTAACCCATGCTACCCTAACCTGATAGATCTTATACCACACTGTCACACCTGAGTTACACACACCTGTCCTGGTGCTCTAATCCTTTGACTTGTTTACTGCTTTCTATGAACATGCTTTATACCCTTAGTTTTATGGATGTTTTTTCACTGTTTTATGTATAAACTGTATATAAATATATATATTAACAGTGCTTTATGACTGCCTGAGCATGGATGTTGTATTACACTCTGCCTACACTCACTTCTTGTTTACTCCAGACTGAACCTGGAGATGGAGAAGCTTTAATTGTAGTGTCTCTGTTGTCTCTGTTTCACATCTATCCCGCTCTGCGTGGCGTCTGCAGGGAGGACTTTATCCTGGAAGTGGCTCTGTTGCATAAAACCTTCGAATTCTTCTACCTTTAGATGACTGATTCCAATCGATGAAGTTGCATCAAGTTGAAAAAAATCACGTCCTCACAAACCAAATGAGACACCAAACACATTCAGCCAATTCATCTGAAATTAAGTCAGGCAGAAGAACTTTAATTGTTTCAGTTCAGGATTGTGTTTGAAATATTTCTGGAAACCTCCTCTGATCTCTCTCAGAGTAGAAAGAAGGAAAGTGATAAAAGAGACGTCTAAAGGAGGGAAATTAAAAGATCTTATGCAACTTGTACTTTTTACATCAGTCGGCTGTCCTTCACTCGCTCTCTCGCTCGCTGCCTGCAGACGGCGCAGGGTGACACTCCAGCCTGTGGTCAGAGCATCTACAAACAGAGGCCTGGTTTGTTCATTCCTCACCTGGTTCAGTCTGGTCCTGTCTCATTGTTCTTCCCCTTCAGCTTTATAGCAGACTAACCTCCTCATCGTCATCCTTCACGTAACGACTGATCCCAGTGCAGGGCCCGTGGTTTGCACTAAGTGTTGTGCTGTCCTGCTAATGTTGCTAATCTGTTAGTTTGACCCTAAATGCTGTCCAGAAACAGTTTGACCAGGTGTGTTTAGTGTACATGTGCAGAAAAGAACAGGAGCAGACACATTATCAGGAACCTGAGAGAAAACTGGAACTGTTTTTTTTTTCTTGTGAGCTTCTGTGTACAGAGGCTGTAGCCCTCAAGTCTGGGCTTTTGAAAAGGTCAAACCAAACTCCATTTAGAAAATGGTATTTTCAATGTTGTTTGCTTTTTGTCTTGCAAACCTGAAAAATCAACAATTTCAGAATTTTTCTGCAAATCCGCATTAAGACGGAGTTATGTCAGTATCCTTTAAACCTGGTTTATTGTAATTCAATCATAGTAAACTGTGTTTATTTGGGTTCAGAGCTCTATAACAAGCTAATTCTTAACTCCTTTTGACTTCATACAAACAGAAAATGACTGACTATTAAAACTGGAAAAGCAGTCTTTCCTCCAAATAATGTGAGCACACCTTAAAGTTGAACTCAACGCCACAACTTAGACAAAGAAATAGTTCCAGCCTGCAAGTGATGCGTTAACCTCCGTGAGTCGAGTGCTGGTGGTTTTGTGTCTGCTCTCTGTGAGTCCATCTTCACCCTCTCAGGTTGATTGTTGTGCTGACTTTAGTCTTGTTTAGTTTTCGGGCAGCGCAGTCACACTAACAGCTTCACCCTCACCTGCAGGATCACATTTATTCACTCCCACACACAGACTAGAAAATCATCTGTCCAGAGGTCTGATCCTGCTCGTCTCATTTTAACAAACACACACGCAGTCCTATCATCCATATCATCCTGTGTAACCTTTCATACTATCACTAAACCTAGTCTTGTTTAACATCTCATGCTTAAACTGAGAACCAGTAAAAGTGTCTTGTAATATTTACAGCTCTGATGTATTGTACTAATGAATCATGAAGGCTGTAGAGAGACAATGTATGCCTTTTTTCCTCTTGTATTGTGATATCTTGTCTGGTACGTCGTAAAGGGAGTCTGCACAGAGAGGGGAGGGGTTGTTGTGTGGCAGTGCGGACTGAGAGGAAATCAAACCTTCACGCCGTCAGTTTCTCTGACAGACTGTCCATGATGCTGCCTTTTTTGATCGCCCTGCCACTTAAAGCTGACCCCTCTCTGCTCCTGTAGACTTTGGTTTGCCCAGATAGAAAGGGATTAAATGTTCTTTACAAATAAAGTCCGAGGGTGATGTCTTTTTTCTTATGAGAGTGATATAAAAAGTAGGAGTCGAGGAAGACATCAATGAAGTCAAAACCTGCAGGAAAGAGCTGACTTACGAAAAATGAGATTTAAATAACATGAGGTTATATAATGAGTCTTATGGGTAATTAGCGTTGTGTGGTTGAAAACATTTGGTTCAGTAAAAAGATGTGAAAGAGCAGGAAGTCAAACTCCAGGTGTTCTTGAGGATAAGAATATAATCTTAGGGTTACTATAAAACTGTTCAAATAAATCTTTTCAGTCCCAACTTGTCAAAGACAACACACGGACAACTCTATAGGTTAAGAAGGATATGTGACCAGATTTCAGACCTCCATATACAGTCAGTAATTGTGTAATAGGTTCTTAAGCCGATCATACAATAAGAGCACGATCTCCACAGCTCAGATGAGACGTCATCGCCTCCTGCAGCATTGTGATAAAGAAAAGAGCATTCAGGATTATATGTGGTCACGTGTCGCAGTATAAAGACTCAAAATGTTACACAAATAATTCTATCAAACGAGAACATCCTTATGAATGATCCCCCTCTAAAGGGGACAGCTCAGCTCCTACTTTAATCACAAAGGAGTTCATTATGGATAAACTAACTGAAATTACCTGCCAGCAAGGAAGTGAAGTGACCTGACGGGACCTTTGAATGTCTGCTATGTGCATGTAATCACTGCTTCAACATTCAACACAAATAGCTGATCTAAAGCAGCAGTCTCCAACCTTTCTTCATCTGAGAGCTACTTTGAACAAATGAAAGTGGTCAAGAGCTACCTGCATCACATTGCTTTCATATATTTACGTCGCTTCCATCAGCTGTTACTGTTTGTACAGTAATTGCAATAATCCCAATGCTTATCAACAATCTTAAAGTCACATCAAGGTCCAAGAGAAAAACATGACTGTTTTACACTTCTTAATGTGCCACATAGGTTAGTGCTATGTTACTGAAAATTCACAGAAATGTAGAAGAAAATATTACTACTTTACACTTGTTGTTATGGGCCAAAATGATGAAGAGTGGGAAGAGGTGCATTTACTTTTGGAGACCCCTGATCTAAAGAAGCACTACAGTGAGAGACTTTGGGGATATTTAAATTTGATACTGACTCTTCCAGGTCGCCGAGTAGAGAGATTTTAGAATTGTTCTTCTGGTCTCTTTGTGGAGGATTTTTTATATAGTCATATTTTATGTTACATGTTTGTGGAAAGGTTTCTCTTGATTGGTCATTAAAGGAAGAATGTGCAACTTTTTGATCAAGTGAATGTTGCTCATGAGCACCAGAATGAAACCAAAACAAACTGCATGTCAAGTGACAGAATGACCGTGATCTTATACTTGACATTCAAATAAGCAGTGAGTTGGCCATGTAATTCTTCTTTACTCTAGTCCTTGACTTTTTTTTGTCATGCCTTTATTAGATATAGACGAGACAGAGTCGGAAATCAGGAGAGAGAGAGGAGTAACATGCAGGAGTCGAGCCTGGGCCGTCCGCATTGAAGACTATAGCCTCCATACATGGGGATGCGTGCACTAACCACTGCGCCACTAAAACAGCTTTTTTTATACAATGGGAGGAGTCTTCCAGCCATCCCATACATGTGAGAGGATGTAAACACAGCTCAGACAACAACAGATGGCAGGGCTACGTTTGGTTGGCCTAGTTTAAATATATTTTGAGTAACTCAAAAGTATGAATCAAAGTATGTGAACAGTCTCAAACTCTCTGTTTCAAAAGAAAGTTCTATATTATTGGAACTAACTGTACAGTACACTCTTCATTTCACTTCCCTGTGGAACAACACACATTCGTGCTCTTGATTACTATTAATAGGATGAATAAATGACTCTGGGCTGTATCACATGTTATTAGTTAGTAATTTTCTAAGCTTTAGAGATTTTTGTGATTCATTCAACTTCAATACACATTTTAAAAAAGTCTAAGAAAGTGTTCAAAGCTGGCCTCGTCCCTTTTAGGAAAACAGTCCCTGTGATTACACTTAAATGTTGTGTCAGAGGCCTCTTGGCATTGAAGGTGTCAAGCAGTTCACAACAAGGCCAATCAGATCTAATCTATCTATTTTCCCAGTAGCTTACATTACAATTAGATGTGAAGAAAATAGGTCTGCAGGAAAATACTGAAAACATAAAAAAAATTAAAAAAAACCTGGAAAACAAGAGATCTTTATAAAGTAGTCTTGCCTGAAACTAATTAAGTCAGGCTATTCTAAACCCATTTGAAAATGTATTACCACCGCATGTGTTATTCTCTCTATCTTGCTGTGTGTCATTGAAGAGGAGTTTATTAGCACAAGGAGACATTTGAATTTTTGAAATGTGTGCCTATTTGTATTTGAAAACTTGACATTTTTTAACTAGTTAGAGATTATATTAATTTATGGTCATGCACGTGTTGTTGTTTTTTTAATGTAGGCCTACATCTTTTGCACATTATTTTGTAGCCTACTTTTGTGTAATCTGTTTTTCCTTTGATATTATAAAGGATGACTATGAAAGGTGAAACGGAAACACGCTGCTTTGTTTCCCCCTCGGTCTCTCCCGCGAGGAGCACGCCGTCCTTTGCAACGTCATACGCATGCAGCTGTGTCGTCACATGCATGCGGCGCAGGGTTGTTCACGGTGCGGAGTCATGTGTGAGCTCTCTGCTGTCAGAAGTGAGGATTAAGGCTTCACTCTCTTAGTTTGATTCGTCTCGGCGTGTTGACACGAGTTAATGTTTAACTTCTGGAGAGTGGCATGACGTTAAAACACGACGTCGATGTTAAAATCAGTCTGAACAGACCGCCACAGAAGACCAGGTAGGACTTAAATCACCCTTCAGTGTATTTAGTGTGAAGTTTGAAAGAGGATGGCTGCTCTGCGAGCTGCTAAACAGACTCTGAGGAGAGAAATCAAGCGGCGGGTCGCAGCGCTTTGTGAAGAGGAGAAACTACGGCAGTCCCTGGTCGTTTCTCAAAAGGTACAGACAGCAACATTTAAAAGACTACTAAATGATAAGGACTTTATTCTGATGCTTGTTTTTCAAGCTATGTCCAAATTAAACACTAATGCAATGTTAGATTTTCTCATCTGCTCTTTTCAGAGTTATGTTGAGTTTAATATTTTATTTTTAACCAAATGTCTATTTGTAATCTTTCTACTAACAGAAGGCGACAACGTGAGGCAGAGCTTGAAGCTGCATGTAGATCCAAAGAAAGTCAAAAACTTCATGAGAGAAACTCAAACTATCCCTGCCAGAGTTTTCAAGTTATGTAACAGCTGTGAATCAGATTAATTATTACTTTGTCCAGTTTGCACGAAGAGTCTTGCAGCGTTAGCGAAATAATATAAACACTCACAGTTTGTTCCGAGTAGATTATACTTAAAATAAAAAATAGAAAAAATAACACTACATCAGTGATATAAAAAAATAAGACAGTCCAAAAAGCAATCTGTTGCTGAGACATGAAGCAAAGGCATTACATTTAAAAAAATAAAATAAAAAAATAGGCTGCATTTCCTCAAGTGTCCTCTAGAGGCCATCCCTTGCAGTATTTCAACCCTCATAGAGCCACATGTTAAATTCTCCAACTTTAAAGCATAAATAAACAGCTTGTTTACAGCCTGCTACAGAAAAAAGAGCTTTAGCCTATTTCTCTTTTTATTCATCGTCGTAGGGGCTGCCTTTTTATAGAACTTATTGGCTCCTTTAAATCTGTGGAACTGTTAATATCAGAAAAGTGACAAGTGTATCGGTCCTCTCTGGGTAGTTTCTTCTGTCCTGTGTCTTTATTTTTATTTTCACAGTATCACACCCTCTCTGAGGTTCAGTTTAGACATGATGACTCAAAGATAACTGAGGGCTAAAGCTGGGAAGCATTTAATATAATTAAAGAAACACGTTAATTTGCTGGAGTGGAGAACAGAAGCCCATATTTGAACTCCTTTAGCACTTGGGCTCAGATAGTGGGGACTTGACTCGGTGTCAGGTAATGGGGACTCAAGACTGGATTGCGCAAGGACGGTGACAGGTGGTGCCGCACAGTAGACCAGAGTTCTGCTGATATTGAAATCTGCTCTGGGTTTCCGATCTTTTCTCATTTGAACTTTCTCCTCTTCTGCTTTTTCTTCAAGCTCTTCAGACATCCGAAGTATGTGTCCAGTCAGCGGATAGCGGTGTTTCTCAGTATGCATGATGAAGTGCTCACCGAAGAAATCATCAAAGACGTTTTTAAACGGGGAAAGAGCTGCTTCATTCCCAAATATGAGAGCGGCTCCAGTCACATGGACATGCTGCAGCTCAGGAGTGTGGACGACATGAAGACGCTGCCTGTGACGTCCTGGAATATCCAACAGCCTGCAGAGGAAGATCACAGCAGAGAGGAGGCGCTGTCTGCAGGTGAGAACGTGAGTGACTGCTCTGCTGTGTTAAAGAGTAGAGAAAACAACAAAGGGCCTTGATATTCAAAGAATGTGTTTTTATCCCTCCTTCACAAATGCCCATCTTCAAAACTCGAAATTTAACGCATAAACAGTACGATTATTTTTCAAACAATTCATTTTTCGGTTAATCCAACAATTCATTTTTAGGTATTTCACTTGATCAATGTAACGATTCAACATAGACAATATGTTTTGCTACCATCCTGACACAGAGCTTCTGGATGTTTTCTCTTCAAATATTTGTTCATTGCTGTTGTAGTCGTGGTACACCAGATGAATTTTTCAGTCTGCAAACTACCACATCACGCTTCTATTTTTGCTGGATGCCGGAGCCATGACAGGAAGTCAGACACTGATACAACATTAAAACATCCAGTTTATTTTCCGAATAAAACAATCCGTTTTGACAGTTCAGAAAAAAACCTGTATACGTTTCTGTGTTGATAGGGATTATATAGAGTTTTATACTGCATACACTGTATTATCTTGCACGGTTGTGAGTGAATCTGTTTAATTACCTTTGTCACGGCAGTCCAGCGCACTGCTCTTCTTGCAGCAAAAGGGAGAACGGAGCCGTGACACGCTAGAGCAGACACGCAATGCACACAGATCTGGTGGCATAAAAGAGAGTAAAAAAAGTCCCACACTTTTGAAGGCCGTGTGCAGGATTTATTTTTCTACTTGTTGCTCCTCGGTGCTCGTGCTGCTGTTATCGCATGCCACCGCCACTGTTTTTTATGTGAATTCTTCTTCCGTTTTCAGCTATAGCGTCTTTGGTGACTAGCATTGTGGTTCATTACCACAACCACTGGACTAGAGGGTGGGTGTTGTTGATTACATGTCGTCCCATGAGCGACACCTGCAGAGCAGCGTGAACTTTTGGACATGCGATTAGACGATGAGAAGTCAAATTCAAATTCCAAAAACTTTATTTATCCTCGGGGGGCAATTAAAGGAAATTATCGATCTCGACAGTTGGAACTAATATAACTTAAACATTTTTAACAATGTTAAAAACACATTGACATTGGGTCATATACGTCGTAGAAATGTGACATACATTTTGATGTTGGCAGAGTTTCTTGGATTTCATGGATGAATGACAACAACTCCCAGAATGCACTGCACCGCAGACCCCTCCCACTGACGTAGATAGTCTTTTGGTGCATTCATGTGTTGTTGGACACATCTGTAAAAAGAGTTTCCTTAACTGATTCAAAGGTCTCTTCATGAATTAGCATCTTTGCAATTCCTGGCAAACAGACTTAAGTCTGTGTCCGTAGGCAAACAGTGAGAGCACCGACACCACCAGTCTGACCCAGGTCAAGTCTTTGTATTCACAACCGCCGACCTACCTATCAGCAGCAGCCAGCTCGCCGCTATATTGCGGCTTGCAGAGATGGCCATGAAAATCTGATTCAAGCGCAAGACCTTCTAAATCCTCTTCATCCATATCAGTTTAAAGTTAAAGTATTGGTTTTTTTTCGCTTTCCCCACATAGCCTGTTAGTATAGCTTTCTAGCAAGATGGCGGACGTTGCATTTGGATTCTGGGAGTGAGGTCCCGCTTACTGATCTGTGTTAGGTCTGTAGCTTTAGTGGGTGCTCCTTTTCAGACAAGAAATCCAGAGCTCTCCCCTCTCAGGGGAAAATGAGGGCGGGATGCATGACTTTTCAAAAATACGAACAGGTTTCTAATGATACGATGCTTAAAGCAAATGGTTGAACTATCCCTTTTATATGTTGCGTCTACTTTGTAATACAGCAGCACACCACTAGATGGGGCTCTAGCTCCAGTTTATGGATCATCTCTTTGTCAATACTGCCTCAACAGATTCCCCCTCTAATTTGACTCAGGATCAATTCTCCATGACACGAGGGTAACCTAGTTACCTAGGTAGTTGAAGAAGAAGTTGCATATTAAAGCAGAAGACGACAGAAGTGAAAAGGTTAGAGATTCACTATCAAATCCTCAAGTAGCTGAAAGGAAGAATAAAAATGTTTCTCTACATGCTACGACAAGAGGAAAGGTGAAGAACAAACTCCAGCCAGCAGTTCAAACTCCCGGTGAGGGGAAGACTTCATCAAACACAGAGTCCTACACATTAATGTTGCAGGTTAATGTCCACATGACTGCACAGTTTAAGTTTAAAAAGCATTCCTTTCATGCATGTGGCTGAAATTTCAAGGAGGCATGAATGCTGACTGTTTGTGCAGGTCAGTGCTCGCTAATGTGTTCAGGTAATAAATACTTCCTGTTAGTATACACATGCTAGTTCTCTGTACTGACTTTTTTTGTCTTTGTTTTCCAAGAAAATATCAAAAGTGAAGAAAAATTTAAAGAGAAGTGGAAGAGAAGTTGTTTTTTTAATGGAGAACTTTGTCTGTTAGAAATGTTGTCTGTTATTGCATTACGTTATCGATGTATTGTGATTTGTGTGTTTCCCACCTCAACCACAGACGCTCTGATCCGATCTCGGTCTAAAACAGTAATGCAGCTCATCTTGACAGTGACGGGTCGAGATCTGCTTCCCCTCAGCTTAGATGACTTGTGGTTAATTTGAGTGTTTTGTCAATAGTTGAGAACGCTCTCTTCAGATCCCCGAAACTAGTTCAGGAAAATACAGTCAGGATTATGGAAGTTCTTTAATGCTGCTTTGTCTCAGTACTACACATGCTCTTTTATTTCAGAATACGTCAGAGCGCTCTTTATTCTTCACCTTTAAACAAAAAACTATACTACTAATATTTTGTGTCAAGTAATGATAATGATTCTGATCTTAGTTTTAATCAGATGTGATTTAATGAACCTTAAATTTCCCCTGGAATCAATAAAGTATCTATCTATTGAAACCAGACCTTGTGTCAAAGACTCACCAGCAGATGGAGCTGTTGTCCCACTAAAGAGGTCATTTTACTGCGCATGGTAACTCGTCCATACAGTGTGCGCTCGCCTGACCTCTGTTTACCTAGTGTCAGCCCAAAGGTAAGGCAGACATTTACAGACATTATAACTCATCACAGCCTCTACTCTGCCTCAACAGGTGGTCTGGACCTGATCCTGATGCCAGGTCTGGGTTTTGACCGCTCAGGGAACCGTCTCGGGCGAGGGAAAGGTTTCTATGACACATACCTGGAGCGCTGCATCAAGCACACCAAAGGAAAGCCCTACACCATCGCCCTGGCCTTCAAAGAGCAGCTGTGTAAGGAGATCCCTGTGGACACCAACGATGTGCTCATCGACGAAGTCCTGTACGAGGAAGACGAGTAGCCCTTCATCACCAGAACTGCTTAAGGCTTAAGGATCTGCTTTAAGGCTCCAGTCCAGCCAATGTTTAACCAGCCTGGAAAGTCCACACTAACAGACTGATTCACTGCAGATATTTTCATGTTTGAGCAGAAATATTTCAGCTGGATCATCAAAGCTGTGTTCAGCCCGTGGATGTCTCAATGCTTGAATTTTAAACTTTGATAAGATCAAAAAAAAAATCAAAGAATATCAACACCTGTTTGATACCATGTCAACACAAATATAAATCCATTACACTAAACATTCTGCAATTTCTTTGTTTAATTAAATAAAATTGCAAACCTCAGGACATGCAGACTCAGCTTGTTGAAGTATTAATAAGTTGATCTCATCAGGACAAGTTTAGAATGATTCTGTGTCTTATTGACTCGACAGCGATGACATTCTTCTGATGTTCTGTTCACGGGTTCACGGTGCCATAATAAAACAGATTTCAGCGGACTCCTGTGTGAAATGTTAGATTCTTTTTTTTAACTTTGCTCTGAACTCTGTTTAAAATGGTTGATGAGATCACAGCTGTCATTAATGGTAATAACTCCACCTGTTAATGTTGTGACACAGGTGTCCTCTCTAATAATGTGAGAATGTTTTTCTGAAGCTCTCGGCTCCAATCATCTCAGAGCTAATTACCACTGTTTGTAATTATTCCATCGCATCTGCTAGAGTTCCTGAAGGCTGGAAAATGGTGCATGTCATATCCTATACATCAAGAAAACCCTAAACAACTACAGACTGTTTTCAAAACAGGAAAGCAAAGATTTTGGAATGGTTAATTTATTAAAAGACTTTCTGTCCAGAGCGAAGAGCCATCAGGCCTTAGAGCCAGACTCAGTGATGTTACTTACAGTAAGTGGAAAGTGGTGCTACAGATCACAAAGTATGGGAATTGTCCATCAGTAAGAAATGATTCATTCATACACGATAACACACCGCTGATAAGGCTTGGCTGCAGGAACTGGGGATTGAACCCCTGACCCGCAGGTTAGAGAGTCTGATGGTTTATTTAACAAATAGCAAGCATGCAAACAAAAGAACTAAGAACATCCCGGCTCCTGCTGCCTCTCTGCAGTTATAGGTGCATGCTGGTCCTTTAATTTATACTTCATTTATCCCACGAGGGGAAATTCGGTTTACACTCTGTCTAATGAACACACACATAGGCCGAGATACACACTCATGCACAAACAGGGTTCTAGTGACATGCATTAATGGAGAGGTCTCAGAGTGAGGGGGCTGCCCACAGCCATATGGTGCCTTGCTCCGGTTCCCAACCCAAGTCCCTACAGACTGAGCTACTGGCGCCCCTTTAACTGCTGTTACTAACCTCAGGTGCCCATAGTGTTACCTAAACACCATACGACACAACAATACTGATTCTGCTAAACTCAACGTGCCAATCAAATAACTATGGAATATATAATCAAAAAACAATACTTCTTGATATAAATAAACTAAATACACAACATCGAATACTGTGCATTGCTCCATATGTGTGTTCATTTAATAACACAAACACTGGTTACACATCTGGAAGAATAGCCAACAATACGATTTCAATAAATTGAATCCAATCCTGTTCATGTATCCGTTATATTTTTAAAAACAACACAGTGTAACACAGTTGTGCACAGTGAGTTAAAATAGCAAAATTAAAACAGAAAATACATGAAGCAGAGGTTGGACTCTTTAGTACACCAAGCTAACCTTCAGCGAGGTGAAATGGCACTACTACCACCCTACGCTCAGCCACAAGCATCAGACTGTGTCGACCCCACAACCACAGCCGCCCTCATTCATGCATGGCTTGTTATGACCTCAGCAGCAAGTGTGGACAACAGGAACGTGAGAAATCTACGTCCTGCATCTTATCTCGTCTCCCCCATCCCAATTTTAACGTAACAATGAGTAAGGTCTTTTATCTGCAATCCAACAGACTTAAGAACAGTTTTTACTCGAAAGCTTTCACGTTCTCTCTGTATTTCTGTGCAGTATTCTTTTCATTTCTTCATCAAGGGCTGCTAGGTGGTAAGCACTGTCCACAAGGAGGTTCCTGGACTGACTGTCCATCGGATGGCAGGTTCACTGTGAGTGTTCCTGCTCCCTCCAACAGTCCAAAGACATGCTCGTTAGGTTGATTGGTGACACCTAATTGCCTGAAGGTGTGACCGTGAGTGTGACTGATGGTTCGTCTTTGTCTGTGAGCCCTGTGATTTACTGGCGACAAGTCCAGGGTGTTACTCTGCCTCTCACTCAATGACAGCTGGGATTGACTCGAGCCCCCAACAACCGAGAACAGGATAAGCAGTATAGATAAAAATAGATGGCTGGATGGAAGTGCAATATCACTGTTACCTTATGTCCATACAAATTGGTGTATGGTGTGTACATGTTTCTTACACAGGTGTGTGATTTGTAACCCTAAAATTTTCTACTTTAAGATTTCATCTTTTTCTATTTGAGCTCCACTTATAGGGTGTGCAATGAAATTTCTTTATTCCTGTATAATGATAAAAAAGAGTCCTATTCTAAAGCCCGTATAAGACACATATAAACAGCAAAATACATGAAAACACAAAACAATAATAAAAACGTAAAACACAAAAAGTCATTCACGCATGAGAAAGACCACATGACTCATGCTGGCTTCAAAGTATGTATGAAGTAAAGCTGTCCTCAGAACTAATATGGAGGTGTGTGTAATCGATTAATGAAAAATCATCAGAAACAAATGTTAATTTGTTGTCTAAACTTTAGACAATTTGTATGGATTTTATTTAATGTCCAAAAAAGTACCTTTTTATAGTCCGTCTTCAGTAATCCAATTGTGACAGACTGAAATAAAACATATTACAATGACTGTACAGTCTTTTCCTCATGTTCGTTTATTTCAGGTGAGAGCATTGTGAACACAGTTTGCTCTGTTTGAAATAAACACATATTGTTTGACTATAAATTTGAATTGTGCCACTTCATTGCCAAAGCTAAGAAGTGCAGCTGTCACTGAAGAGAGGCATTCATACAGTATAATGAACACACACCTGTCCTTCAGGCATCAATGGAAACAGACTAACACAAACCTCTTTATTGTCTTCAGCGCTTTCTCTGAACACCTGCTCATCTGTGAGCGCACACATCTCAGAGCTCCAGGTAGACATGCACTGACATTTTGCACTGACATTTTGCACTGACATTTTCTGTCATCAGGAAACACATGAATGCTTTTCAATAATATATGAAAAATATATATATATATATTTAACTTTAGACCCATATTATCATAACCCTATTTGTCCTACTAAATTAGTTGAGTATGATACAGGATTGTGAGTATATCCCTTTAAACACATAAATATGGTTTGAGAAGAAAAGTCCTCAATACTTAAACCTTTGAATTATGCCTCAAAGTAAAACTTCACTTACTGTGAGGCCAGAATCTAATTAGAGTTTCACCGGTTAAAACAAATGTTCCTCCCTGAATGGAGCAAGGAAGGACAACTCAGTAAAAAACAAAACAAACCCCCCCCCCAAAAAAACTCACAACCTCTCCATGGTAACGGCTCCAGACCGTCTTCAAATGTGGATGAAGTGTCGAGCTGCTGACAGCCTCAGACGATATAAATATACGCATCATACTGATGTCAAAGTAAGATTTATAGACGTCATATACATTTTTTATTTTGAAGTTTTAAAAAAGTGTCATTATTTCCTTTATCACCAGAAAGTTTGAGCGTGATATCTCTTTTAAATATCATTGCACAGTTACCACCAACTCTCAAGAGTCATTCCGTTTGTGGATCTGATACTTTTTGCACTGAGTCTGGTTTGCATGTAAACAAGCCAAGATGCACCAGGGCACGCAATGTGTTTACTCTAAAGCTGAGTTAGGGGAGCATTTAACCCCCTGGGTGTGTCTTATAAGGTAGATGGTGTGTCTTTGTTTCTTTTAAACAGGTTCATTAGGTGCAAAAGCTGCACAGTACTCATGGCAGTCAGGCCTTTGTAATTCACAATATATCATAGATGTTTTAAATATGATGTTACTCATATTAACTTGCCCTGGTTGACACCTACCTGTGTGTGACAGGAAATTAACGTGTGTTTCGTAGTTTTGAATCAAGGAAGAACATTTTGGCCCCCCCTCCACTTTTTGTGTACAATTATTTTGTGTCCGTTTCTTGAACACACAGTTTGTAAAATACACCACCAGGGGCTCTCAATCTGCTACTCCCCCCACCCCTCCCCCCCAGATGAAAACGAAGCTCCTGCTTTGATGGTGGCCGCCATCAAGACACAGTCCGTTACAACTATAAAATTAAGGATTTGTCTGGCTGTGATAACTGTTGGAAATATTTGAGGTAATATACCAATGAAAGATATATATATAACACTGGTTTGGCCATTTTGTAATGAAAAGGGAGATTAAAAAACTATCCTTTAAAAAAAAATCCAGATACGTGTGGATGGGGCCAAAAGGGAGTTAATGAATTAACTTAGGTTTGGGATGGGAGCAGGACGACGCCTAAAACCACACCTCACCTGACAATCCTATTTATACCTGGTCACCCAACCACACCTTGTTTGTCTCAGTTCAGACAGACCAACACGATCTTATTCAAGAACCTTTCAAGGAGAAAAACGAAAAGTAAGCATACTCACCATGGATCCAGAACTCCGAGAGCCACGGCAGAGCTGCATGCGTTCCGAGGCAAAGTCATTAATTTCTCCCTGAACATGATCTCGCCAACCCCCAGCCGATCACAGGCCTCACAGCTGCCGTCACCAAAGACCAGACACACAGCTCGCAGCTACCCCGCAATGTACCGCACGCCAACCTCTCTGCCTCAACCGAGTTCCTGTTCATGAACGGACTTCAAAAAGTGGTCTGTTGCTCGGCTACGCTGAGTTTTTAAGATCAAAGGCATCCAATTCAAGCAAAATGACAATTACAGTTATCTCAGCTGTTATCAGCATCCAGATGCACATCAGAAATCGATCATTCTGTACTTCTATGCAGAACATAGAATAACATACTGACTAAACGCAAATGGATATTGCCCTTTATAATCAACCAACATGGTCAACAAGAAAAATCCAACAATCAAACATGACAATCAAATGGCAAAAAAATAAAAAAAACAATTACATAAACGTCATGAGAACTCAAGCCACACAAGAACTCAACAAAGGACTAAAGAGAGAGAAGCAATAATAGGAAATAAAAAACAAGCAATAGAACCTGATACATGTTTATTTCAGCCGTTTACGTCCCTCACCTGTACGATTCTGTAATTTCACACATGTGCAGCCTTGGTTAACTTTCCACCTAGATGTTTTTACTATTGAGGACATTTGACTGAAGCATATAAAATGAAATTGTTGGATGGCCTTGTAGGTTTGGTTGCAACCCCAGGTTATGCCCTTGTGTCATCCTCCACCCCCTCACCCTAATTTCCGTCTATTTTCACTGTCCTAACTTAATAAAATGCACCAAACTAAATCTTATTAACAAACTGAATCAGACCTGCCTTGTTTCAGAGTTGAACAGAGGACGAGGGATAGACAAATGTGTGCGAGCTGCTGTGATTTCATTAACACATTCTCTTCCAAACCCTCCCATTTCTCTCCCCCACGAGGAGTGACATCTCACCCTACAGGTCATCTCCAGCAGACTTCCTGTCACCCCCATCCGCCCTCCTTTTTAACCATCATTTCCATTAGATCACTCCTCTGTTCCTCTTCATTCACCTCTGTGTGCGCTCATTCATCCTCCACTGTTGAAACTAAAAAAAGCTAAAAGAAAGCAGTAAAATGTTTTGTTACTGTTTTTGATTGTTACCAAAGTGAAATTCCCCTGTTATATAAAATTGTAAATAAAAAACATCTAGATACAGAAATTACTTTTTTTTCTGATACAGAACATAAACTGTTTTACATGCAGAATTTTGTAAACTCTTTCTGACTTTAAAGGAGCTACCTTAAACAGTTAGCATGTTATTGTCTTTAAAGTAACTATATGCAGGAATTTTATTTGGTGTGTGCTTTGGCGTCCACCAAAGGTCTCTGAGCATAAACACCATTGACAATGTGCTGCATTAGACAATGTGCACTTGATAACAAACAGAGGGTTCAAAGTTTGCGAAGATGTGACGAGAAGCCAAAGAACAATGTCGGCTGACAAGTTTCAGTGAGGCCTTTTTCTCAGGGCAGCAATAACAGCAGGGATCAGCCTTTTCCCAGGGCGAGCCATTCTGCACCTTAGTGCTCTGTACATCCGTCCTGAGGGAAGTGTGGAGTATGTGTGTATTCAACTGTTACCATGATGTCTACAAACCATAATAATAATAATAACAATACATTTTATTTGATGGCGCCTTTTAAGCTACACAAGGTCACCTTGCAGGGGATAAAAGCATCAGATAAAAGCATAAAATAACACAGAATATTAGAACCAAACATTGAGATTTAAAAAAAAAAGACAAACGACAGGTGTGGTTTGCAGTGACCAGTCAGTGAGTAAGCCACTTTAAACAGGTGGGTTTTGAGTTGAGATTTGAATGTGGAGATGAAGTCTGACTGTCTTATGTGGGGAGGGAGGGAGTTCCATAGTCTGGGTGCCAAGTTATGATGCACAGATCGATGAATATCGTGTGAGAGCAGCACTGACAAATAATTAAAAGACTAAAAACAATAATGTTGTTATGCAACAGATTTATTTTGTAGAGCATAGAGGTTCTCGTAAATTAAAACAATTTAAAACCCACTTAAAAACGAAATAAACTTTGTATAAGTTTAAGTAACAATAAAAAAATGTTCTTCGCTAAAGCCTGGTTCACACGGCAGGATAATTACACCGATTTTGGCCCCGATTCTGCCTTTCCGATGATCTTAAGGATGCCCCGATCATCATAAGATTATAAGATCATCCTGCCGGGTGGTGTGTTAAGACTGCTCTCGTCTGGTCGGAAGAATGTTGGGACCGCCCCGATCTCAAATCAGGGATATATCGTGTGTAGTGTCTCCTGAGTGGAAACAACAATCTTTTTTTCAACAATCTTTCGGATTGAAATATGGAATTTCATAGAAATAAGTAGAAAAAACAACTAAATTATTTCATTCAAATATGAAGATTCAAGACCATTTGGACGTGTAGAAAGTTTAATTTTTTGCTCAAGGAACTTCAGGTAAATCAAATATCAAAATATAAATACTATACAAATATTAATACTAAACTACAAAGTACAAACAAAAGGTGTGAATATAAAATGTTGTAAATCTTAAAATATTAAAAGTTTAGGCAGATCATTTCAATTTCTAATTGAATTTTCAGTTCCAGAAATGTAAAATGTGTAAACAATATATTCAATGCTATAAAAAAAAGTTACCCCAGCTTTAAGAAACTAAATGCAGATTATGTGTTTTTTTTGTTTTGAATTTATGAATTCAAAACAAAATATACAGAATATGACAGACCTGAGCCTAAATGTGGTTGTCCTGCCAGGGAATCTTGCCTGCAAAGGAAACAAAGTTCTTCAGCTTCTCTCTGTTTTGTTTGGCATCCATGGAGCTATTGCAGGGTTTTCCTGGTTGAAGAGGGAGCATGGGTCCCAGACCATTTTGTCTCCAGGTACCCTCCACAATTCTGTGGTCACAGTCTTCTGAGTCAATCAGGGCTGGAGGTGCATATGTGGCAAACCTAATGCCACACAAATAACTTTAGAGACAAACACATGCTAAGGCAACCTCTTGTACTTTGTCTGCGTCGAGCATTATGGTTGTGCGGATACTCTCCACCTGTTGGCAAGTATACCAAATCCATTTTCGACTACTCTGCTTCCTCCAGAAAGCCTGTAGTTAAAGACTCTCTGCTCATAGTCCATTTGACGGACTGGCTTCATGAGGTCTGTGCGCAAAGAATAAGCATCGTCTGACAGTGGAAGGGGTTTTTCTGCAGGGATATTTAGAAGGCCCTGGTCCAGTGCTTTCTTGAAATCAGATTCATTAAACACTCCCGCATCTGATGCTCTTCCCTGTGCTCCCACACTAACATAAAGAAATTGGTGTAACATCTCTGTCACGGCAGTGTAGCACCCATCAGAGTGTTAACTGGTGTTTCAGTGTGTCAGAGTCTTAGATTGCGCAAACTGAATCTAACAGATGTCTTTAAAGTCCAAAATTCATACACATTGTGAGCAAAAGAAACGGCAAAATGTCATAAAACAGCGAAAAGAGTGGAGGAGACACGGCAGCGGCTTGCCAGCGGTCACAGATGATACAGCCATATCATTACATTGAAGTCTGTTATCAATAACCTCTGCAGGGATGTACACTTTGCCTGTGGCTCACTTACTCTCTCTTTTTCTCTTCTGAGCTTCTTCTGTCACAGTCCTCTTCCATCTCTCAGACTAAGCCATTGTATCAAACAATACTGTGATGGGCTAACTGGCTTTATTGCAGCTGAAGGCTGGTGTGTGCTGTAAAGCCAGACAAACTCAGCCCATTGACAGAGTTACATATAGCACCAAAAGCCTCCTGTTGAAATTTATTGTGTTGTCAGTTCAACTTTTAAACAACTATTTTAAGATGGAAAAATAAATATTGTTGCTTTGATTGGCCTGATTAAAACAGGCCAACTCCTCAACTTTTGTTTCCCATACAAACTGATTACGTCCTCAATTTACTCATCGTCTTCTAATTTAAAAGCTATTCAACTCCTGGTAAAGTGGCTGTGTGTAAAACGTTTTTTTTTACTGCAAAGACAATGTGTTTACAAGCATCTAGATTTTGCATTGACATTGTAACGCAGGTTGAACAGGATTGCGTCAAAATGAGAATGATTGTAATGAACAAGTTAAACAGGAGAAGTGAAAAATGTAGCCAAGGCCTGTCCTTTACAGAGACATGTTCTACATACGTTTATAAATGCCTGATATTTTCTGCCGTCTAGGTTCATCAAGGCCAACATTGGAGAAAAGACAGTCAATGATAGATTTATTTATTTTTAGCAAACATTACTCTAGGTCCAAAGTCTGATGGAGCACACGTCGTGCAGAAAGCAGCAGGTTCTGAATCGATAGCTGGATGTGATGGCAGAGAGTTGATTCATGCTGGGACACAGAGTTCAAACTGATAAACTGTTTTTTGAGCTTGTTCACAGCTTAAAATGATTATAGTGTGAACATTCACCATCTTGCCTCATTCTTGTCCTGTCAGGTACGGTCCTTTTTGTCTCTGTTTCGTAAAAACATTGCACAACAATTTACATGCATCCTGCAGAAAAGTCTTTACTGTAACACCTCTGCTGTTGGTCTCATCGCTCCCAGCTGAAACCAGCCTCCAGGGCACACAGTGTTTCATTAAACAGTATCACAGTGCTTGCAGGATTATGTTTTCTTTCCTCTGTGGTCCTTCTCTGAAACATCGGCATCCATTTCAAGTCAGACCTCACAGCTGACCTTGAGATTGAAAACACAAGCAGCTTCTTCTTCCTGCAGCCAAGATTCCCTCTGAGCGTGCTCTGGCTCTGTGTAATTACTGCAGCTTTCTGCTCAGGCAGACGCATGGAGGAAAGATTTCTGTAAACATGTCTGTCTTTTTAGGATTTTCCTCATGAGAAAAAACACACAAGACAGAATGATTGATATTATAGCAATGTGTATTTGTCTTGATGGTCAGGAAAGAGCCATTGTTTCTATCAGTCAAACTGTGTACCTCTATATCTCAGCTTAATTGTTTCGAAGACTTGACTGAAAATCTGGGGAATCGAGTACTCTAAAGTTAACACTACTGATCAATAAAAAAAACAACTGACTTGCCACTTTATTAACAAAAAAATGAATCGATATATCTCAGTATCAAGGTAATGTTGGTTTTCTGTTTGACCACTGTCCAACAACATCTGTCTCTTACACCAAAGTAAATATTTCTGTCAAACATTTCTTCTTCGCATTACAGAGATATTGGGCTTACCCTCTCAATTCTTCATCAATATTCTGCCTTCCTTTGTGAATGTATTGGAAACTCAGAGTCAAGATTTAATGAGCATCTTCCCATCACTGCCATCTTCAGCAGCAGAATCATCCATCAATTCTTCATCCCACTCGGTCTCATCAAGTCCTCAGCTTCACCACCACCAGGGTCTGGACTCCATGGGGGGGTGGTCATATGCAGCCACTTATATTACAGATGAAGTCATGAATGACGAAAAGCACACAAACTCTTTTTTTGTAAAATTATTTCTTCAATTTATTAGAGTTGTATCCCCTCTTAAGGTTAAGGGGGAAATGGGGATCTACAGTGAGCTCAACATCTAGATACCAGGCAGGACTTTGACCAACGACCTGCGACGTGAATCCATCCTGGAACAGACAACCTCCACCTGCACATTGTCCTGAAAGACTGGACTGGCAGCAGTGCATGACAGTATTTACTTGAGCAGATGATGGAAGGCCATAAGTTCCTGCTGGTAGTGTTTTAGGAGTCCAACCTTATTTATAATAATGATATCATGTTTTTATTTTTTACTGACACTCTAATAGACAATGACAGACTTACAGGATTTCCTGCATGTGTGTTGTTATTTACTAAAACAATAGCCAATGTTTCACAGGTCAGTATATTTACTTTTGTTGTTTTTTATTTATTTCTTTACATGCACATGTTTCAGTGCAGGTAGCAGGAGACCTATGGTGTTAGTTGGAGTTGGAGCAGGTGAAGATTCGTCTCAGCCAGCCTCTCTTCTTCTTTGCTTTCTTCTCTAACATCTCCTCCATCATGCTCTCCAGCTCTTCCATCCTGTAGGCCATGTAGCTCTCCCGCTCTGTCCACTTCTCCTCCTTCTCCTTCAGGGTTTTGTGGAGGAGCAGAATGGTGTCTAAGAGGGAGCTCCTCTCCTCCTGCCACTCCTTCTGCCACTGCTGCAGTTCTTCTTGGGCGTTTTTTTGGGCCCCAGTTAGCTCTGCGTTGACCAGTTTCAGGCTCTCCAGATCGGCTGTGAAGGAGGTACGGGACTTTTCAAGCTCCGCCTGAAACTCCTCCTTGATGCTTTGCAGATCTTTCTCCGCATCAGCAGCTGTCTGACTCTCTGCTGTCTCGTCCAGCTCGTCCAGCCTGTCAGTCTGCTGCTCCTGCTCCCGGTGCGTTCTGACCCACTTGTGTTTGTTTGAAGCTTTCTTCTCCTCGCAAACTGTTTTCAGACTCAGGGCCTGGTTCAGGAGATCAATTTGGAGCTGCTGCAGGTGGAAGTGAATCTTCTCCACCTCTTCAACCTGGGCAGACTGGCTGGTGCCCTCTTCCTTGGAGGTGCAGGGATGCATTTTTGTGGCCTTCTTCATTAGAGCAGCCTGTTCCTGCTGCAGCTTCACACTGAGGCTCAGGATGCCTGTCTTCAGAGTACGGACCTTCTGCTGGTGCTCTTTCTCATCCTCTTCCTTCAAATCTTCACTGTACTGAAGTTTGAGGGTGCAGTTCTCCAGATCTTTATGAGCTGTCTGCAGCTGCAGGATCAGCTCTGCGGCGTCTTTGTCCTCAGTCTGGGTGCACTGATTGGCTGCAGAAACCTCAGCAGTGGCGTTGGAGCTTTGCTGCTTAATTTTCTGCTTGGCCATCTGAAGTTTATGATCAAAAGCTGCAACTTTATTTTCTGTGTTGAGCAGATCGAAGCGAGCCTTGTTCAGCTCGGACTTCAGATGTGTAGCTTTCTTTTCTGCAGCTATATATTTGTTGTAACATTTTTCGCGCTGGTGCTCGACATCTTTGAGTTGCGCTCTTAAATGAGTGTTTTCTGCTATCAGCTGAGACATTTTGTCTTCCTGGACTCCTGACTCAAACTGGCGTCCAAAGTCTTGCATGCTGCTGCAGGCATCCTCCATGTTTCTGCTCCTCCTGGGATTTTGAGCTTTCTTGTGAAAGCGCTTATCCATCGCTGCACTTAAACTACTCACAGAAGTAGAAACTACTGACTGTGTTCGTCGTAAACCGAGTGAAACTGAACGTTTTGCAAAGGTTTGTAAAAGTACCAACTGGCTGTGAAAATAGCGACTGATCCAGAGACTGATCAAAGTGGTTATGAAGATTGGAATGAACTCAAAGCCTTTTGTAACCTCTGTAATCCAATGATGTCACAATACAGGATTCTGTTTGAGAAAAGACTTTAGACTCTCTGTTTATTTTTAAAAACAAACAAAGTTCTATGGCCACCATTTTCCCTTTGATGTGATGGTCATGGTGTGGTAAAGCTTCATATATGATGAAACGTGAAAAACAGACAAATGTGACATATTCCTGTATTTGGAGTTTGTGACAAGTTTCCACAGCACGACCGCAACTCGTTTTTTTTTAAGAGGCGCAGAGAGTCGAACATTTTTATCCACTTTCTCCATAACAAGCTTAAGGCGGAAACATGTTTATTTAACTTTTTCTCTTGACATCCGGAAATTTTCTGTGCACCATTCAGCCGCTCTGCTTTTCATCCAAATGTGCACTGCACTGTGCCATTATCCACAGCAACATCTGAAACTTTGTCACTTCAGACTTATTTCTCCACAGTATTGTATTACCACAAAAAATAAAAGTTTGAACCCATCACACACAAACAGCTCCCATTACGGTTATTATCTTCCAGCTTTTCTCTTGTGTTGCAGGTCACCTGGTTTACATCACTGGAAAGTTCATTTGAACCAGCACCATGGCGTTGCGAATACAGACATAATTTAAGTCCCCATGGTGTGTAGTTCTCAGGGAACTCGTGGGTGGTTCTTCAAAAAGTCCCCAGAACTGTTGTTGTCGGACAACACCTAGATAGAGCGCCGTTTTTTCAATAACTGACCCAATGCTGCTGATTGAGCTCTGCCAAGAATTTAAATATTTTATTACTAAGGAAGCTTAAACTGCAGATAATAATAAGCCAGGGAAATGGAAAGGTAAAATACCAACAGGCTAAATGTGCAAGTTATGAGAGAGAGAGTGCGTGAAATTGCAGGTTAAGTAACCTCAGCACACTTTTGCCCGGTGTGCTGAGTTACTCCAATCAGTGATCGGACCAGATCACATGGTCGACACACCTTCACAAGACAATCACTACACAACAAAACATCCCCCGCTGACCCTCCTTGGACATCACAGTACAGAACTAAGAATAAAAATCTTGACACAATTTAAAACGGATAAAAATTAGACCTGCATGTCGAATATAGAGCGGCGGGTGGGAAAGTCGGCCCTGAGAGAAAGAGGGTGCAGTTGAGAAGCCGACCTGTTGCAGGTCGATATTTTCTTTTGGGGGGGGGGGGGATCGATCCTAATGACGTTGAGAATTTCATTCTCCAAACTCATCATCCACCACATAGAGTCCAAGCGCCAAAGACTTTCTGTCAAGTCACATTTTCATATTATCGTTGTAATAAATAATTTTCTTAAGATCACTGAACTGTAGTCATATGCAGCCACTCATATTACAGATGAAATCATGAATGACGAAAATCACACAAACTCTTTTTTTGTCAATTTTTTTCATGAATTTATTAGAATTGTATCCCCTCTTAAGGTTAAGGGGGAAATGGGGATCTACAGTGAGCTCAACATCTAGATACCAGGCAGGACTTTGACCAACGACCTGCGACGTGAATCCATCCTGGAACAGACAACCTCCACCTGCACATTGTCCTGAAAGACTGGACTGGCAGCAGTGCATCACAGTATTTACTTGAGCAGATGATGGAAGGCCATAAGTTCCTGCTGGTAGTGTTTTAGGAGTCCAACCTTATTTATAATATCATGTTTTTATTTTTTACTGACACTCTAATAGACAATGACAGACTTACAGGATTTCCTGCATGTGTGTTGTTATTTACTAAAACAATAGCCAATGTTTCACAGGTCAGTATATTTACTTTTGTTGTTTTTTATTTCTTTCTTTACATGCACATGTTTCAGTGCAGGTAGCAGGAGACCTATGGTGTTAGTTGGAGCTGGAGCAGGTGAAGATTCGTCTCAGCCAGCCTCTCTTCTTCTTTGCTTTCTTCTCTAACATCTCCTCCATCATGCTCTCCAGCTCTTCCATCCTGTATGCCATGTAGCTCTCCCGCTCTGTCCACTTCTCCTCCTTCTCCTTCAGGGTTTTGTGGAGGAGCAGAATGGTGTCTAAGAGGGAGCTCCTCTCCTCCTGCCACTCCTTCTGCCACTGCTGCAGTTCTTCTTGGGCGTTTTTTTGGGCCCCAGTTAGCTCTGCGTTGACCAGTTTCAGGCTCTCCAGATCGGCTGTGAAGGAGGTACGGGACTTTTCAAGCTCCGCCTGAAACTCCTCCTTGATGCTTTGCAGATCTTTCTCCGCATCAGCAGCTGTCTGACTCTCTGCTGTCTCGTCCAGCTCGTCCAGCCTGTCAGTCTGCTGCTCCTGCTCCCGGTGCGTTCTGACCCACTTGTGTTTGTTTGAAGCTTTCTTCTCCTCGCAAACTGTTTTCAGACTCAGGGCCTGGTTCAGGAGATCAATTTGGAGCTGCTGCAGGTGGAAGTGAATCTTCTCCACCTCTTCAACCTGGGCAGACTGGCTGGTGCCCTCTTCCTTGGAGGTGCAGGGATGCATTTTTGTGGCCTTCTTCATTAGAGCAGCCTGTTCCTGCTGCAGCTTCACACTGAGGCTCAGGATGCCTGTCTTCAGAGTACGGACCTTCTGCTGGTGCTCTTTCTCATCCTCTTCCTTCAAATCTTCACTGTACTGAAGTTTGAGGGTGCAGTTCTCCAGATCTTTATGAGCTGTCTGCAGCTGCAGGATCAGCTCTGCGGCGTCTTTGTCCTCAGTCTGGGTGCACTGATTGGCTGCAGAAACCTCAGCAGTGGCGTTGGAGCTTTGCTGCTTAATTTTCTGCTTGGCCATCTGAAGTTTATGATCAAAAGCTGCAACTTTATTTTCTGTGTTGAGCAGATCGAAGCGAGCCTTGTTCAGCTCGGACTTCAGATGTGTAGCTTTCTTTTCTGCAGCTATATATTTGTTGTAACATTTTTCGCGCTGGTGCTCGACATCTTTGAGTTGCGCTCTTAAATGAGTGTTTTCTGCTATCAGCTGAGACATTTTGTCTTCCTGGACTCCTGACTCAAACTGGCGTCCAAAGTCTTGCATGCTGCTGCAAGTATCCTCCATGTTTCTGCTCCTCCTGGGATTTTGAGCTTTCTTGTGAAAGCGCTTATCCATCGCTGCACTTAAACTACTCACAGAAGTAGAAACTACTGACTGTGTTCGTAGTAAACCGAGTGAAACTGAACGTTTTGCAAAGGTTTGTAAAAGTAGCAACTGGCTGTGAAAATAGCGACTGATCCAGAGACTGATCAAAGTGGTTATGAAGATTGGAATGAACTCAAAGCCTTTTGTAACCTCTGTGTTCCAATGATGTCACAATACAGGATTCTGTTTGAGAAAAGACTTTAGACTCTCTGTTTATTTTTAAAAACAAACAAAGTTCTATGGCCACCATTTTCCCTTTGATGTGATGGTCAGGGTGTGGTAAAGCTTCATATATGATGAAACGTGAAAAACAGACAGATGTGACATATTCCTGTATTTGGAGTTTGTGACAAGTTTCCACAGCACGACCGCAACTCGTTTTTTTTAAGAGGCGCAGAGAGTCGATAATTTTTATCCACTTTCTCCATAACAAGCTTAAGGCGGAAACATGTTTATTTAACTATTTCTCTTGACATCCAGAAATTTTCTGTGCACCATTCAGCCGCTCTGCTTTTCATCCAAATGTGCACTGCACTGTGCCATTATCCACAGCAACATCTGAAACTTTGTCACTTCAGACTTATTTCTCCACAGTATTGTATTACCACAAAAAATAAAAGTTTGAACCCATCACACACAAACAGCTCCCATTACGGTTATTGTTATCTTCCAGCTTTTCTCTTGTGTCGCAGGTCACCTGGTTTACATCACTGGAAAGTTCATTTGAACCAGCACCATGGCGTTGCGAATACAGACAGAATTTAAGTCCCCGTGGTGTGTAGTTCTCAGGGAACTCGTGGGTGGTTCTTCAAAAAGTCCCCAGAACTGTTGTTGTCGGACAACACCTAGGTAGAGCGCCGTTTTTTCAATAACTGACCCAATGCTGCTGATTGAGCTCTGCCAAGAATTTAAATATTTTATTACTAAGGAAGCTTAAACTGCAGATAATAATAAGCCAGGGAAATGGCAAGGTAAAATACCAACAGGCTAAATGTGCAAGTTATGAGAGAGAGAGTGCGTGAAATTGCAGGTTAAGTAACCTCAGCACACTTTTGCCCGGTGTGCTGAGTTACTCCAATCAGTGATCGGACCAGATCACATGGTCGACACACCTTCACAAGGCAATCTCTACACAACAAAACATCCCCCGCTGACCCTCCTTGGACATCACAGTACAGAACTAAGAATAAAAATCTTGACACAATTTAAAACGGATAAAAATTAGACCTGCATGTCGAATATAGAGCGGCGGGTGGGAAAGTCGGCCCTGAGAGAAAGAGGGTGCAGTTGAGAAGCCGACCTGTTGCAGGTCGATATTTTCTTTTGGGGGGGGGGGATCGATCCTAATGACGTTGAGAATTTCATTCTCCAAACTCATCATCCACCACATAGAGTCCAAGCGCCAAAGACTTTCTGTCAAGTCACATTTTCATATTATCATTGTAATAAATAATTTTCTTAAGATCACTGAACTGTACTCATATGCAACAACTCATATTACAGATGAAATCATGAATGACGAAAATCACACAAACTCTTTTTTGTAAATTTTTTTCATGAATTTATTAGAATTGTATCCCCTCTTAAGGTTAAGGGGGAAATGGGGATCTACAGTGAGCTCAACATCTAGATACCAGGCAGGACTTTGACCAACGACCTGCGACGTGAATCCATCCTGGAACAGACGACCTCCACCTGCACATTGTCCTGAAAGACTGGACTGGCAGCAGTGCATCACAGTATTTACTTGAGCAGATGATGGAAGGCCATGAGTTCCTGCTGGTAGTGTTTTAGGAGACCAACCTTATTTATAATAATGATATCATGTTTTTATTTTTTACTGACACTCTAATAGACAATGACAGACTTACAGGATTTCCTGCATGTGTGTTGTTATTTACTAAAACAATAGCCAATGTTTCACAGGTCAGTATATTTACTTTTGTTGTTTTTTATTTATTTCTTTACATGCACATGTTTCAGTGCAGGTAGCAGGAGACCTATGGTGTTAGTTGGAGCTGGAGCAGGTGAAGATTCGTCTCAGCCAGCCTCTCTTCTTCTTTGCTTTCTTCTCTAACATCTCCTCCATCATGCTCTCCAGCTCTTCCATCCTGTAGGCCATGTAGCTCTCCCGCTCTGTCCACTTCTCCTCCTTCTCCTTCAGGGTTTTGTGGAGGAGCAGAATGGTGTCTAAGAGGGAGCTCCTCTCCTCCTGCCACTCCTTCTGCCACTGCTGCAGTTCTTCTTGGGCGTTTTTTTGGGCCCCAGTTAGCTCTGCGTTGACCAGTTTCAGGCTCTCCAGATCGGCTGTGAAGGAGGTACGGGACTTTTCAAGCTCCGCCTGAAACTCCTCCTTGATGCTTTGCAGATCTTTCTCGGCATCAGCAGCTGTCTGACTCTCTGCTGTCTCGTCCAGCTCGTCCAGCCTGTCAGTCTGCTGCTCCTGCTCCCGGTGCGTTCTGACCCACTTGTGTTTGTTTGAAGCTTTCTTCTCCTCGCAAACTGTTTTCAGACCCAGGGCCTGGTTCAGGAGATCAATTTGGAGCTGCTGCAGGTGGAAGTGAATCTTCTCCACCTCTTCAACCTGGGCAGACTGGCTGGTGCCCTCTTCCTTGGAGGTGCAGGGATGCATTTTTGTGGCCTTCTTCATTAGAGCAGCCTGTTCCTGCTGCAGCTTCACACTGAGGCTCAGGATGCCTGTCTTCAGAGTACGGACCTTCTGCTGGTGCTCTTTCTCATCCTCTTCCTTCAAATCTTCACTGTACTGAAGTTTGAGGGTGCAGTTCTCCAGATCTTTATGAGCTGTCTGCAGCTGCAGGATCAGCTCTGCGGCGTCTTTGTCCTCAGTCTGGGTGCACTGATTGGCTGCAGAAACCTCAGCAGTGGCGTTGGAGCTTTGCTGCTTAATTTTCTGCTTGGCCATCTGAAGTTTATGATCAAAAGCTGCAGCCTTATTTTCTGTGTTGAGCAGATCGAAGCGAGCCTTGTTCAGCTCGGACTTCAGATGTGTAGCTTTCTTTTCTGCAGCTATATATTTGTTGTAACATTTTTCGCGCTGGTGCTCGACATCTTTGAGTTGCGCTCTTAAATGAGTGTTTTCTGCTATCAGCTGAGACATTTTGTCTTCCTGGACTCCTGACTCAAACTGGCGTCCAAAGTCTTGCATGCTGCTGCAAGTATCCTCCATGTTTCTGCTCCTCCTGGGATTTTGAGCTTTCTTGTGAAAGCGCTTATCCATCGCTGCACTTAAACTACTCACAGAAGTAGAAACTACTGACTGTGTTCGTAGTAAACCGAGTGAAACTGAACGTTTTGCAAAGGTTTGTAAAAGTAGCAACTGGCTGTGAAAATAGCGACTGATCCAGAGACTGATCAAAGTGGTTATGAAGATTGGAATGAACTCAAAGCCTTTTGTAACCTCTGTGTTCCAATGATGTCACAATACAGGATTCTGTTTGAGAAAAGACTTTAGACTCTCTGTTTATTTTTAAAAACAAACAAAGTTCTATGGCCACCATTTTCCCTTTGATGTGATGGTCAGGGTGTGGTAAAGCTTCATATATGATGAAACGTGAAAAACAGACAGATGTGACATATTCCTGTATTTGGAGTTTGTGACAAGTTTCCACAGCACGACCGCAACTCGTTTTTTTTTAAGAGGCGCAGAGAGTCGATAATTTTTATCCACTTTCTCCATAACAAGCTTAAGGCGGAAACATGTTTATTTAACTATTTCTCTTGACATCCGGAAATTTTCTGTGCACCATTCAGCCGCTCTGCTTTTCATCCAAATGTGCACTGCACTGTGCCATTATCCACAGCAACATCTGAAACTTTGTCACTTCAGACTTATTTCTCCACAGTATTGTATTACCACAAAAAATAAAAGTTTGAACCCATCACACACAAACAGCTCCCATTACGGTTATTGTTATCTTCCAGCTTTTCTCTTGTGTCGCAGGTCACCTGGTTTACATCACTGGAAAGTTCATTTGAACCAGCACCATGGCGTTGCGAATACAGACAGAATTTAAGTCCCCGTGGTGTGTAGTTCTCAGGGAACTCGTGGGTGGTTCTTCAAAAAGTCCCCAGAACTGTTGTTGTCGGACAACACCTAGGTAGAGCGCTGTTTTTTCAATAACTGACCCAATGCTGCTGATTGAGCTCTGCCAAGAATTTAAAAAATTTATTACTAAGGAAGCTTAAACTGCAGATAATAATAAGCCAGGGAAATGGCAAGGTAAAATACCAACAGGCTAAATGTGCAAGTTATGAGAGAGAGAGTGCGTGAAATTGCAGGTTAAGTAACCTCAGCACACTTTTGCCCGGTTTGCTGAGTTACTCCAATCAGTGATCGGACCAGATCACATGGTCGACACACCTTCACAAGGCAATCACTACACAACAAAACATCCCCCGCTGACCCTCCTTGGACATCACAGTACAGAACTAAGAATAAAAATCTTGACACAATTTAAAACGGATAAAAATTAGACCTGCATGTCGAATATAGAGCGGCGGGTGGGAAAGTCGGCCCTGAGAGAAAGAGGGTGCAGTTGAGAAGCCGACCTGTTGCAGGTCGATATTTTCTTTTGGGGGGGGGGATCGATCCTAATGACGTTGAGAATTTCATTCTCCAAACTCATCATCCACCACATAGAGTCCAAGCGCCAAAGACTTTCTGTCAAGTCACATTTTCATATTATCATTGTAATAAATAATTTTCTTAAGATCACTGAACTGTAGTCATATGCAACCACTCATATTACAGATGAAATCATGAATGACGAAAATCACACAAACTCTTTTTTGTAAATTTTTTTCATGAATTTATTAGAATTGTATCCCCTCTTAAGGTTAAGGGGGAAATGGGGATCTACAGTGAGCTCAACATCTAGATACCAGGCAGGACTTTGACCAACGACCTGCGACGTGAATCCATCCTGGAACAGACGACCTCCACCTGCACATTGTCCTGAAAGACTGGACTGGCAGCAGTGCATCACAGTATTTACTTGAGCAGATGATGGAAGGCCATAAGTTCCTGCTGGTAGTGTTTTAGGAGTCCAACCTTATTTATAATAATGATATCATGTTTTTATTTTTTAATGACACTCTAATAGACAATGACAGACTTACAGGATTTCCTGCATGTGTGTTGTTATTTACTAAAACAATAGCCAATGTTTCACAGGTCAGTATATTTACTTTTGTTGTTTTTTATTTATTTCTTTACATGCACATGTTTCAGTGCAGGTAGCAGGAGACCTATGGTGTTAGTTGGAGCTGGAGCAGGTGAAGATTCGTCTCAGCCAGCCTCTCTTCTTCTTTGCTTTCTTCTCTAACATCTCCTCCATCATGCTCTCCAGCTCTTCCATCCTGTAGGCCATGTAGCTCTCCCGCTCTGTCCACTTCTCCTCCTTCTCCTTCAGGGTTTTGTGGAGGAGCAGAATGGTGTCTAAGAGGGAGCTCCTCTCCTCCTGCCACTCCTTCTGCCACTGCTGCAGTTCTTCTTGGGCGTTTTTTTGGGCCCCAGTTAGCTCTGCGTTGACCAGTTTCAGGCTCTCCAGATCGGCTGTGAAGGAGGTACGGGACTTTTCAAGCTCCGCCTGAAACTCCTCCTTGATGCTTTGCAGATCTTTCTCGGCATCAGCAGCTGTCTGACTCTCTGCTGTCTCGTCCAGCTCGTCCAGCCTGTCAGTCTGCTGCTCCTGCTCCCGGTGCGTTCTGACCCACTTGTGTTTGTTTGAAGCTTTCTTCTCCTCGCAAACTGTTTTCAGACCCAGGGCCTGGTTCAGGAGATCAATTTGGAGCTGCTGCAGGTGGAAGTGAATCTTCTCCACCTCTTCAACCTGGGCAGACTGGCTGGTGCCCTCTTCCTTGGAGGTGCAGGGATGCATTTTTGTGGCCTTCTTCATTAGAGCAGCCTGTTCCTGCTGCAGCTTCACACTGAGGCTCAGGATGCCTGTCTTCAGAGTACGGACCTTCTGCTGGTGCTCTTTCTCATCCTCTTCCTTCAAATCTTCACTGTACTGAAGTTTGAGGGTGCAGTTCTCCAGATCTTTATGAGCTGTCTGCAGCTGCAGGATCAGCTCTGCGGCGTCTTTGTCCTCAGTCTGGGTGCACTGATTGGCTGCAGAAACCTCAGCAGTGGCGTTGGAGCTTTGCTGCTTAATTTTCTGCTTGGCCATCTGAAGTTTATGATCAAAAGCTGCAGCTTTATTTTCTGTGTTGAGCAGATCGAAGCGAGCCTTGTTCAGCTCGGACTTCAGATGTGTAGCTTTCTTTTCTGCAGCTATATATTTGTTGTAACATTTTTCGCGCTGGTGCTCGACATCTTTGAGTTGCGCTCTTAAATGAGTGTTTTCTGCTATCAGCTGAGACATTTTGTCTTCCTGGACTCCTGACTCAAACTGGCGTCCAAAGTCTTGCATGCTGCTGCAAGTATCCTCCATGTTTCTGCTCCTCCTGGGATTTTGAGCTTTCTTGTGAAAGCGCTTATCCATCGCTGCACTTAAACTACTCACAGAAGTAGAAACTACTGACTGTGTTCGTAGTAAACCGAGTGAAACTGAACGTTTTGCAAAGGTTTGTAAAAGTAGCAACTGGCTGTGAAAATAGCGACTGATCCAGAGACTGATCAAAGTGGTTATGAAGATTGGAATGAACTCAAAGCCTTTTGTAACCTCTGTGTTCCAATGATGTCACAATACAGGATTCTGTTTGAGAAAAGACTTTAGACTCTCTGTTTATTTTTAAAAACAAACAAAGTTCTATGGCCAGCATTTTCCCTTTGATGTGATGGTCAGGGTGTGGTAAAGCTTCATATATGATGAAACGTGAAAAACAGACAGATGTGACATATTCCTGTATTTGGAGTTTGTGACAAGTTTCCACAGCACGACCGCAACTCGTTTTTTTTTAAGAGGCGCAGAGAGTCGATAATTTTTATCCACTTTCTCCATAACAAGCTTAAGGCGGAAACATGTTTATTTAAATGTTTCTCTTGACATCCGGAAATTTTCTGTGCACCATTCAGCCGCTCTGCTTTTCATCCAAATGTGCACTGCACTGTGCCATTATCCACAGCAACATCTGAAACTTTGTCACTTCAGACTTATTTCTCCACAGTATTGTATTACCACAAAAAATAAAAGTTTGAACCCATCACACACAAACAGCTCCCATTACGGTTATTGTTATCTTCCAGCTTTTCTCTTGTGTCGCAGGTCACCTGGTTTACATCACTGGAAAGTTCATTTGAACCAGCACCATGGCGTTGCGAATACAGACAGAATTTAAGTCCCCATGGTGTGTAGTTCTCAGGGAACTCGTGGGTGGTTCTTCAAAAAGTCCCCAGAACTGTTTTTGTTGGACAACACCTAGATAGAGCGCCGTTTTTTCAATAACTGACCCAATGCTGCTGATTGAGCTCTGCCAAGAATTTAAATATTTTACGATATTTTTTGGTTTTTCATATCTCAGCTCAGTCCTGTTACGATCCTGCTTGGACATCTCTTCATGAATACTGGGACCAACTCTTCGTCTGACAGGGCCTTCAACTGCATTGGGAATGGATGGCAGGTGAAAGGGCTTCTGAACAAGTTTGTTTGCTTCAACCTCTTTGATTCAGTACATGTGGCCTTGGCAGCCTGTCTATTTTAGGTAATTCCTTTTCTCTTGATTGCCTTGGCTGATCATTAAAATGCTGCCTGTCCTGTTTCTTACTCTCTTTCTCCTCAGCAGCAAACACATTTAAACATTTAAATCACTTCCAATATCACTTCCTTTTCCACCCTGCTTCCTCTGCCTTATGATATTAAGAAGTGTTCCTCTGTACCACGTGCCTTGGCTGTTTGGTATTTTACGGTCTTCTCATTGTTAGCGTTCCTTTCCAGCACACGTAATGTTTTTCAGAGAGTCTGAAGGATAAAAGTTGCTATATAATCCTTTTCCTATGTTGTTAATAGAAATCTGACTCCTTTAAATAATTACCTCAAATCTCTGCGCATTCTTTTGATGGGATGAGAGGAATGACTGGAGGCGTCTCTTTCAGGTTAACAGATTTTATTAACCCGATGAATCAAGAATAGAAGTTTCAGAGTCTCTGGGTTCAACACTACGTGTCCCTGACGACAGACAGATACCTGGTCAGTTCGCGACTATCTTTCCCTGAACCCTTTTATACACTAGACAGAGATTATCTAACCAAATAATGCATTCGAGAATGTGCGGCTTCCTTCCTCCAATTGGGACATCTTTCAAAATGCGTCTCTTGATGTGTGGTTCTCTCATTGGTGCATCATACTCCCGAATCCTTTGTCCAATCTGTAGGGGAAGACACTTCCTACCTGTTTCTTATCACAACCTGACATCTCGTCTAGTAAGACAATTTAGGTGATTAAGAATCAAGGCTCACTCCACTATATAAAAGTGGGTGAGTGATTAACTGTTCAGGGCTTTAAACTAAACCTATGTTTGAGTTATTCACTTTGAAAGGCCACACCAAACACATGCTGGAATGTGCACTCACTCTTGCAAGCCCTCTTCACACAAAACACCTTTAGATGCTGAAAAGTCAGACAATTTTTTTAACGCACAAACCTAGAATAAAACATGATAAAATAACTGGTATGATGTAAATGTAAGCAGAAATCATTCATACTGTAAATATCAAACCATTCCTTTGGCTGAAATGCTTTGTATTCCAGCATTCACATTCAATCACTCCATAGGTAGAGCACATGCAGCTGACATCTTAAGATGTTATCCTCCCTCCAGCAAGAGTGATGACCTGATGGATGTGCATGGTTCCTGGGACTGGTGGAATGGTGGATGGCATCCTTTGGAGTGCCTGCTCAAAAGCTTTATCTTCGACAAAATACAATTTAATGGAAGTGTCCGTCTCAGAGAGGGCCTTGAAGAGCTCATAAGCATTGTTGATGTCCCGGCCATGGCTGATGAGGTCGCTGCTGATCTCTTTAAGGCATCGGCAATACCATCTGGTGCTCCTTTGCCATGACTGGACTCGAAACAATTCCAGGTTCCTCTCAGTCACACCCTCTCTAGTACAAGCTCTGTACTAAAGAGAAAAAAAAAAGTTTAATTTCTGCCTGTACTGTGTACAGGGCCTATCACTAAAAAAGTGCACAACAGATACCTTTGAGTGTGTGGTCTGCACATAATCCAATGCAGGTTTCAAATGTTCCCATATTGCAGCTGGACTCTTGTGCTTGGATGGTAAAATGGAGGTAAAGCAGGCCGGCTCTTGGGTTCCACCAACATAGATGACCCCTGTGTGAAGTGTGGCCTGTTGGTGGGATGAGCCAAAGTGTACTGACTCAATTTCAGTGCTGCATTTACAAGAAAAGTTTTCAGAGAAGTCAATGTGAATAAGGCATTCACCATTGGCCATAGAGCTGCGCAGTCCACGGTAGTAGGCACACTGTTGCCTGATGTTAAAGACGTGCCTCTTGAACCAAGTGAGGTGTGTGTGGAACCTCTCTGCAAGCTCCTCTTGACTGCTCTCAATTTTTTAACTGTTATTTTAGTGACCAAGCTCTTTCATCATTTGATTTTGCTTTGTCTTCTGTGACTCACTACATACACTGTAGCTCACCTTCTGTGCACCATGATATGAGCTTGAGAGGGAAACAATGCTGTTCTTGCAAACTTCACATTCACCATACATACAGGCGTTACTGCCAATATCACAGCTAACAAGCTCTGTGAGGCTCTCTAAGTTTTAATAAGCTAAGCTGACAAAGCGTGTCAGCAAGAAAACCCTGGTTTTCATGTAACCTGCATTGGCATGTGTCACGGTCAGAAAGGGAGGGGTGGACAAACCAAAAGGGTCGCAGCCGGCAAACTGAGGCGTGGGAAATTTGACTGGTGTTGTTTACTGCCAGAAACCTGTGAAAGTTTTTCATGGTGTTTACAAGTAATTGTTTTTACATTTTAATTTTCTTCTTTGTCATTGTTTGCTTTTTCCCTGTAGTCACCCGACTGACATCATCTCTTGTGAAGAATGTCTTCACCTTGCTCACCAGAGACTTATCAGTGTACCTGTTGTAAGTTTGTCTGGTGGAGTTAAATACTCAGGTCTTCATTCTCAAACAAGGTCCTGCGTTTCTTCGAAACGCCTAGTGCTTTCTCAGACCACCCCTGCAGCCTGTTTTTCTTGATTATCTTCCCATCATTTTTTTTTCTTTTTTCTTTTCTGGCATTTTTGTGCTTCCTCGGAATATCACTAATTAGGGCTTCACGGTAAAAGTTGTGTTTTCCTCACCTTGCTGTTCACAGTACAATTCTTTAGCAACTGACAGACTTTGGACCTGGGAGAGTCTTTATTTTGGGTTGCTCGCCGGAGTATTTTCTTGTATTTTTCTTCCTGATTCTTCTAATGTTTGAGTTTCCTCTTTAGTTCTTCTATTTCTTTGCACAGTTAATTGTCGCTTGCTTTTCTGGATGCTTTATTGCCTGCTGAATGACTGAAAAAATAAAGACAATCGAAAGGGAGTCATTAGTTTTACAGATTATTACTTACACTAGTAGTAACATAGGAATAGCCTATACATTAGGACAGTAATAATTGTGTGTGTGTGTGTGTGTGTGTGTGTGTGTGTGTGTGTGTGTGTGTGTGGGTAACAGTAAACCATCCTACAAATGTTTATTTCTTAGGAGCTACAAGAATGTATAAAGCATTGTATATAGCAGTGTTTTTAAACAACCTATTATAATTAAACCAAGCTCCATTTCTAACCACGTTTCCCTCACCGTGAAGCCCCTGGTCTCACTGTCGGGTATGCGGAGGGGTTAGGCCTACTGTTGTCAATCTCAGCTTTTCTGTCTTTCTTTAGTCTTCCGCCACTCCTTTCGCTGTCTTTGAGCTTTTTTGTCACAGGGTTAAATGTTAGAAGATTTAAGCTAAAATTAGCTTTAACTCTACATTAGCTAAAGTATGGAGCAGCATATGACATGATAAAACCAACAAATTAATATATAATTTTCCAAAACAATTGTTTGCTTTTTCATAAAAAATATTAAACAAAATTTATGAATGTAACAGTGTTGAAAGGTTGAGCTTGACAATGCCAATCTGACGATAAAAACAATAAAATATAGGTAAGAAAGTATGGTAAGTACGGTCACATCTCTCTTTTATTCATCCTGTGGAGATCGATCAATCCTGACTAGGAGTCCTCTAAAACATTTAAGCGGAGGGTGTTCCTGGAACAGGTGGGGCACATGCTGGTGGCCCCAGCAATTGAAAAAAAGCACACACATCAACTCCAGGATTGAACAGGAGAGGGAGGCGAGCCACCCACTTGTCCCACAGGATGCGAAAGGCAGCAAGTTTATCATACCTGAAGTGTCGCGGGCGGGTCAGTCTGTCATCAAAGCACAAATTAGCGCTGATCTGTTCTTAACAGTAGAGGGGCGTTATTGCACGAAACATGGCTCGTCCCATTTTGGCATCCCACATGCTTCTTGTGGCTTCATTTTTGGAGCGGTACATTCCAGCCAGAATTAAAATTCCAATATATGTTCTCATTTTAATCATCCACATCCCTCCAAATCGTACATGTCCACCTCCCATGGATGTTTGTGTGGGTGCACAGCACTTGGATGATGTCGTTTGTTATAAACAGGTTGAAGGCAGACACAATTGTTGTGGAATTTTTCCCATTACCAAAGAGTGAAAATAAAGAGAAGATCTATTCAAAAAAGAACCCCAAGATCGATCTGGTCTCAATGAACATTCAGTCAAAGTTCAGAATCAGCGTTGGAAGACCTCTCTCTCTCACACGGTGAGGAGAGAAAGAGGCCCAGAGAAAAGGCAAACATGAATACTTAGACATTTCCATCACATTACACAGGGCACTCCCCATCACCACATAGAGACACTGCCCACCTGGCAGGGCACGATCTATCCCCTAGTGTGAGAAAAAGAGCCTACGTGACTATTTACCATCTCCCAAGGCTGAGAAGGAGATGGAATCTAGTGAGAAAGCCTGGGTGACTCTTCCCACATGTACAAAAGTGAGAAATAGAATAAAGGGTGAGAAATGATGGAAAACATAACACCCAATAGGCTGTGCATCTAGTATTTTAAGACATTTCAGATACATTATATATGACAGATTCTGAGACCTTTGTACAATGCATATAGTACACATGGAGTAAATTTTTCCATAACACTATGCTGTTGATGCAGGCAATGGCAAAAAGGGTGGGCCCTGGTGTGATACCAGTTGGCTCTGGATTGTAGAGCAGGGTCTATTCAGCAGTGGGAAATCACATTGCGCGACAATTACTCATTTTTTAGCTCCTCTGTCTCTGACTTGTACTTACCCCCTGAGGAAGAAAAATCATTTTTCCTCATCTTGGCAAGAAGATATCGCTCCAGATCTCTCCTCATCTTCGCTATCTGAGCGCATTACACAATCAAGTGCTTGAATCAAGGAATACAATTTTCTTGCCATCTTGTCAGAGAAAAAATGATCTGATGTTAGGCCTACTTATATCTTTCATATTGACTGCACCTGTGTAAACATTTATAAACAGTGCCAGATTTGGTTTATGATTATGAGATTATGAGAAGAACAAAGCAAGAGTTCTTTCAACATGTATATCAAAGACATTTTTGCCTGGGAAAATAAAAGCTCAGAGACCTGCATACAGAAATATACATTATTACATAATTTTACTCCATCTTAAAATGGCAACCGTAAGATCACACCTGAGTCAAAATTGTTTCATTAATTTGCTCAATTGGAGAGCAGTAAGCCAAAATTGCTCCCTTGGCCAAAAATGAATAAAAATCCTAATCTGGCAAAAAAAAAAAAAAAACAGTTTATAAACTAAAAAAAAAAAACATTTCACCAAAATGTTATGAATTTCTACTGTAGGTAACAAGGACTGAAAACATGTGGTTAACATGGGTGTAAATGGGAGAACAATTTCCACTAACATGAAGAGAGGAACTCTTCATGTATACAGTACATTTTGATATTTTTAAATGTTCAACTCCATAACCTTAAATTTAAGACAAAAACCTCAAATCGCTCCACAAACGCAAACTGCATCTATAGATGCAGGTCAGCCCTGCTGACCTCACAGAACCTCGCTCAGTTCTCTCAGATTTTCCTTTAATAACATATCCATTTTGATTGTATTTAACAAAGAGCTATTGTTACGATTTTCAGAATAGGACCCAAATGCAATGCAAATGAAATCTGACTCCTCTGAATAATTACCTCAAATCTCTGCGCATTCTTTTGATGGGATGAGAGGAATGACTGAAGACGTCTCTTTCAGGTTAACAGAGTTTATTAACCCGATGAATCAAGAATACAAGTTACAGAGTCTCTGGGTTCAACACTACGTGTCCCTGACAACAGACAGATACCTGGTCAGTTTGCAAAGTCTGAACCCCGACTATCTTTCCCTGAACCCTTTTATAGATTAGACAGAGAATATCTAACCAAATTATGCATTTGAGAATGTGCGGTTTCCTTCCTCCGATTGGGCAGCTTTCCAAATTATGCGCCTCCTGATGTTTGGTTCCGCTTCTCTCATTGGTGCCTCATACTCCCGAATCCTTTGTCCTTCTATAGGGGAAGACACATCCTGCCTGGCCTGTTTCTTATCACAAGAAGACATCTAGTCTAGTCATCATTTCCTTTTAAGCAACAAACCATTTGAGTGATTAACTATCAAGGTCCACTGAACCTATCAATGTGGGTGAGTGATTAACTAATCAGGGCCTTAAACTAAACCTATGTTTGATTTGGTGGTGAGTGATTCAGTATAAAGGGCCACATCAAACACATGTTGGAATGTGCACTCACTTCTGCAAGCCCTCTTCACAGAATACCTTTAACCTCTGAACTGAAATCTCAAACAATTAGATTAAAACACATTGATTATGAGTAAAAAAATAGGCCTAATATTCTATCAATACCATGAGGTGAAGACAATAATCTGGCGCCAGCAGCATGGAGAGAGCCGGCTTAAATACAGGAGCTAATGAGATGATCCACACCTGTGTGCACACCTGCAACCAATCTAACCAAGGGTGGAAGGGAGAACACAGGAGGAGCAGAAAGACAGGGAAAACTGACAACAAACATACGTGGAAAGCACTAAAAAACCCATATCACAACAGCTATTCATAATTAAGGGTGTTGCTACCACCAGTGTTGTAAATAGTTTTGGCTTTTTGCAGCATTCCATTTGCTTTTGCATGCATTGCTTTTGAGTTTATACCGTTTCAATTTGCTTTACTTATTTCCTAATGTAGTCGTTTCAGCAGTTGCAGGGCAGTTGCCCTTGTCGGCCAGACTGCTGGAATGAAACATGAACGATATTCAGCAGAAAGCAGGCCTCCTGCATTCTTACCTGTACATACTTAACATGTCCACATGTTCACTTACCTGCTGTGCTGCCGAGAGCTAATTACATGCACGATTTAGAGGGGAAACAATACAAAACTGTCTTCCTTATTTAGGTCAGCCATTTCAATGGAACTCCGGGAAAAATCTGGGACTAGGGACCTAAAAACAAAACCTTGCATTTTATATCATAAAATTTATTGATAAAATGTAAATAATTTACGTTTTATTTGTTCTCCAACCTTCGCCCGTGGTCAGGAAGTCAGGCCTGTCAGCAGACTGTAACCATGGCGTGATTTACGATGGAGAGATTTCCAATCTTAGTGTCCACACCTTGTAATTCATTTCATTCATCACACACACACACACACACACACACACACACACACACACACACACACACACACACACACACACACACACACTGTCACTCTCCCTTTAGTTCCTCAATGTGCAGCTAACTCTAGAGGTGTGTGCAGGAGGGCCAGACTGAACTGGGCTGATTTATTTCAATTAGCAGCAAAGCCAGAGTCACAGAGACACACAGACTCAGATACACGTCAGCAGCAGCAGTGGAAATAGGACAGAGGGAAAGGTGGGGAAAACATAGTCTGCACAGCCATATGCTGTCCAACCAGAACTCTGAATAATTTATGAGGATGCATGCAGTGAGTGAGAAGAAAAGTGTGACAGCTGTTTAATGATGCTGTGTTCTGACAGATATGGTGGATACATTTGCCATAGGAAACATAACAGCTCATAAAGAAGTGTACATTTAAAAACTCAAGCAGTCTATTTTCTGTCACGTAATACGACCCATAAATTAGCGCCCCTACCGGCGAACGGAGAAATACCAGTAAATCGTCACACTGCTTGATGCGCTTACCAAGGTAAGTGGTAATTAACTATTCTGAAATTTTCAAAAAGGCCTCCCCATGGACTTTTTTTTGTCCTACATGCATGAAATTGTTTATGCTCATTGGACATGTCAGGAGCTACATAAAATCCTCTGACACCCATAGTCATAACCCAACAGGAAGTTCGCCATATTTTTTGGAATGCAAGAAAAATGGCTGAAATTCCTTTTTCACAAATTATCTATTTGAACGAACTCCTCCAAAAGCGTTTATCCGATCATCGTAAACTCAGTGTCAGTGTGTTCTACACGTTTAAGATCTCTTGTTGTGCTCTCCACGTTATTTTGTTAAAGGGCGTGGCCACATCGTACCATCAAACTTTGATGTCTCGGCGCACCCCATTTTTTTAACCTTTGATGCTTCGCCACATGTCGCGGCTGCACTCCCGCGGTCGCACCCTCACGGTTGCAACACACCCTGACATGCACGGGGTGCTTTAAGGCCCTTCATCACCGCTTGCGGTTTTCATTATCTATTCTTAGCTAGCTTGGACTCGGGTTAGGGTTAGGGGTCAAACATCATTCGATGACGAACACACATTCACCAGATTGAAGTTATTTATACATCCACTAGAGGTCGCTTGACTCGTAAATATGGGTCGTAATTTGACGCTTGCACAAACGACCAGTGGAGTCGTATAGGTTGGAGGACAGGCTCCTATTTTCACTGTCAAACACCCATACACCCTTGTCTAATGATTTTCAGTGTAAAGCTTTTTGTTGTTATATGTCCTGATTGATGTTTGTGGTGTTAAAGACAAGGTTTAAACGTTTAAAAAACCTGCAGTTCCAAGAGTGTCCATTTGAGGCTGTCTGTATAAGTGTGAATAAATCTCCATGAAGTCCCACATAAAAAAAAAAAAACGTTTTAATTTCTAAAGCTCAGTTCTTTGTTGGTTAAAACTAAACAGGAGGGGATCAGTCATCACTTTTGAATTTTTTTTACGTGTAATTGATTTCAGCTCCACTTGTTTGATCTAAAGCAGGGGTCGGCAACCTTTGGCACCCGTGCCACGGGTGGCACGCCGCGGAACAAACACTGGCACGCTGGCACCTCAGTGTTCCTCACTTTGTGTGTCCTGATTTCATGGGTTTGAGTGACAGCTCCCGCCACAGCGTTGTAGCCACGGTCCCGCCCACGTTCCCAGAGACCCCCACACATGTTGTCAACAATGGCTACGCCGGCTGTTAAAAAGGCCAAAACTAGAGCATTCCTGTCCTCCTGGACACAAGAGTTAGGTTTTATTTCATTCCAGTGAACCTGTAACACTGTGACTATCTACCTCGGATCAGGAGCATTATACCAAATTAATCACACCTTAATCACACCACGGCAGCCCGACACCATCGTCGGGCTGCCGTGTATTGGCACCCCCTCGTCATTCGTGAGTTTGTCCGGGCTAATTATCAGCGCGTGCCGGTGAGGACACCAGCGTTGTATCAGAAACGCTCGAGCTTCCGGGTGCGCGTTCAAGCAGCCCCGGACTTCTGTGTATTAAGGAGTTACGTAAGAGTAACCGGAATTTAGGTTTGTACGAGTATAATATTCAGCTGCTTGAGCTGCACCAAAAGAAAAAAAAACAAAAAACATTTTATTGACAGGTTAAAATGTTTTCATGCTTGGATCATTTTTTATAGAACAAAAAATGTGTGATTGCATGTTGGATATTCTTTTACATATTTAATTGCTGCAGATGGGCTTTTCTTCACAGACCCTCCATTCTAAGAAGGAGGGCAGAAGGAAGCGCTGCCATAATAGGGGTATGGCGTCTCCGAGGAATGGTGAGAGGGACAGCGGCCCAGAGGCCAGTGTGCCCTCTGGCCAGGACCCACCCCCTCCATCTTCACAGGCCTCTGCTGGTGGGAAGCGGGCCAAGAAGCGGAGGTGGACTGAGCGGAGCTCACTTTGTGACCCACGGGTTGACCTCATACAGAGGCAATTGGAGGATGTGCGTAAGACCATCGAATGCATGGCTGCATATCAACAACGCCTTTTTGACCTGCCCCAGCAGATTCCTCCATGTGGGCCTCCTCATCCTGATGCTGTGTCCCTTGCTGCTTCAGACAACCTTGATAGGACCAACAGCTCTGGCTGTGGTTCCTCTGGGCAGGCTGAAGTTTACGCGTAGGATGACGATGTGGGGGCTGACTCCCAGGGGGGCGGGGACTGTCCAAGGTCCTGTGATTTTTCCGTGGAGGCTCTGCTCTCACGGGCGGCTGCTGCTGCAGGGCTTCCTCCTCCATGTTCTCCACCGAAAGCCTCTGCTCTGGACAGGGACCCTAGGAGCCAAAGGCAGGCTCCCCTGCCTGTGTACAAGGATTTTGTGCAACATCTATAGTGGTCATGGGCTCATCCGAGGGAGGCTACAGCACCCCGCTCAGCCCTTAGCCTCCTGAGCCAGGCCGCAGAGCACGGCCTGGATGGGGTGTCCAAGGTGGGCCCAACTTGGGCCCACCGTGGGCTGGTGCTGAAGGCTTTCCAGTCCGTAGCTATGGCATCTAGACTGGCAAACACCAATGCCCTTCTGCTGGTTTATCTGGAGGGCTTGATAAGGGATCTGGAGTCCAAGAGCCCAGACAACCTCCTCCCAGAAATGGAAAGGGTGGTGGATACGGTGATCCAGGGTGCTAGCTCGCAGGCCGGGGTGCTGGGTAACTCCTTGGCACAGCTGACCATGGCTCGGCGTCTGGTTGAGCCAATCAGGTTTAGCAGATGCAGACCGGGGTGCTGTATTGGAAGCTGCCATAGCTCCTGGGGAAGTGTTTGGGCCAGCAGCTGAGGCTGCGTTGGATGAAGCACCGAAAATCCGACTCCGCACGCAGTCCATTCAGCGCCCAGGACAGTCGGGGTCTGGGGTGCGCAGAGCCATGGAGAGGTGTGGGAGTTTTTCACGACCTCGTTTTGTAGAACAGAGCTCTTCACAGGGTTCAGGGAAGGAGAGGCAGGGGCCTCCCTCAATGCCGGGGCGGGGCCGCCCACGGGTTCAGCCCCGTTCTCGGGAGCGCTTGGACCGGGGGCCAGCCAAGGCCCGCCAGCGTCCCTGACGGTGTGCCATCACTGACGCCAGGCTTCACCGTCGCCCAACTCCAGGCGTGGCGTCAGTGTACCACGTGTCCATGGGTTATCGGGACTCTGCAGTTTGGGTACCGCCTGCAGTTCAGGGTCCACCCACCTCGCTTTCGAGGGGTTTTGGAAACTGTGGTAAAAGACGGGTCTCGTTCCGTCATTCTGGCCAACGAGATTTCCACCTTACTAAAGAAAGGCGCAATCCGACCTCTGTCTACAGAGGAGAAGCTAAGCGGGTTCTATTCAGGCTATTTTCTCGTCTCCAAGAGGACAGGAGGATTCCGCCCCATTTTGGATTTGAGGCAGCTCAACGCGTACCTCAAGGTGCTGCCGTTTCAGATGCTGAGGCTGAAGGCTTTGTTTCAAGCCATCAGGGCAGGCGACTGGTTCACAACAGTGGACCTTTGCGACGCCTATTTCCATGTCCCTATCGCTCCAGCCCACAGGCAGTTCCTCAGGTTTGCCTTCAGAGGGACAGCATACGAGTAGAATGTCCTACCCTTTGGTCTGTCCCTGTCCCCACGCACGTTCACAAAATGTATAGATGCTGCACTCATTCCTCTGCGAGAGAGGGGTATCCGGGTATTCAACTACCTGGACGACTGGCTGGTGTGCGCCCCATCAGAGGTGCTAGCACGGAGCCACACAACGGAGGTGTTAACTCATTTGGGTACGCTGGGGCTCCATCTCAATGCTGGAAAGAGCAACCTGGTCCCAGCCAGGTCTGTCGAGTATCGAGGTCTTGTCTTGGACTCAGTCGCCATGAGGGCTTGCCAGACTACGACAAGAAGGAGAAATATCAGGGAGTGCATCGCGAGCTGCATCTTTCGCAAGTCGGCCTCGGTGAGGCAGTGGCAGAAGCTGTTGGGTCTTTTTGCGGCGGCTGCCCAGGTAGTGCCCTTAGGTCTTTTGCACATGCGCCCCCTGCAGCTGTGGTTTGGGCTCCAGAAGGTCTGCCTGCCCAGGGACTGGTCAAAGACACTGGCCCTGACCCAGGGAGGCCTCAAGGTCCTTACATGGTGGAAACACGCTCGAGCTGTCCGCGAAGGCGTTTCCCTGGGACAGGAGGGTTGCAGGGTGACCATAACTACCGACGCCTCCCAATCAGGCTGGGGCGCTGTCTGGGAAGGCAGGTTGGTTTGGGGTCAATGGGGCCCTGCGCAACAGGGGTTGCATGTGAACCTCCTCGAGATGGAGGCGGTTTACATGGCTCTGCAACACTTTCTCCCTGTAATACAGGGGAGGCAGGTCATGTTGAGAACAGACAGCATTTCAGTTGTGTCTTACGTCAACCATCAGGGCGGGCTGAGGTCTCCATCCCTTCAAGCGGGAGCTCGTCAGCTGCTCTTATGGGCACAGTCCAAGGGGGTGGTTCTGAGGGCTTTTTATCTGCCAGGACCGCAGAATGCAGCAGCAGATCTGCTGTCACGGGGGGGTCCCCACCCCAGCGAGTGGCGTTTACACCCACATATAGTGAACCAGATATGGCTTCGCTTTGGCCAGCTCAGGGTGGACCTCTTTGCCACAGCAGACAACGCTCACTGTCCCCTGTGGTCATCAATGTACGGCCCTCCTGGGCCACTGGGGATGGACGCCCTGAGTGTCTCATGGCCTCGGGTGCGGATGTATGCCTTCCCTCCACTCCCACTTCTGCCAGTTTTCCTCAGGAGAGTGAGGTCGCTGGATGCTCGGGTGCTGTTAGTGGCACCTCATTGGCCGCAGTGGCCGTGGAAGGCCGAGGTCTACGAGATGCTGGAGGACTCTCCGTGGTGTCTGCCAGTCAGACGGGATATACTGTCCCAGATACAAGGCCAGATATGGCACCCAGAGCCACGAACACTGAGGCTTCATGTGTGGCCCTTGAATGGCAGCATTTGCTCTCCCTAGGCCTAGAGAGGCAAGTGGTGGGCACATTGCTGGCCTCCAGAGCATCCTCCACTCAGCTTCTGTATAGTGGTAAGTGGAGAGTGTTTCAGGATTGGTGTTGTGTTAAGGGGGCGAATTCTTTGACGTGTGGCATGCCAATCATTTTGTCCTTCCTCCAACACCTCTTGGCCCTGGGCCGAGCAGAATCTACTATCAGGGGCTACCTTGCCGCGATTTCTACGGTCCATGAGAGGTGTGAGGGCTGGTCTCTGGGTTCACACCCCATAGCTACACAGTTTCTACGAGGGGCAAGGAGGAGTCGCCCACCGAGGAAACTCCTTCTACCCTCTTGGGACCTCCAGGTTGTTCTACGTGCGCTATGTCAGCCTCCCTTTGAACCACTGTCCAGTCTGGACCTTCGCTATCTTAGTTTGAAGACTGCATTTCTCTTGGCCATTGTTTCAGCCAAGAGAGTGGGTGAGTTGAGTGCTCTATCGGTGGATGGAGCGTGTCTTCAATTTGGAGAGGGGGACAGGTCAGTCCGCTTTCTCCCAAACCCTGCTTTTCAGCCTAAAGTTATGGCTGGGAGCTTTGTTGCCAAGCCCCTAGTCCTGGAGGCTTTCTGTCCTCCTCCACATATCTCTGCAGAGGAGACAAGGCTTTACAACCTGTGCCCGGTGAGGGCCCTCCGATACTATGTTGACCAAACGAGTTCTCTTCGTAAATCTGATTTACTTTTTGTGTCATATGGGGATACTACACTGGGCAAGCCAGTCTCTAGGCAGCGTCTGGCGCATTGGATTGTTGATTTGATCACAATGGCTTATGTGCAGGCTGGAGTGGCCCCTCCCTCTAGGCTCTCAGCACACTCGACAAGGGGGATGGCCACCTCCTGGGCGGTTTTCCGTGGTGCACCTTTGGAGGAGGTGTGCACTGCTGCTGGCTGGGCATCCACCTCAACCTTTGCCAAGTTCTACAGATTGAACCTGGCTTCGTCCATTGTTCCCTCATCTGTCCTTGGGGTGGCAGCAGAGGGTTGAGTTTCCCTGCCTGGGCAGTATTTTTGTTAAAAGTCCTGTTTTGCAATGGGCGCAGTAAGGATACATGCCCTGGAGTGGCATTCCTTTTTTTTTTACCCCCAGTGGCCCTTGCCCCCAAGGGGATTTGGTGTATGCAATCATTTTCATTTGTTACAATAAATTTGCTTACATTCAACTACATGAGTGTGTTCTGTTGGTTTCCTACATGTGGTGGACTCCACCTCTGTATGGCCTTAACCTGCGGGTTATGCCAACTTACTCTCCTCGTGACTTATTTGGTATTGTGTTGTCACAGTGTTACAGGTTCACTGGAATGAAATAAAACGAATGTTTACGTAGGTAAACACGGTTTTATGAATGGAAGTGAACCTGTAACCATCCCATGTCACTCGATGCGGGCAGTTGGCATTGTCCTTGCTCCTAGTCGAATAGAAAGAGGAAGAGTGTGTGGATGCGCGTCATACATATAATGTCCAGCGGGTGACGTCGCACCCACAGGTGTGATTAATTTGGTATAATGCTCCTGATCCGAGGTAGATCGTCACAGTGTTACAGGTTCACTTCCATTCATTAAATCGTGTTTACCTACGTAAACATTCGTTTTGTATTTTTGTAGGACCGTGCTGTGTGCACTTTATGCTGTGAGAATGTTGTGTGCCGAACATCAAGTGTTGAGACGAAGCACGAGAAGAATTTCAAAGACCTAGCGGACAAAGCAGAGTCGATTAAACGTGCTGTGTCCAGGTATGACAAACAAGCTAGTTCCCTCAAAGTTTTTACCACAGCTAAAAATCACGGGACAGAAGCAAGCTATCGCATTGCGCATTGCATTGCAAAGCATGGGAAGCTGTTTACAGATGGCGAATTTATTAAGGAGTCTTTTCTCAGTTGCTCAGATGCTCTTTTTGAAAGCTTTCCAAATAAAGAAACGATCAAGTCGCGAATAAAGGACATTCCCACGTCAGCTAGAAGTGTTCAGCGACGTATAGATGAAATGGCTGAAAATGTCAGAGCTCAGCAAACAGCTGGATTAAAAGATGCTGCGGTGTTTAGCATTGCACTCAATGAAAACGTGGATGTGAATGACATCCCGCGTTTGGCAGTCATGGCAAGGTACTGTGATTCAACTGACAGAGAGGAACTTTGCTGCTTGAAGCCAATGCCTGAAACAACAAAAGGTGAAGACATAGCCATGGCATTAATTGAACATTTTGAGGAACGAGGGATTAACATCGGAAAAGTGTTTGCAGTGACCAAAGACGGCGCCCCCGCTATGGTTGGGAAACAAAAGGGAGCTGTCAAACTGATTGAAGAAAAAGTCGGCCACCCCATCATGAAACTCCACTGTATAATACATCAAGAAAATCTATGTGCAAAAATGTCAAATTCGGATCTCAATGAAGTTATGGCCACAGTGTCAAAGATTATTAACTTCATAGTGAAGAGATCTGTACTGACGCACCGGCAGTTTCAGTCCCTGCTGGAGGAGCTGGGCGCAGATCTGCCTCTTTGCTCAGCAGTGAGATGGCTGAGCTGCGGAAAAGTTCTGGAGCGATTTATCAGCTGCTTTGATGCTATCAAGGCCTTTCTGGCCGAAAAGGGCCAAAAGTATCCAGAACTGGAGGACGAGAGGTGGATTGTAAAACTTGTGTTTCTGGCGGACATTACGGGACACCTGAACGGGCTCAATCTCAGACTGCAAGGTGCAGGACAAACTGTTTGAGACATGGACGGCTTTTGTCGGTAAGCTGGCAGTATTCTCAGGTGACATTTCCACCTCCGCTTTTCGCTACTTTCGACACCTGAGAGAGCTGTCCTCCAAGCGCAACATCAGCACCGCTGAAATAACCATGTACATGCGTGAGCTGGAGGCTGAGTTCACAACACGATTTGTGGATTTCAAAAGGTACGGGCCAATGTTCTCTTTCTTGATCAAGCCCGACAGCTTTGATGGACATGATTTGGACGCTACTCTGGTCGACTGGATGGATGTAGAGGACATGGAAATGCAGCTGATTGAGCTGAAGAGCTCAACACTGTGGGTGACCAAGTTTGCAGAGCTCAGGAAACAGTTGGAAGCCACACCCGTGCGAGATCACGGAGCCCACATCCTCACCTGCTGGGCATCTGCACCTGAGAAATTTCGCTGTCTCCAGGACATTGAAGTGGCGCTGCTGTCAGTCTTCGGGTCAACATATCTCTGTGAGCAGGTGTTCTCACATATGAAACATGTGCTCAGTCCCACCCGCAGTCGGTTAACAACGGAGCACTCTGAGGCATGTTTGCAACTCAAAGTAACCAACTATAAGCTCCAGATCACAGAGCTCAGCCAAGCAAAGCAGGGCCAGGGATCACACTGACTATCTAGTAGGCATCTGATCATTTGATGTTGCCTCAGCCTACACAGGTTTTAGTTTAAATGTGTAGCTGTTTGTCCATGTCTTTGAAATGTTGATGTGGCTATTTTGTTAAGAATACAGATATAATGTTATTGTTTTGTTATGATACAGATACAGTTGCACTTTTTATTATTAAGCTTGAGCAGATGCAGGTTTTAAGACAAGGCACTGTGGTCTCAGTTTTGGTTTGGCCTCTCTTCCCAGAGCACTATGTTTGTGAAATGTTTGTGTTTTGAAATGTGCTGTAAATGGATGGAATAAAATTCCAGGTATAGTGGAAATTATTTTGTATTTTGTGTCATTTAACTTTGCGTTATTATTGATAATGGCACACTAGATGAGAAGAACATTTCAAACTGGCACTCCATGTCACAAAGGTTGCCGACCCCTGATCTAAAGTTAGGTAAGGGGCCTCTCTTTGTACACTTCCCCTCTGTTTATATGCTTGCCACAATGAGTGCTGTCCAAAACCTTGTTGGAGTTTTAAAATCTTCCAACAGCATCCTGTTCAACATGGGAGACACTGACATGATATTCAGGATATAACAAACTATTTTTTCAACTTAAAAGAGTATATGTACTTTACGTTTAAGCGTAAGCATGGTTATAACAAGTTTCTGTTTCCGTGGAAGTGAGCAGATTCATCCCAAAGCTGCAGTATTGATGCCCTTCACCTTTACAAAGGGCACCATGAAACATACACTTGACAAAAAAACCATGTGTATGTTTTCAAGCTTTATTCATGTGCATAATTATAAAGAAGGACTTTTCTCATAGGAGATTTATGGACAGAGTATAAGTGTCAAAAAGCCATGGTAAAATTGATGTTATATATGTGACCTCTAAAAGTCCAACTGTTGTAATGTTTCATTATTTTGAGAATACTGTCTTGAATTGAAGAAAAAACAACAATGCACCATGTTATTTTAAATATTATTTAAAATGCATCTGTTTACTGGTTCACAAATTGATCCTAAAAGGTTTAATGTAGCAACTCCGACACTTTTATCACCAACATGCTCCATCGGTTGACACTGGACAGTTAATGTCTTGCAGGAATTAAAACATCCGAAGCATAGTCTGGGTGTGACATTGTTCAGTGGAGCTGCAAAGAGAAGCTGCAGGCTCTCATGCGACACACAGTCTGATGAGCCATAAAAATACATACACACACAGGGAGTCTGAAGCATTTGGAAAGGTCACAACCTTTTGATTCAGTCACATAACAGGCAGTGGGAGGAGGACGGGGCACAGTGGGAGGATAAAGTGATAGCGACAAGCAGGAATGAAGATGGAGCACTGTCATTGGGTGGTTGGTGTGGCGTTCAGGGACCTGAATAGAAATGCAGCAGACATTACACAGCAGGTTGTATTTAAAGTGAACAGTGAGTGCTGCAGGGAGGACCCTAAGGAGGAGATTGTAACTGAGAGAGGAGCTGCTGCCTCTGTAACACACGTGTCTGCAGTAAAGTGGTAATAGAACCATCAGGGTGATGAATGACTTCAGTTCAAACACTTTCTTTGAGAAGTTGAGGAGTTTTGGAGCGTCACTGATTTCCCCAGAGTTTAAAAAATTCATGAGACACACACACATCTTTGTAGTAGGAGGTGTGACACAGTGAGCCGTATAGGGTTCAATTAAAGAAGCACATCTGTAGCCTCTCTCTGAGGTCTCCTCACTGTATGAAGATATGTAAGGTTAGCACTGACCAAACCAAACCAGGCCAGGCCAAATGATGATCTGTTAGAAAGAACAAAAGTGGCCGCATGAGAGGCAGCACTCATTTCACAGTCCAAGATTAGCTTTGTTCAGGGCCTGAGATGGTGTTTAGTAATCTTGTTTTATGAGTGTGACTCATGGGAGGAGAGACCAAGGAGTCCAACAAAAAACTGTAATTTGCTAAGCAGAGTTTATTGCATGTACAAAAACAGCAGTCTGATGATAAAAGAGCTGCTGATACAAAACGCGAAAGAGAATAAGGATGAGGCTCTGAATATATCTTCAATACTTTTTAATATGTGTAAAAAAAGATATGATAGTATGATGATCAGTAGTATCCAAAAGTAACCTGACAAAATATTACAGATTATCACCGTCATGTACCTAACGCTGCCGTAAATTAGAGAGCAGGTTTGCAAATACTGATGTTTCTCAAGATTTTTTTTTCTGTTTTTAACCCCCCTTCCTTATAAAAAAAAAAAAAGACTGAAAGATAATGATTTCTTTCAAACAGAGAGCAGAAGAGCTGACAGTGTATACATCATCCAATTACGCTAGCAACGTTTCGGTGGTCAAATTCACAGGTTGACATATACTGACACACTATAGGAAGAAAACTCAACATATCATTTGTCCTGTTCTCGTTTGAAACTTTCAACATCTATTATTGTTTTAAACATAGTTCAGTGTCGGCCAGTATTTAGATCATTTAACAACAGAAAACAACTAACTCCCTCCAGATCTGTGACTAACACACAAATACTCGCACACACACTCTCACACCAGACACGCCCACTCACACATACTTTCTACGGTTAGGAAAGCTATTAAGTCCCCTTCATAGTGTACCAATTGGTCTAAAAGGTCACACGTCTGCAATAAACAAGCTGATACTTCGCTAAATATTAATCTGATGCATAAAGCAGGGTGTTTTGCGAGAAGCTCATTTCATTTGTTCTATTTTTTATATTCTAATATTCTCAGTTCAACATTTCTGCCCTGTGCTGAGATAATAGGCTGATATGTCACACAGACTCGGAACTAAGTAAGTAAATAAGGAACAAGAGGACCTGGCATTATGTAAGGCAGTATTAAGACATGTCCTGTTTCTGTGTGTTGGTGTTTCCTGGTGTTTACTTTGGTCTTTGGTGTGTTTTCCTTGTATCCTATTGTCGGGACCTCCCACGGCGACACCATTATGTTGGGGTTTTCAGGAGCGAATATCTGACCAACGGTTAGGTTGGGTTTTATAATGTAAAATTTTGTTTTCAAAATAATTTTAATAATTAAGTTTATTTAATTATTAATATAAATAAATAATTGTTATTAAACTGAGTTTAATAGAACCTCGGAGCACCACCCTGTAAACAGGGAACAACCACAATATTACAAATATCAGTCTCAAGTTGATTAATTAAATACTAATATCATTAACAATTAATAACCTGTATTTAATTGAAGATGTGAAATCCGAACACAAAGCCCTTTCACCCAGCCTGAGTCACCATGCAAATACACAGTAATCACAAATAACTGCTCTTTAAATTATAACAGAATTTATTTCACAAAGAAACATCAAGTTAATCAATGAAACTCAATCAAACAAACAACTATTATAAACTAAACTACAGGTAACAAACATAAACAAACAAGCGTGAGGTGTGTGTGTGTGTGTGTGTGTGTGTGTGTGTGTGTGTGTACGTGTGTGTGTGTGTGTGTGTGTATGTGTGTGTGTGTGTGTGTGTGTGTGAGTGTGTGAGTGAGAGAGAGAGATCAAAATGGCAGCGTGACCACGCGTGATGAACACAGAACACAGGTACACAGAACACACAGAACACAGGTCTCCTAACCTGGTCTATTGTCTAGAGACGGAGTCAAACTCTGTCTCTACCTGATCTATGTTTCTGCAGCGTCTGGAAAGCCACAGATATCTATGTGTGTGCGTCTGCCGAAAGGTGCGTGTGTGAGTGCGTAAAAGGTGGGGAGAGAGAGAGAGAGAAAAGAGAGCGCACCTTGAAAGCTCAATCACAGCCTAGAACTCACGCACAACTCAGAGCATAGTTAACTTCACTACCAGAAGCCGGTGGCCGAATTTGTATCAGACGGCGTTCACACTAGTCTTTCTGATAATGAGTCTATTACCTGGTTATGACGCGAGAGTTCACAGAGAAACCCACGGGACGCAGCGGCCCAAATAAAGAAAACAAAAGAGGTTTTACTCTGGTAAAACCCAAGACGCAGTGGTCAAATACCAAGCAAATATTATCACAGTTTCACAATAATAACTCAGTTATTAAACACACTCTCTAAAGCTAACTGCCCAGACCTAGCTAAGCCTCACTTGTAACCGTTTTGTCCACGGTTGATGAAAGAAGCAACAAAAGGGTCCTTCGCTGGGACGGTCTCTAGCGTCTCCCTGCAGTTGCATGGTGATGGCGGCGCGTCCAAGGGTTTGAGCAGGGCCGTGGTGTCCTCCGTCGAGCGAGGTGATCTCCGTGGATGTCCTTTCTTTACAGGACAGAACGAGACGTAATCCTTACGATCTCTCTCACCGTTTTAATACGGGAGAAATAAGACGCTCTTCTTAGAGATGCGTTCAAATGGATGATCTAAGCTCAGGATGTCGGTATGCTTCAAGGCCTTGGGTTAGCTGCGCGCCAAAACTTTTGAACAAAGAGAAGCGTGCTGTGAAACAGGAAGCAGAGGAATATCCTCGGACGTCGCCAGACGACGTATGAAAGAGAGAGAACACTGGTTGTCCTGGGGTTTTATCCCTCCCAAACTTCACACCTATGTGTTAGGTGTGGCAAAGCCTTCTGGGAGTACCTGCAAGGCATGCTGGGATAAAGAGTCTTTTGTCATGGTTCTCCAAAGAGACACAGCCTGAACTTTGTCATCCTGGCTGGACCCAACACTATGTTGCCTGTAAGTTTGTTTCCTGTTTTACTTGTGTTTAGCTTTCTAGTTAGTTGTTTAGTGTTTCTTAGTTTATTCTTAGGTGTTTCCTGTTTTATTTTGTAATATCTGGTTTAGGTTGGGTTTTTCAGTGTCAGGTTTTACTTTGTAGTTTTCCTCATTGTTCCTCATTGAACGGTAGACAAAGGGTACATCCCAAGTGTCTTATTTGCACCGAGTGTCCTCCGAGTTGTCTCCTCCAATTGCGTCTTAGTCCCGCCCACCAGAGATGCACGGAGGAAATGAAGCCGAGGAGAGAGGACCGAGGAAATCAGCTTTAAGACACATGAGACGTCGTTTCCTCGACAGCGTCAGCTCTCGTGTCTCCTCGGTCATCGCTCCTCGGATCAGCCTCCTCTCTCCTCAATCCTCTCTCCTCCGTTCACTATAAGAGCTTTGGGACGATCCTCAACATGGCGGCTTTGGAACTACTTCCGGTTCGGCCAAGGACCGAGGACCGAGGAGACTGCAAATAAGACACTTGGGATGTACCCAAACAACAACAAAACCCTGACAACAAAAACACAACCTAAAGAGGATATTACAAAATAAAACAGGAAACACTTAAGAATAAACTAAGAAACACTAAACACCAATCTAGAAACCTGAACACAAGTAAAACAGGAAACAAACTTACAGACAACATAGAAGGATACAAGGAAAACACACCAAAGACCAAAGTAAACACCAGGAAACTCCAACACACAGAAACAGTGAAAAATGAAAACCAAAACAAGACGAAACACAGAACCAAACCATGACAAGATACATTCATTCCTGGTTTGATTTATAATTTCAGAAGCAAGAGGCGGTTGATATTCCTGAGTCCTGCAAGATCAATGTTTAGAGGGGTGGGATCTTTACCTGCACATTTTGACATTAAATCTAAATGGCTAAGCCTAGATCATTTTATCATTTCCACTGAAATGCTCAGATTTTGAGAGTACAGGATTTTGATAAAGAAAAAGATGATTGTTTTAACCCCCAAAAAGTAAAGTAAAGGGTGACTGCGTTACAGCTTGGGCACAAAATTTGGCATTTGAGGTCTAACTTAAAACTGTTAATGATTCTTTTAAACAATTAGGATGTTTAATCATTTACACTGCTAATGGCATAGATCCCTTTTCACTACAGGAAATGCTGGTGTTGGAGGAATCTCTCCTTTCTACCTGCCATGCATTACAATTGTTCTGGTCTTGATGGTGTAACTTCTCTGCAGCTGATTTCAGAGTGTCTTTCTCTCCCTCGGCAGCTCATAGACGCAGCATCAAAAGTCTGCACTGACTGTTTGTATCACCTCTCGTCGAGAGCCAGGAACAAAGGGTAACCAGCTGTCAGAAAAACTGCAACACAGTCAAACTGCAAGGAGCCGAAAACACACCTTTTTTTCTATCTAAGGATGTGGTTCTCTGATCTTTTTGTTTTTTTAGCAGCTTACCCAAACATTTACTGCAAAGGTGTTCTTTGGTCATTTTTGTGCCTCCATTCTCGAGATATATGGAGGATGTGGATATATAGAGCCGGAAACCAGAGAGAGAGAGAGTGAAAAAGGACGTGTGTAAAAGGAGCCAAAAGGCGGTTTCAAACCTGGGCTGCCCGCCTGAAGGACCAGAGCCATCACACATGTAGTGTGTGCACTAACCACTGTGCCACCAACACCTGCAGTTTAACTAATCTCAGAATAACAGGATTACAGTGTGCATAGGGGTTTTGATTTTCAGCATGAGAAGTGTTCTTTTTTCAGTACTGAACAGACATTGTATTGCGAGTTCTATTGACCCATTGAACGTTATCTGCGCTAATGACATACCAACTACCTTAACTACGATTTATTGATCTCTATAAAGATCAGTATAAAGTGTAGCTGAAAATTCATTTATGATCAAACATTTTAACTTGATCCTCAAATCTGCCTGACGTGGGCACGAAAGCCACTCAGCGTTTAGATTTCTGTAACTATTGAAACATCAACAACGATCAAACAAACAAACCTTTTAGTTGTTTTCTCCCCCTCGACAACAGCCCTGGCAAAGCTTCACTTACAACTTTTTACATAACAGCATCATGTTATTGTTATTTCAGCAAAATGAGTTGTCGTTAATTGAAAGTCAATCACAAAAGAATTCTCAGGTTCACACTGCTGAAGTGAGTAGGACTAAAGCCGCTGTGTAACTGATATTCTACTGCTGAACTAAGACTCAGCAGATAATCGTCTGTTACTCCGGGGTGTTATGGAGCAATAAATGATGCAATTACCTTGCAGACGTTGTCGCCGCATGGAAAAAGAAGTATTGCGAGGACGTTGTTAAATGTTGATAACTGGTTTTACCAGAATTACAGAGAAAGGGCATTTGAAAGAAAATGATTGCTCAAGAATTTCAAAAATGGTATTCAACAGACCAGGAAATGATTTGTGATCTGTGACCAATTAGACTCTTACAACAGTTTTGCTTTTTGTGAACGTGTTCTACACCTGTCACCAAATCAGGTTTATTTTTGGACTCCTGCCTTACCCATCCTGAATTTTAGGCAGACATACCACAGTCCAGCACAACTAGAGTATCCCACATTTAGCTGTGTTGTGCCTGTGACCCACTTTGTGTCAGCGTTCAGACTCTCAGGAGCAGTCAGCTGGCTGAATATGGAAGCAGTTGACCCACAAAAAATGAAAGATCAACCCCCCAAAAGTTTGTCATTTAAGATACAGAAGCTGTTATAATTGTATTCTTACCTCAAGGCTTGAATAAAGAAATATTTTCCTTCTTTATCAGCAGCACCTTTCCTCTGTGGCGTATTTCCATATAATATATTCTATCTAGAAATGTGCAGCTGGCAAGGAAAGAAATTAAACTTTATCATAAGGGGACCCGACAGCTCATGTCACCATATTAATACTGATATGGAAGACGCCTTTTATTACTTGGAGGTCTCTCATATTTCAGATCAGATATCTGTGCCTGAAATGTGTAAATCTAGAAATATCATTCTATTTTTATATTAACACTAAAATAATGAAGATTAGGTTAAACAGGACTTTTTATATTTCAACCAGGTTTAGAGGGAACCCCTAAACAAAGACTGGCGGAGGTAGATAGGTAACTAAAAGAGCCCAGCTCAGAGCTCACTGGGGACATTAGAGCCGCACAGCAGCAGGCACACAATACAAACAAATGAACAAAACAGTTTAAGAAGAAAATCTCGGGAACCTACATGCTACCTAACAAGACATGAGGACAGTGAAGACCAGGGCCCATATTCATTTAGCTTAAAAATCCTGGCAAAGACTTTTAGCTTAGGAGTCACTGAGGAACATTCTCAGGGCAAGTCTGGTCAAGAAAGAGACTGAAACTTTCATCTTACTGAGGAGGTGTTGACCCTGTGATGACATATAACGAATAAACACAAACACCAAACACCTACGACAATTTCAAAACAGAATCATCACATTTAGAACATATATAAAGGAATAATGTGGCGCTGTCTCCTGACTGGCAGGTTGCAGTTATGAATGAGTAGAGAACAGACTGGATGCCTTTACATTTTGGGAGTTTTTAACATGAATGTTTCACAGCATAACTATGTCTGGTTCTGTATTGTGATTGGGAAAGATTTCTGTTACCTCCACAGTTTGAGCCTGTTTGAGTCCAGATTATTCTTGTGAAGAATCCTCCATTCTGCGTAGCGGCTCACTGCCCTGGATGGTGCTGTGGAGGTGTGGGGGGAGAACAAAAGGAAGAGATGGTTCTAACTTCTGATTCACTTGGTGCTGTCTGGAAGTTTTACTCTCGCTGGCAGGACAGGAACTAAACTAAGGATAAGGGTACCTTTGAAAAGAAGGATGTTTCTCTTGAGCTTTCACTGTCATGATCCTTGTGCCATCCCTGGAGAGTCAAGGTATTATGGGATGTATTACGGACGTGCTGACCGTGTCATCCACTCCCTTCAGAGAGCTTTCGACTCTTTTTTAACTTCTCTGATCTGAACAAGATCTAAGATCTTATATTAAGAAGCTCATATACTGTAGTATCCCTCAAGAACATGACACTCCCGAAAAAGAGGCGTACTCATGGTACCTACAGCCTCTGAAAGTAATATGGGAGGTAAATACTTCAACAGTTAAGTTCCCGAAAGAAACGTTGGCCTCTGTAATGAAACTGGATGCACAGGTAATAACTTCTGTTCAACAAGGGGCTTTGTACACGTCTTTGGGAAAACTCTTTTAATCTTTACTGTCAACCTGCACTAGCTAATTATAATTAAACAAAGAGTGAGAAATAGAGTATCTGGGTTTCAGCCTGTGATGAACTTAAAAGTGGTTTTAAGAATTTTTAAACTAAAACAGAAACTCAGTTGAGGTGCAGTAGGTAATGTGAAGCTAAAATCAACAGATAGGCCTACATCAAAAAGCACTTCATCTAGTACTAATGGTTATGCTTTTGAAAATGTTAAAAGCACCTATTAATTGTTTGACTTAAGTCTGCCCTGACGATAAAGTAACATGAACACAACTGAAACTTGAAATAGACGTGTAGCTATGCCTAATGTTACGTTGGCTGAAAGCTAACATTAGCATTGTTAACATAACGTTTAGTATCTGACACAACGGTGGGTGTATGGAGGCACACGCAGACTCGGGTGACACAGGTGATCAAACGGCAAACAAATCCAAAGGAGCAGGCAAAACTCGCCAACAGGAACATGCAGAGGTCGTAACAAGATCAAGAGGGTAAACGCTAGGACTAGGTTCATAAATGAAACACTATGAACTGCCAACATGGAGGCGGAAACATCAGGCTTATATAGGGCAAGCAATCAGGGAGGCAGGTGTGGATAATCAGGGGTAACAAGACACACATGCAAGTAATCAGGGGCGGGGTTTAGGCACACAAGGTGAACACGAGAGAAGGCTCTGAAACACAGAGACAAGTGGGAGTAAAACTATAATTAACAATGAAAATATGACAAAGAAAACACTCCCGGAGCACCCCCCCTTTGCTAAGGGCGGTCCGGTCCTTGTACGACCGGAGCAGGAGTATGGTTCGCATTGCCGGCAGTAAGTCGGACCTGTTCCCAGTGCGCGTTGGCCTCCAGCATTGCTGCCCTTTGTCACCGGTTCTGTTCATTACTTTTATGGACAGAATTTCTAGGCGCAGCCAGGGGCCAGAGGGGGTCCGGTTCGGGGACCACAGGATCTCGTCTCTGCTTTTTGCAGATGATGTGGTCTTGTTGGCTCCATCGAACCCGGACCTCCAGCGCGCACTGGGGCGGTTCCCTACCGAGTGTGAGGCGGCTGGGATGAGGATCAGCACCTCTAAATCTGAGGCCATGGTTCTCGACCGGAAAAAGGTGGTTTGCCCTCTTCGGGTCGGTGGGGAGTCCTTGCCCCAGGTGGAGGAGTTTAAGTATCTCGGAGTCTTGTTCACGAGTGGGGGGAAGATGGAGTGTGAGATCGACAGACGGATCGTTGCGGCGTCTGCAGTCATGCGGTCGCTGTATCGGTCCGTCGTGGTGAAGAAGGAGCTAAGCCGAAAGGCGAAGCTCTCGATTTACCGGTCGATCTTCGTTCCTACCCTCACCTATGGTCATGAGCTTTGGGTCATGACCGAAAGAACGAGATCTCGGATACAAGCGGCCGAAATGGGCTTCCTCCGTAGGGTGGCTGGGCGCACCCTTAGAGATAGGGTGAGGAGCTCGGTCACCAGGGAGGAGCTCGGAGTAGAGCCGTTACTCCTTCACATCGAGAGGAGTCAGTTGAGGTAGTTCGGGCATCTGGTCCGGATGCCCCCTGGACGCCTCCCTAGGGAGGTGTCATGTCCCTCCGGGAGGAGGCCTCGGGGTAGACCCAGGACACGCTAGAGAGACTATGTCTCTCGGCTGGCTTGGGAACGCCTTGGGGTCCCACCGGAAGAGCTGGAGGAGGTGTCTGGGGTGAGGGAAGTCTGGGTGTCTCTGCTTAGACTGCTGCCCCCGCGACCCGGCCCCGGATAAGCGGCAGAAAATGGATGGATGGATGGACAAAGAAAACACAAAACATAACTTAACCGGGCTGACTCCGGTCAGTAGCCATTGTCTTTTAGATCCTGTTCATTCAATAAGTGATTAATAAAATAAAAACATCAGACGCTTGATGTAAAATGACTTACAATCTCTTATACAACATTAAGACATAACAACATTTGAGATCCCAGTCCTGAGTGTGACATCACAAAAACATGGCCGCTGTGGGAATTTGGTTTCAGTGTCAACTGTCTCATATTAAAAAAAAAAACTGGAGACAAAACACACACCTGTGGCCTCTGATATTTAAGTGTAATAGTTTAATTACTCCAGACAGATATATTGATATGATTATGCAGTACATAAGTACATAAGTTAAATGAAGATTTTAGCAAAGGATGTGAAAGACCTTTTATTGTTTAAATGTCCATGAAAGTATTTTTAAATATTTCTGAAATATACTTACACATAGGAAATGAGTCATTAAGAAAAACGCAGATCCAGAAGAGTCAGAACAATCATTTTTTATTATAGTAATATTCCTGTAAGCACCTGCTGCCACAGCGTGCCTCCATCCTAACACTATTTACAGACTGGTACAGTGTGCTGCTGTTCCTGCTCCTGTATGAAGGCAGATCTAAAAACACACTCTGCTCACACTTGTTCAGCTTTAGACTGACAGACACTGGATGGAGAAAGCTTAGATCCACAAACTAATTTGAAAAAGAACATTACTCTTAAAGGTTTTTTTTCTTTTTCAAATGTTCTTATAATTTGCACATGGTAACTTAAAGTTAAGGCTTTAAAGAATATGATCACCCCATGTTTCTGTGTGCACTGGCACTAAGAGTTGGCATTACACAAAGGATTCCAGTTTTGGAAGTTGACTTGGTATAAAATCTTCCCACAAAATGCTCCAATTAAAAATAAATAAAGAATAAATAAACATTGTTGGCCACACAAGAAACCAATGTGTCTTTTTATGAGCTAAAGAGACACTGTAAACTGCTGCAGGCTCGAACAGGGACATAATGTAACTATGGGGAGTTTCAGTATTTAAAAAACAAATATGTTGGGGTCTTAATGACAGAAAAGGTACAGACATTTTGAGAGTTTCTCCAGCAGATGATTCGGCTGGCATTGAATGCGCTGTCATGTCTACAATTACGTTGTCAACTGTTTCAATACTTTTTGATCAACCTGTTTTTAAACTAAACGGTCTCTGTCATTTTGATGATGGATTGTATGGAAGCATACAGAAGCTTTTTAAAGACAACTACTACAATTAAGTCATTTTTATGACCCAAAGGTGCTTCATGAGAGAGAGAGTGAGAGAGAGAGAGCGCAGCAGTGCTCCCACTTCAATTCAATTCAGAGATTATAATGTTTCTTTACTAATTTTGGCATCTCCTAACAATGTTTTATTTCATACAGACAGAGAGGAGAGGAGATGACAATGATACACCTTAAAAAAAAAAAAAAATTGTCATGTTTAGTTAACAAAATATTGCCACTAGTTAAGTTAGTAACTAGTGGCAATATTTTCTGTTCAAGTTGTCTCAACTAGGTTTTTCAACTTTCAAATTTTTTAAAATCAAGAATACTTGTCAAAAGGATAAACCTCACATTGAAGATGACCTAAATATAAATATAAATAAAATGTAACAATGACACTGTACAAAGTGGTTTGAGCAGTGGTTAAGTTTTTAGTTAAGGTTAAGCCCCTCCTGGACTAAACTTGTACAAACAGCTCCAGTTCCTACTGATTTTAGTCACGGCTCAATCATTTTATAACTCCTTCATATCACTTGATGAGGGACTTTAGTCTGTGAAGATGTTTTCCCTTATAAGCTTTGAAGGGAATGACACAGCATGTTTCAGGTCAGTCATAATCCTCAGAGCAGAAGGTCACAGCCTGAAAGTCTAGAAAATAAATCAGTTCCCCGACTCCAGGGCGGCTGGAGTCTGAGACATCAGACCAATAAAGCTGGGTTGACTCTATCTCAAAGAAGAATCAAGGTCCAAGAAACACAAAACTGAATTTAAACTAAACTACAAACATACTTTGAATAATTAAAGCAACTCATAGAGACAAATGTAGGAAAATTAGATTGCAGATTGTGCATTTATGATTAGTAATGCTAATAATATGTTGCTGTGTTTGTAGCTTACATCCTGCCACAGGTTGTTACACAAGGTAAAACAGCCATCTGGGAGGCCAAAATGACTCTAGAATCATCAATGTTAGCTGACCTGGGAATTTGAATGGATCACTGTTGCTGCTGCTTTATCTCTCTGCAGCGTTTGGTTCAAAATGTCCGAAGATCTTTCGAAGACTATCAATCACTAACAGATTATCTCGTATTAAAACACTTGGTAGTTAAAAGTAAATGTTGACAACCTTAGTAAGTAGATTGAACAGAGGTTTTAGTTTTGTGTTGAGGTTAATCTAAGGCTGTCCTGGATGACGGGCGCGTTAACAGATTAGCTGTGCCACAGACGACTCTTAAGGCATTAAAAACCTGCAACAGCCCACAGGCTGCTGAGAGGCTTGTTGTTCTTGACGCTGTTTACTTTGTGCTGGTGTGGGAAATAAGTGTAATCAATAATGCTGAGCTCTGCACTCCACTTAGGTGAGCCTCCCAGAACAAAACAAAACAAAACAAATCTATGAAGAAAAACGAGCAGGGAAAGAAAAAAATGCGGCGTTCTCAGGAGGAGAGCTGCATGGAGCTGGAGGCTGCTCAGAACATTCAATGCTCATCACGTCTTTCCTTTACAATTAAACAGGCTAATATAATCAGTACATTCAGATAATCTGTGCAGTCATACTGTGTCTGCAGCCTATGTACATGTATATCTTTATTACTTCGACTACTTCTTTATACTGTGTCTAATTAGAAAAATGTGTCGCACAAAGTTCTTAAAACGCTTGCTGTGACTGAAGAAAGATAATAAAATAAAGATACATTCTCACATTCAACCGGATAATTCATCAAAAATAAGTTTGGTCAAAATACACTGTACAGTAATAATACGAAAAATAAAAATATCCTACGCTGGCTACAATAAATCCTGTTCGGCTCATCTGCTGCAGGTGTTAAAGACAGACCGTCCAATCAATGGGCTCCCAGTTTATAACAATACAATGAACTGCTAATGGTAAACCTCTATGTACAGTTTATATAGTATGTACTTGTTGATTTTATTGTACAATATATGTTCTTATATATTGGCAGAAAGACCACACTAAGTGAAAACAGCATTCAACTTAAATTCTCGTTCAGATAAAGTCCCATCAGTGCTCTGAACACTCGGCCACAGAACACACGGGGTTAATAATTCATTCTCATGTTTTCATGGTGCAGATTGGAACCACGATTACTAAGATCACCGTGCAGGTAGCGGCTGCAATCAGCGCACCGATTTTACATGCCTTCGCCCTTCTAAACTCTGCCTCCTTCCTCTTCAACAACGAATCAAAGCCCGGCGTGTAGACGTCCTCCATCCAGTACTCCAGGTTGTTGGGGTTCAGGGACTCCTGGGTCTGAAGGAAACAAACACAGCGTTTGAGTCAAAATGAGAGTTGAACCAGCAACACAGAGATAGATTTATTAAAAATTCAAACCTGTAGTCATTTTGTTTTTATCTAAAGAGCCTGTGATCAAAACATATGTGAGGCTCTACTTAATGGGTGGATAAGCAGAGCAGGTGGAGGGTTTTTAGCTTAAAAAAAAGAGAAATCCCTTTTTTTTCCATTGTTGAAATAAAAAAATGTTAAAATGTAATAATTTTAAATTAAACCTTTTAATGTTTTAATTGAAACAACCTATCATTGCCAACATTGTAGTTTTAACGTTTTGTGATGTTGTTTCTTGTAGTAATTTCACATGCTCATATTCCCTAAATCTTTACAAGCTAAGTTATTCAGTAGAGACGTGAAAAGTTGTATTTTTTTTTTATTTGGACATTTTTAAATTTTCCAAAATAAGCTAAAAAAAAGATTTTAAAAAGATTTTTATGTTGTGCTCCAGAAAATCTTTAGAACCAAGCGCACGACTCAGAGACAGTTTGACGTTTACAAATAACAATTTATTAGAAACGTGACTCGGGGTGAAATAATTGTGCAACACGATAATTAATGTGACTCTAGTGAACCCTAAAAACCCTAAATCCAAACACACGTGACAAGGAGCCAGATCGGACACACGAGACGACAAGGGGAAGACGGAGTCGCAGGTAGGACAGGAACGGAAACTACAGAGAGGGAGAAAACACGAGAGGTTAACAAGCACAAATAAACACAAGTATCCAAGATAACTAGAAAAGCGAGAGCTGACACTGAGGTACAAACCCATGGGGATGAAACAATCTGGCGCTGGCTTCCTGGAAGGAGCCAGTTTAAATAGCCAGTTGATCAGAGTGGAAGCACCTGTGACCGCAACTGAACCTAATGAGATGATTAGTGAGGAAGGGGAGACACAAGGGAACTGACAGACAGGGAAACAACACAACAAAACTGCACGTGGAACCCCAAACATGACAGTACCCCCCCCTAAACGACCGCCTCCTGGCGGTCCTCCAGGTTTACCCGGGTTGGCATGATAAAAATCCCTGATAACCGAATGATCCAGAATAAGGGCTCTGGAAATCCAGCTCCTTTCCTCCGGACCGTACCCCACCCAGCCCACAAGAAACTGGAACCCCCGGCCTCTCCGTCGAACGTCCATAATCTTGTTCACCGTAAAGGCCGGATGGCCGTCGATGAGCCGGGAGGGGTGGAGGGCCGACGGCCGGAGGGCTCAGATCACTGGTCACAAACGGCTTGATCTGTGAGACGTGAAACGTGGGATGAATCCTGAGAGCCGGGGGAAGTCTGAGACGGATAGCAGAGGGATTAATGACCTTTTCGACCTTTTCGACCTCGTATGGGCCGATAAATCGAGGAGCCAGTTTTTTGGAAGCAACACTTAGAGGAATGTCTTTTGAATTTAACCAAACCTTCTGACCTGGAACATACACCGGAGACTGCATCCTCCGTCGACCCGCCATTTTCTGGTTGCGTTCCTTAGTCCTTAATAAGGCAGCACGAGCCTCCCTCCATGTCCTGCGAATCCGCTGCAGGTGGCTTTGGACAGAGGGTATTGCAATCTCCTCCTCCTGACTAGGAAACAACGGAGGTAAGTAGCCCAACGAACACATGAACGGAGCCATACCTGTGGCCGATGAGGTGAGTGAGTTATGTGCATACTCCACCCAAGCCAGATGTTGGCTCCAGCTGTTCGGTCTCTGCTCACACACACAACGAAGCATGGTCTCCAAGTCCTGATTCGCCCTCTACGTCTGTCCGTTGGTTTGCGGGTGGTACCCTGACGAAAGGCTGACCTGGGCCCCCAAAGCTCGACAAAAAGCCCTCTACACTTGTGACGTAAACTGGGGTCCTCGGTCGGAAACAATGTCTAGAGGAATGCCATGCAACCTGAAGACATGCACTGTCATAAGTTCGACAGTCTCGGAAGCAGAGGGCAGTTTGGGAAGAGCAATAAAGTGAGCAGACTTGGAAAAACGATCAACAATAGTCAGTACCACTGTGTTACCTTCGGAGACTGGTAATGCTGTGACGAAATCCAACGCCACATGACAACCATGGACGTCCTGGTCCATGGTCATGGATGGACCAGGACGTCCTGGTTGATGTGCATGAACGTCCTGGTGTCGGAAGAGGACGTCGTTGCCCCGCAGACGGACGATGAGTCACCTTACTCTGAGCACAGACGGTACATGCCAGAACGAACTCCTTGACGTCTTCAGTCATGGACGGCCACCAGAAATGTCTCTTTATAAAGTCTGTGGTTCTGGTGACGCCAGGATGGCAAACCATCTTAGATGAGTGTCCCCACTGAAGAACCTGCGAGTGGACCACATCTGGAACAAATAGACAGTTAGCAGGTCCTCCACCCGGATCAGGGTGATCCTTTTGGGCCTCTCTAACCACCGACTGGATCTCCCAAGTAACAGATGCCACCAGGCATGAGGGAGGCAGGATGGTGTCCGGTAATTCCACGTCCTTGATGTCTTTGAGAAACTGCCTGGAAAGAGCATCAGGTTTCACATTCTTGCTACCAGGCCGGTAAGTAACAGTGAAATGAAATCTGGTAAAAAATAAAGCCCACCGGGCCTGTCTAGAGTTTAGTCTCTTGGCCGTTTGAATGTATGATAAGTTTTTGTGATCCGACCAAACCACAAAAGAGACTTCCGCTCCCTCCAACCAGTGACGCCATTCCTCTAGCGCCAACTTAACAGCAAGTAGCTCCCTGTTACCCACGTCGTAATTTCTTTCAGCAGGAGAAAGCTTACGCGAAAAAAACGCACATGGATGTAACTTCTTGTCACCTGAGTCTCTTTGGGAAAGCACCGCACCGACGCCGATGTCTGATGCGTCCACCTCCACGATGAACTGCTTTGAAATGTCAGGTTGCACCAGAATAGATGCTGATGAGAAACGCCTCTTGAGGTCAATGAATGCTCTCTCAGCATCCGTTGCCCATGAAAATGGAACAGTGGGTGAGGTGAGTTTCGTGAGAGGTGCAACCACCTGACTATAGTTCCTGATGAACCTCCTGTAGAAGTTGGCGAAACCCAGGAATCTTTGAAGTTGCTTACGTGAAGTAGGGGTCTCCCAGTCCAGCACAGCCTTCACTTTCACCGGATCCGTCCTCACTTGACCGCTCTCGAGAATGTATCCCAAAAAGGAAACAGAGTCCAAATGAAATACACATTTCTCAGCTTTTACGAAGAGTCTATTCTCCAACAGTCTCTGAAGCACTCCTTTGACCAAAACCATGTGTTCCTTGAAGGTCTTGGAAAAAATGAGAATATCATCCAGGTACACAAAAACTGAATGGTCCAAAAAATCCCTGAGTACGTCGATGAGGTTTTGAAAAACCGCAGGTGCATTCGTCAGACCAAACGGCATAACTAGGTACTCAAAATGCCCGAGATGAGTATTAAATGCAGTTTTCCACTCATCTCCCTCCCTTATACGAACCAAATGGTACGCATTACGCAGGTCCAGTTTGGTAAAAATAGTAGCACCATGAAGTGGTTCGAATGCAGAACTGATAAGGGGTAATGGATACTTGTTCTTTACCGTGATGTTATTCAAACCTCTAAAATCGATACACGGGCTCAGATATTTATCCTTCTTGTCCACGAAGAATAACCCGGCACCAAGAGGTGAAGACGATGGTCGGATAAACCCTGAACTGAGAGACTCGTTAATATATTTCTACATCGCATCTTTCTCAGGTTTAGACAAATTAAACAACCGACTAGAAGGTAAAGGAGCAACTGGAAGAAGATTGATCACACAATCGTAAGGTCTGTGAGGCGGCAAAGTTTACGCTCTTTCTTTGCTAAAAACCTCGCTAAAGTTGTGGTAAACAGGAGGAACTGAAGACAAGTCAACCGGTGAAACGACGCAGGCACTGGGAGTCAATTTACACAGAGGTGCAGCTGAAGTTAAACAATTCGCATGGCAAAAATTACTCCAACCCGTGATCCGACCCGTGGACCAATCAATGTCCGGGTTGTGACGCTGCAGCCAGGGGAGGCTGATAGAATATTAGGCCTCTTTCTGCTTATATTCAATGTGTTTACTGCAATAAAGTTTCATCACCCGGTCCAAAGCAAAGGTTTGATATTTACAGTTTGAATGATGTTCGCTTACATTTATATTATACCAGTTATTTTATCATGTTTTATTCTAGGTTTGTGTGTGTTAATAAAATTGTCATACTTTTCAGTAAGGTGTTTGTGTGAAGAGGGCTTGTCGGAGTGAATGCACATTCCAACACGTGTTTGATGTGGCCCTTTAAACTGAATCACTCACCAACTGAAACATAGGTTTAGTTTAAGGCCCTGAACAGTTAATCACTCACCAACTTTTATATAGGTTGAGTGAGCCTTGATTCTTAATCACCTAAATTGTCTTCTCCTTAAAAAGAATTGGTTACTAGACTAGATGTCTTTCTTGTGATAAGAAACAGGCCAGGCAGGATGTGTCTTCCCCTACAGGAGGTGAAAGGATTCGGGAGTTTGATGCACCAATGAGAGAAGGGGAACCACTCATCCGAAGACGCATAATTTGGAAGTTGCCCCAATCGGAGGAAGAAAACTGCACATTCTTGAATGCATTATTTGGTTAGATATTCTCTGTCTAATGTATAAAAGGGTTCAGGGAAAGATAGTCGGGGCTCAGACTTCGTGAACTGATCCAGCATCTGTCTGTTGTCAGGGACGCGTAGTGTTGAACCCAGAGACTCTGTGACTTCTATTCTTGATTCATCGGGTTAATAAACTCTGTTAACCTGAAAGAGACGCCTCCAGTCATTCCTCTCATCCCATCAAAAGAATGCGCAGAGAGATTTGAGGTAATTATTTAGAGGAGTCAGATTTCTATATACAACATTTAGGAAAAGGATGAAATAGCAACTTTTATCTTTCAATAATAACTTTTATCCTTCAAGGCCTAGCACGAGGGGAGCGTGAGAGGAAGGCATGACGTGGAAGCTTAACTCCTCTCTGTGACTGCCCGCTAACGTAAGTGACAAAGGAAATGTCTCAGAATCAACATGAGCTAGTAGTTGGCCATTTAACGCGTCCACTTTAAGAGGAATCGAAGTGGACTGACAACTAATCTCGGCCTGTCTAACTAACTCTGAGTCGATGAAATTAGAGTCAGCACCCGAATGGAAAAGGGTCTCCCATTCACGAGGATACTAGCCTCTAAATTGAGACGGTTTCGAGGGAATTTAATTATCTCATAATTATTAAAAAGATCCCCTGTAGGGCATGATCATCCCACCCCAACTCGGTGGCTAGCGTTTGAAACTCCACAGAGTATTCAGCAACGCTATGGTTTCCCTGACGTAACCCGAGTATTCGATTTCCTGAATCCTTGCTGGCAACCGGATAATCAAACACAGTCTCCATTGCCTCGGAGAAGTGCAGGAACTGAACATTATCATTACTTGGGTTAGTCCAAAAAGCTGTTCCCCATACCCTCGCTCTGGCCGAAAGTAGCCCCAACACATAAGCGATTTTCGATCTGACCGACGCATAAGTTAGTGGTTGGGTCTCGAACACAAGCGCGCATTGGAAAAGAAATGACTTACATTCTCCTAGTTTACCACAAAAACGTTCAGGAGCCGGGACGAATGGCTCACGAGGTTGTGCCACACTGGGAACAGAAACAACAGAGTTAGTGGGCATGGCAGATGTAGCTTGAGACACTAACAGCTGATTCTCAACACGATTCAAGCTAGCAGAGATAACGTTAAGTGACTCAGATAAACCCCGAAGAGTCTGATCGTGGTTACCTAACATGATACCTTGAGAAGCTATAGCATTTCTCAGTAGACTATTCTCTGCGTCTGGGTCGGCTGGTTCCATTTTTGGCCAGATTATTCTGTTGTGCTCCAGAAAATCTTTAGAACCAAGTGCACGACTCAGAGACAGTTTGACGTTTACAAATAACAATTTATTAGAAACGTGACTCGGGGTGAAATAATTGTGCAACACGATAATTAATGTGACTCTAGTGAACCCTAAAAACCCTAAATCCAAACACGCGTGACGAGGAGCCAGATCGGACACACGAGACGACAAGGGAAAGACGGAGTTGCTGGTAGGACGGGAACGGGAACTACAGAGAGGGAGAAAACACGAGAGGTTAACAAGTACGAATAAACACAAGTATCCAAGATAACTAGAAAAGCGAGAGCTGACACTGAGGTACAAACCCATGGGGATGAAACAATAATCAGGCGCTGGCTTCCTGGAAGGAGCCAGCTTAAATAGCCAGTTGATCAGAGTGGAAGCACCTGTGACCACAGCTGAACCTATTGAGATGATTAGTGAGGAAGGGGAGACACGAGGGAACTGACAGACAGGGAAACAACATAACAAAACTGCACGTGGAACCCCAAACATGACAATTTATCTTTGCTTTCTTTATAAGGGTCAGTGGATAGAGTTGGGAGAGAGGGACATGCAGGAAAGGAGCTACAGTTTGGATTTGTACCCAGAGTACGTGCTTGGAGGATGAAACCCTAACCTAACCCTAACCCTAACCCTAGCCTCTGTACATGGGCCTCACTAACCACTAGGCCACTGGTTCCAAAACTTTTAATGTAGGTGACATATAACTTCACACTCCAGAAACCATTTGAACTTTTGAATTGTTGAGATATTTTCAAATCATATGAGAAGATTCCCAAACATTAGATCATTTGATAAGTATTGTAAAATTCATATAAACGTACAATTATAAGGTTTAGTTTCTGAGCGGGAGGGCAAAGAAACTTTGATCTGACTCAGGAGACATGGCTAACCCTCTGCTAGGTTTCTTTCAAAAGCTGTGATTGGTTGGTCCAAAGAACAGGAAACAAATTAATAAAATGGCTGATAAAATGATAAGGCCAGTAGTGAAATGTATTGTACCATCAAGCCGTACTTAAAATATATAGTCAGCTAGGCTACCAAAGTGACCTCAGTATTTACCAATTGGTGCCCTGTGTGCTCTCTTTCTGTCTTTTTGCTGCTTTCTCCTCGCTTAAGAAACTCTTCATCCTAGTTAAAGTTCTCCTCACTTCTCCAAACTGATTTTTCTTCTTAGGTGCTCTCTTTAAAGCTAACATAATCTGATAAGAACTTTTTAAATTTCACCAGGATCAAGTCTTTAAGGGGAAATTCTCTTCGAAATTTCGTTCATTCCGTCACTAATGGCAACTGTTAGCACTTAAAAAGCTTTATGAATATGGCCACAGATATTTTGTTCTGTTGGTGACTTGGGAGAAGAAGAAAACATCCTACAGCACGTTTTTATTAAGTTTTCATCATGTTTTACATAGCGTGTAATGACATCATCAAATAAATGTCTCAGCAATGACTCAGAAGACACAAGCCAAGGTGTGAGGGTTTATCTGTATACAGTCTCCAGTTCAATAAAGTGTAGGTTCATGTTATTGTTCCAGAAGCCTAGATGATGAGAACACTGTTACTACAGACCGTGATACACAGATTGATTTTCTTTGTTACAATCTGCTCTGCCAGCAGAGACGTTCTTCATCTTAATGATCCATCCAACAGCATATTGATAACTGAAGTGAATTCTGTTCATACAAGGAGGGAGAGAGCAGCTCACACAAACATGTTCCCCATTAATATGGTCGATTATAAACTACTCTGGTGCTCTACCCTTCATTAAGCTCCCGTCTTGTGAGAGGGAGGTGAACATGTTTATTAGTGAGGCAAAGAGCACGACACGTACTGTACCAGAGCAGAACTATAAGAGGAAGAGCAAGGGGGAGATGGAGAGGGAGGACAGACGGTCCAGTAATCGAGCAGACTGACTGACTGACCGTGAAGCAGAAAACATATTTCCTCTGAGCACAGCTGCTTCAGGAAAAGAGTGAGAGAGAGAGAAAAAAGCGCCCAAGATTAAATGTTGGTAGTGTTCACCTGTTAGTCAGAGATATTGGTAATCATTACTGAAACAAATAAGTGATTGAAATCTGCAAATAGCAGTCACTCAGCCTGCAGTTTGAGGATCATTAACACTGATTCCACATAATCATGTCCTGAATGGAGAAACAGCAGACTCACAATTACAGTCACAGGGAGAGCGAGAGGAGAGCTTCACTGTTTGAACTTATTCCAGAGGAGAGACGCTCCCCACCTTTAAATCTGATGCATCTATTTTTAGTATCACGTTATTTGACTTTTCCGCCAACTTCTCTCCCTTTGCCTCCCTCCTCTGTCTCTGACATGTTCTACCTTGTTGTTTATCAGCTGGCACCTCCATGCATCCTGCTGAGTTTGAGGGGGGTGTACCATATGGTCCTGGTGATCTTTAACAGATTATTTGGTGATGTTCGATACCTTAATGAGTTATTGTATATTTGAAGGGGAAATCTGCTGCTGGGAAAATGGAGCAGACTGTCTCCAACAGCAGAAAGGTGAAAAATGTTTAGTGCCTTTCGGCCATAAGGGTTCAAATACTTAAACACCCAGAATGCACTAAGCTTGTAGCCTTCCAATGCCACCCCAAGTCCCCTCGTTCCGTATTGGATAGGCTGGACCTGCGCCTTCGTTAAGGGGATTAAATGTTAAAGGTCCCATATTATGCTCATTTTGGGGTTCATATATCTACTAAAGTACATTCATCTAAAGTACAGAATCGCTAGTGTTCAAAAAAATCTGTTTTCATGTACTGTCGCTCCATGTAAGCTTTTTCTAACTATCAGAATCCCTCCCACAAAGAGAGAGAGAGAAAAAAAATCACCCCGTGTGCCATTTCTGATCTGATAGGTCGGCCGATCTGCTTTCTCATAATAGGTCAGTCGTTCAGCTTTGTGCTCTGATATATCCCACCCCTTTACCATATTGGGAATGCTACAGTCAGTCCAAGGGAGCTTGTGCGTGCTACAACGAGCCAATGGGTTTGGATCAGAGACATCATGGGTATGTGATACCAAACAAAAACAAAAAAAAGCAGAATATGGGACCTTTAATACACAGCAGATTAACCTGTCAGAGAAAGTGGTCACCAAGCAACATGCACCACTGCTTATTGCTTGTGTGCGTTCTCCTGGTCTCCACCGCACACTGCATCCATATCTGAAAGGCCCTATTGTGCCCCAGAGTCTGTGATAAGGGCCACGTCCCCAGCGACTGTCTGCTTTTCTTCCTAATGGTTAATACTTCTGAACAACGGTTATTTGATGTAAAATATAACACCAATGCTATACGTAATTGTCCAATCAGAATAAAGTACTTAATTAATTATGACTTAATTAAGTAATTAATAATGCAACATAACAACTGTGCTTCAGTGTATGGTGCATCATTACCTCAGGGACATTGCCAGCTGTCCCCGGCTCTCCCCATCTCTCCTTATCACTGTTATGGTGTAAAGAGTGACCGTGGCAACTGGCGATTTGCAATTAAATGAGTCACTTTCCGTCTTTAACATCTGTTGTAACTATGACAACGACTGACACATTTGGCTTCAAGTTGACAATTAACAATGGTCACTGGTTAATCTGTAACACCGGCTGGTGTAGCTGCCTCTTGCTCCTCTGTAATTCCCCCCTCTGTTTTGGCTCTTATAAGTAGCCCAGAATGTCAGACTCCAAAGTAACGCTGCTTTCTGCCATGTTCTTGGCCAAGCTGACAAAGATTCAAATCAGCTGTCTACACATCTCCATTACTTTACATTTTTCTTTGTTACTTTTCTTTACAAAGTACACCAAAGATTGGCAAATCTTTCTACTTGTCTCCCACTATGTTTGTTAACTCTAAAGTCCTATTCAACTGGAAGATGTCCACTTCTTAGAGACAGGACTGTGGTTGTTAGTAACCCCCCCCCCCCCCCATCTGTGCAGGAATGTGTCAACATGCAGTGTACCTGAAGGTCCAGAGCGGTGAGCTGCTTCCCTTTCTCTCCTGAGCTGCGTTTGTACTCCTCCACAGTCCAGGACGGCTGGCCCCGCTTCCCGTCCGTCAGGCTGCTGAGCCTCAGGTCCGTGTACAGCGGGCTGCCTTTAACGTGGGCTTTTACGGAGGGAGGGAAGGGGTGAGGAGAGAAAACTTGCTCGACCAGGTAGGAGTCCTTCGGGGGTTTAGGGGGGCGGTGGGCCTGGGGGAGCTCGTACTGACGCTCTCGCTCTGCCTGGAAATGAAGACAGGCAGGTCATAATATAGCTTCATGTAAGTTCAAGAGTAACTCAGAATACATGAGGCAGAGCATCCATCTGAGCATCCAGAGGCTGTTATACTTATATTTATAATACAGTACACAGTGAGCACAGGTTGTATCAGAGGATTTACTCTGAAATATAGTTACATATCTTCAGACTGCAGTTGTAAATGTCTATAAAGTGCTGAGATGCTACTTAGAAGCTAGAAACAAATAGACAGAGACATGAACCTCTCTATTGTTAAATTTTCGCTTATGTTTGTTACCAAACTACTGACTCAAAACCCAACAGAGAGTATGTCCAGTTTATAATAACACACCACTTTTAAGCCGATATAATATACCCAATAAAAAGTACCTCATCAAAGTCATAAAGCATATCAAAAAATGACAATACATGTCAAATTAGAAAAGTGTTTCTTTGTTTTTGTTTGTTTGTTTGTTTTAAATGTGTCATGCCTAACAAAAAGAAAAATTAGGAATTCAAGAACAAAAAACCGTAAAAAAAAAAATGAAAAAATAAAAAATTCCCATTCCTTGGACATTTGAGACTTTGAGGTGAAAATATCCTGAACACCTGCCTATAGGAAAAGCAAGTTTTGGAGAAGGGAAACACCCATGCCTTCAAAGACAATGCTGAAGCTACCCAGGGACCTATGACACTCCGACAAACACAAGATAATGAAAATGATGGTAATACGTTTGGTCCGGTGAAAATCACCATGCTCACCTGTAGACTGCTCAGACTTGATGTTTTAGATTATCTCAGCACTCACATTTTTGTATGTAAATTAAATCTGTGAGGAGAGATGAGTTCGGAGTCCAAACTCAAACTTTGAATAAAGGCTACCATAAACATCTCAAGCCATTAAAAACAAAAGTTGTCCGCCTTAATTATACACAGTATGAAACTTAATCAATACAGTTTCTTCTTCTTTGATTCTAGCAAGAATCCTCATATTCAGCTGCAAAAAGAAACCTATTACACTCACATCTTTCTCCATCCAATCTACCAAACGTTTCTGCTCCTTCACAGAGTTATTCATTTCTAGGGAGCACTTTTTCTGAACAGCTCTCCTTTTATGAAATATATTATTCTCAACCGAGAACACAACACTAAACAGAGAATAAAGCATTTCTGCAGACAGCGTATTGATCGTAGGGATCCCTCGGCACTCAGAAGAAGCAGCCATCAATACAAAGCACAGAGACAAACGTGTCTGCAGGGTCAATGAAGGAGGAATAAACGTGTTTGTCTTTATTAAGCAGGGACTCTAAGGAGGTTATCCTGTGCATGTGTCAACTGCGCAGTGTTAGAGAGACTCTGGTCTGTTACAAAAGCTTGACCAAGAAGCCCATTTATAATAATCTTTCATGAAAACCATGTTCGGCTCTGCATGAACCTTTCTGATTCCAGCCACCCTTTTTGTGTCATAGTGGTCTGCAAACATCTTATTAACGCTTTTAACTAAACAAATGTCAGCAGGCGTTCAGAACAAGGCAGCAAAATTAATCTCTGGGCCATAGGCATAACTACGTTAGACCTGAAGGTCAAAACACAACATTTACAGAAAGGCTGGACAACCCTCTTTGTTTGTGAATGAGGTTATCAGGATACCAGAGTTAAACCCTACAACATGATACTGTTAAAGACCAAACAATATCAGTACCTCTATTGATACAACAGCACAATTACAAGTCCATAGGCACCAAATATTGGCTCATTCATTGCATGCAAACTCCTGCTCACAGTCTAAATTGCAGAAACGGACTGATAAATTGTCCTCTGAAAAGATGCATTTAAAATTTAAGGAATGTTGTGTTTCCCCTTTAAAGGGATACTTCACCCATTTACATGAAGCTGTGTACCTGGAAGTTTTCTTCATGTGATGCAATATGACGCTTTTTGCATCACATGAAAAAAACTTTCAAGCAAAGAAAAACATATTTTTCTCGTCTCAGGGCAAAATGAGGGCTGGATTCACGACCATTCAACACTACTTCCATTTTTCTAATGATACAAAGCTTCATGTAAATGTATGAAGAATCCCTTTAAATTTGTCATGCGTTTTTGTGTAAGGTTTTGTTAAACGCTGTTTGGTGAAAAGCGGGAGCTTTTGTGCTCCATTCTTCATGACAGCATGTCAGCACCAAAAGAAAGGTTAGGCGATAACATTTATGCACCCGATCATGTCAGACACTCCGTCGACTCTTAATTGACACTTAAGGGCCCCTGTTTGCTTTATCCCAGAGTCTATACCTCCACTAATAACCTCTACTTTAACTACTTGTATCAAAAGTATCAAATAGACATCACATATGCTGAACTGTGTTTTTTCTCTTCTTATCTTAATTCTCAGAGGATGTCAAAGGAACGAATAGTTGTAAAGTCATTTGCACAGATTTACTGGACTCAAAAGCAGCACATCGTGTTTGTGAATCAGGTCCTGAGAGAGAGCTCTTCAGTTCAATGGTTCTCTCTCTCATGTTAATGCCTTATTATTCATCCTGTAAACAAGAGGCACTGTCATAGTGTTTACCTTTTCAGTTCTTACTGTTGCGTTTTCTGTCTGTATTAACTCCGATCCATCCTTGACAGAAACGGTTACAACCAGGTGCAACTCTGACGGGGCTTACAGTAGGTCCAGCTTGGGTTTCATTTTATGTTTGTTGTAACTGTCGGCTCTAAATCAGACGTAACGACCTAACGTGTTTACACCCAGCTCTCGGGCTCCAGCTTCTGATCTACATGCATATGTCTGCATTTAACTAGGGCTTCTAATTCTGAAATACATGTGAAGTCGGAGAGAAAACAATTGGAGTGCACCAATTCTTAAAGCTGCTTACAGTGTCTGTGTACCAAGGGATGTTATTTGTGGCCTCTTTGCAAATGTTCGTGTCTGTCTCTTCTAAGCTGTTCTGTCAGTCAACATCTTCACAGTTCTGACCGTGGCTGGTTTTGCTTTCAGCCTGGTGATTGACTGGGTTTAACAGGATTGCCAAGTAAATGGACCTCTTCTTGTATTGCGCTTTTCTCGTCTTCTAGTGAAACCATATTTACACCACAGTTCACACCTATCCGTTCACACCACAGTCACAAACTGAAGGCAGAGGCTGCTATATAAAGTGTGTTAACTAATCCATTAATACACATTGAATGCCCCTGATGCACCAGCGGGAGCATTTTGGCGTTCAGTGTCTTGCCCAGTGACACTGTGTCTCTACCCTGAGAGAGGTACTTTTATTTTTCCTTTAAACTATCCAAGGCTTTGTGAAACTGAAGCACCATCATGATCACAAGTGCAACGCCACCAACACCCACTGCACATGACCTGACATGATTGATAACCCCCAATTCATTGCCTGCTTGCGGTGGAAAGCTGCACAGCTGGATTGAAACTGCACGTTGTAGACCTTACTGAATAAAACAGCAATAATCACACTGGAAGACAGCTTAAACCTGCATCTTATAGACCAGATTTTACAGGACATGTTGTGTTTTTTTTTTTTTCTCCAAGCTACATCAGTCATAGGAAAGGTATGGCTTGGCACAATGAATGACTGTAAGTTGCTTAAGCTTTAAAGTATTTCAAATGCCATCTACTTTGATACTAAGGCAACAAAAATAGAAACCATATAGGTACCTAACATTTGGTTATTTCTAATCAACAAACACAAATTGCACGTTGGTACCAACATGTTGCTACTGTATTTGTACAGTTCAGATAATGCTCTCTCCATTGCTCTGCAGCAGTTTTTGGCAGAGTGTCATCATCTGTCAGAAGAAACATGATGGGTGTCTTTATAGTTTGAGGTGTGTAGTCATATATCACCTGTGTAAATGCAGGAGAATAAGGGGAGGAATGTTCCGACTGAGAGCAAGGGGACCAGGACAGACTCTGGGTTTTTCAATGTGCCCTAAATAGCAGGCGGATCTCAGAGTTCCAGCTGGTGGGTTTGTTGATGCTTCAGTGTGTTGGCAGAGAGGCTGAGTGTGGCAGCTGAGCCCCAACTATTGTTATCTTTATGCTTCTCCTCCTCCTGCTCTAGTTATCACCCTCATCAAACCCAGACCAGGCCAGGAGAGAGGAGACGGAAGAGATGAATGAAAACTGATTAAAGAAAATTCATGCAAGAGTTAACAGCAGTCACGACCGGAGGATAAACCAATATCGTCTCTCTACATAGCATGTTAAATCTGCTCACCTGAGATTAGTGCTCAGTGTGTCCTTTCGTTAGCATAGAGGGTGGGTTTTTTTTGTTGGTTTTTTTGTAAATTTGCTACTATTTTGCTCTACCCTGAGCCCGCATCAGACTATATGTATAAAGAAATAACTCTATTATTGTTGTTGGCCCTTGAATAACTGGAGGCTTTGCAGATATTAACTTGATCTGGTTGTAATGTGGCGTGTTTCCCTCACTCACGAGGATACACTCCTGCTCATACATGGAGATAAAATACAAAGACGACGGAGTCTCTAGAGATGGAAGCTATAAATAAAGAGTTTTATTCTTTGCCAACAGAGGGGTGAATTAAAAGATGGTAGACTATGAGATTAAACTCCTTCTCTCTTATTTAATCACATAAGCCTGAGTTTGAGTAATACCATACACAGGTGAGACACAAGGGAAAACTTGTACAGGGTGGGTGCATGCAGGCTGGATGATTTAAGCTAGCTCTTACACTGAAAATAACTATGATTGTATCCTTCTTTTCATTGTATCTTTAAAAGGAGCACTGTTATAGTGTTTGAGTCGTAGAGGTATAAAATAACATGGTTAGCCAATGCAACCAACTGATTATGACAATTCACCTGATTTCTAGTATCTCATTGACAAACTGGAACAGTGTTTTAAAAAAAAAAAAAAAAAGAAACAAAACATTTACTAAAATAAGGTTCCAGTCCAGCATAGTGAAGCAGACAGTTCTGAAGGATTCTCAGTGAGTAGCTCCTCTCTCCTCCAATGATTTAATCGTGCAATTTCAAATCAGCGTTTGTACAGGGTGTCTGACCTCGGGTGTAACTCAGATCTTTTTGCTCTGTCAACAACATAACATTCAACGATACAATAAAAATGAGTCTTCTTCTTCTGACACATTCCTGAGAGTCATGCCCAACACGAAATCTCTCTGAACCAAAACGTGCAGGAAATCCAGGAACTGAATGTTAAAATGTAATCCATCAGGGTGAAAGCAGCTCAATAGGATTCAATCTTGAAATTGAGTTTTTCAAAAGAAAAAAGGATTGATATAATCTGATAAAATAAGGTAAGGTCACCTAATACAATGGCTGCAGCACAGAGATGGAAGAGGATGACGATGACAAAGAGAACAAGAGAGAGTGACCAAACAAGAAGCCAGATCGCAGGCTATAACACGTTGAAAAGAGCTTCAAGAATCAGTAGGCTGCAAGTCTGAAGCCAGACTTGCTATGTCAAAACATTGCAGTATGTGTGTTTTACTCAGACACCTTGGGTTAGTGCCCAAACCTAATTCCTCCAAAATGTTGCACAGTGTTGGTAATTTTCAAAAAACTAGTATAATTTTGAAATTAGCATTCCCTCTGTGCTGCATCTACACCCGGCCCTCCCCTCTGTGCTCCTAAAAAGTCACACCCTTCACTTACATGCACAAGTGTGAAGAAACATAGCCGTCTTACGTCTTATTCAACAGTAAGTAAAAACTCAATTTAATCACAATACAAGATGACTTTTTTTACTACTTGCAAATGCCAATGACCAAATCGCAGTATAAACTCTGTCATTGGTGTTGAGCTTTGAGTGTGGACAAATGCATGCAAGGGGGTTGAGAACGGGCAGGACAGAGAGGCATGATTGGTTCATCAAATTGTTACCTTGGGGCAGAAACTGGTCGAAATTATTACATGCCTACAGCAAGACAATTTCAACCATAATCTTAAAAAGTGTATCTGGAGAAAATTAGCAACCCTGCCTTTAAGAATCAAGATACCATTTATGTAATTTTCCTCTACCTGTCCACAGCAGTGTAACAGAAAAGTACAAACAAAACAATAAACCTGAAAAAAAAACATACAGTAACTCCCATGAGGTAAGCTAATCAATTTAGACAAAAAAAAACCCCTGAAAGTTTCTTTAAAGTTTCAGGAGGATTGCTGTGTGCATGGAGATCGTACATATACAGGCACATAAAGTCTATGCCGAGCATCGATCAAAGGTGATAAACATCACCAACAACACTCCCCCCTGAATGCTCAAGGTGAATTCTGAATTATATCCTGCTGTCTTCTCACATCAGCTCACTCGGACATCATGTGGAAAAATACTGGCAGGAGAAACTGTAGATAAAGTCTGACTGAAAGACATATGCAGCTCACCCCACAGAATTTTTTTTAGGATTTTTGTGCTGAACAAGTCTGAACAAGTATCTTAGATAAAAGAGTGACTTAGATTTACACTAGAGAAGCTTTGACATCTGTTTTACGATTCCAGAAATCATGTTTCTCCATATTTCTGACCTGCTACAATATCGTTCTAAAAGAAGACGACGATGCCACCAGAAAAAAATGTAATGTTCCATAAATAACTGGCTTTCTACTCGCATATCACAGTGACAGGACGCAGTGGGATTATAATCTCATTACTGACCACCAGTGTGTACACTGAGGGTTCAGAGTAATTGCACACTGCAGAGTGTAAATGGATTAACAGATTTTCATCCTGAGCTGCAGTCACCATCGTCTGCTTTCTTCCAGGATGTAAATGTGGTTATCAATTTCCTCCAGAGGAAAATAATCAGATTACTTCTGAACATGTAAACATATTAGACGAGTTAGCAGGTAAACATGACAGGTACTTCCTCAGCTTTCATGTGGGTGGTACGTGTGTGTATTTGAATATTATTTTACTGTATGAGGATAGAATATCAACTGGAGCACACAGAGAGAGGCTGTAAAGAATTGCGACCATCTATGCATCAATCTCTTCACAGTTTAACAACATTATGTGTAAATAAAGTCCATCAGATTTATTTCAAACTGTTATTTAAATCCACAAGATATGTTAATCATGATGATACGAACAACAAACCTCTCACCAGAAGGCTCACAGGGTTAAGACTCAGCCATTACTCCGACATTGGGTTCAATATTATGATCTCTATTATTTTTCAAGAATCATATCATTATTTCAGCAAAATTTTTATAATGTAGGCTGTAAAACATCCAGACAAAAAACACATTTAATACTCATTTATTGTTTATGTTCATGATTTGAAAAGTAAACAAAATTCAGAAGAGCCTGGAAGCTGAATTTTATAACGTCAAGCAGGGGGCAGGGGACTTTGTGCCTGAATATCATTAGAGCTGTAAGTAAGTGCTTTAAGAATTAGAACTTGAGACGGAGAAGATAAGGGAGCAAAGGATGCACATTTTTGAGACCTTTATTGAAGTCCATGACGAAAGGGTCCCCCTCGGTTGATTTATTCCCTCAGTGAAATTTCCCCAATGAGTTTATGGTCTCAAGTCGTCTTCAATAATCATAGTCCCATAAAGAGCCACATAGACCAAACAATGGGGGGAAATTTGGGGGAAGGGGATACCTGAGATTGACAAAAAACACTAACACAGCCTTACAAAAGAATAATATCATAATATAATATATGGTCCATAGTGACAGTAAAAATATGGCAACTATAGGTTGTATTACACGTGGATGTAGTCTCAAGTATTCGTTCACCCATTCGTTTTTAAACAACAGTTTTGAACAATGGGCTACAAACTTAATCTTTTGTAAAGTTTAAGTAAGTTAAAGCTATATCAAGGGGCGTAGTTTCCATTATTGAGAATTGTCACCATGGTAGAAATATTGTCTCAGTCTAACTTGGAGCTGATATACCCACCTGTCAGTTACATCAACCACACCCACTATAATAAACATGTATGATGAGGCTTATTACAAAGGGATGAGTTATCATAACAATGCAACCCCTGTAAAGTGTTTACAATGAACAAAAAAGGTGTGAACATGATTATTTCTTCTGTGAATAAACATGTTCACAGGGATTCATTGACTTTTGGAGCCACGCGTTAGTGGACACTTAAGGAACTGCATTTTTTTGGACTTCTGCATGGCTTCACATTTCAACACTGGAAATTTCTGCAAGAAGCAACCAACAGGTGAAGGTATTTCACTAAAGTATCTTCTAATATACAGTCTGACTGTCTGAAACTGTTAGTACTTGTCTCGAACTTTACTTGTGGACAGTTACTGAATGTTCATAACTATAAGTTGTGATAAAACCTAATATATACTGTACATATATTTTTCTAGAACAATACCCCTCTAAAATACTGAATAGAGAATGATATGAGATAATAAGATGATCCTAAACAAATTGGAAAAGTCCCATATACTGAAAAATAATGTTCCTTTAACACTAAGTGCCAGACAAAGTCCTGAGCTTCAAACAGTGCTGACCTTTGGAAACTCTGATCTATTATTCAACTAAACCAGAGTTAAATAATGGATCTCTAGGTGAGTGATATCCACTAGTGTTTGAAGGTACTGAGCAAGAATGTTCTTTGGTATAACCTCGTACATAATCATACTGTGAAGGGACTGAGCTCCTGGGCTGGTTGATTTTGAACTGAAGTGTTTGTTACACCTGTCTACCTGTTTTATAGTCTGTTCACGTATTTGTCAGCATCAAGTTGTATCCAACAGCAGAAACACTGCGAGGAGAAGTTTGGATAACTACATTAGTTCAATGTTTTCAGGCAATCAGAGCAGTGTCAGTAACTACATTACCTTGAATTTAAAGTTCCACTTTTTATTATAATTACTGTTAAATCTCATGAAAAGGTTATATAAAAAACAATCCTGTAAAAGAAAAGACTGATCCAAAAAGACCAGAAATAGAAGCAGTACATTCTGATGGGAAACCCTGAATGAGCCCATTTTAAATGCAGTGATTTAATGTAAAGGTATTTAGAATAGTCTAATGAGACAGTTTAACAGGGTTTTAACTGTACTTGACACACAAACTCTACTTGTTTACAGACAGCCCTGTCTTAAACAAACAGGGACATGTGTGTGGAACATTTATTAATTGCAAACATTAATCCAAACAGAGCTTCCATTAGCAGAGTTAAAGAACAGCAAAAACCTCGAACCAGGCTGATTGGTAAACCGACATTGGGCATGTTAAGAGAATATCAAGGTCCCATAGGTTGATCCTTACTGGAATCATGACAGAAAAAATGTCAACTCACAGATTTTAGTAAACGTAGCACATCCAGTAAGGTGCCTGTCTCAAAGGTCAGCATTCAATGAATAGAAGAAGGAGGCCGCACACTTGCTCCCTTTTTTTGTGCATTTATTATGAGCACATCCCGTGAGTGAGTGAGTGAGTGACGTTTCGAGCACAGCTCTTCTTCAGACTCTGAAGAACAAAAAAAGGGAGCAAGTGTGCGGTCTCCTTCTCCTATTCATTGAACTCACATTTTATCCATCTAGCTGTTTATCCATGATTAATGCATACATCTGTCCTTCTGATGGTTGGTTGGTTGGTTGGTTGGTTGGTAGGTAGTGATTTTGGGTTGTTGCTTGAATTTTTCAGTGGGAAAGTTCTCATGTGAAAAAGTGTTTAGCCTCCTCATTAGAAACATGAACTGTTGGTTTTTAAACCCTACGTAAATGGACTTTTGGTTATATACTAATTTTCTAGTCGTCAGACAACTCAAAGTGCTTTTACACCGCCTGTCACACTTGCACATTCACACCAATTCACACACTGATGACAGATATAGCTATGTAAAGTGCCACTATAAGATAATCCCATTCATACACATTCATACGCCGCTGGCGAAGCAGCAGGAGCAATTTGGGGTTGTTCCTTCAGGTTGAGAGACACACAGCCCTAAAATCTGTGTGAGGTGCAACTGCTACTTGAACGCTGTCACTTCTTTGTGACTCTTAAAGGCAATTTTACCTTGCCACTGTTACTTTGCTAAATGTTTCTTAGTGCTGGCTCATGGAGGATTAATGTTGGGTCTGTAAATCATATAACAAAGAGTACTTTGTTGATTGATTCAATTTCAAAATCCAACATTAAGCTAGAAGATACCTCACCAAGATGTTTATTTTCATCAGACTGAAATTATATAAGTACATCATGAACCCTTGTTCTTGATGGTTATTAACATTTTTCAAACCAAACAGCTGCTTTAAAGCATCCAGAGACATCCAGTCCTCTTGGCAGACTTTAGTCTCTATAATTTGTCAGGATTAATTTCTCTCTGATTCGCTGCTGTGAACATTTCTCCTGGCTGCGAGAAGAGTCATGTGGGACAAAGAGCCACATGGCATCAACATTTCCCTTTTTATGTCTGAGCCCAGATTTAAGGCTGGAATCTGCTGCTCTGTCCACACAGCTGTTGCACTGGATGAAATCAAAGACCTTTATTTCCAACGATGATTTATCCAAAGAGTTTTTGAGTCCTCTTGACTTGAAAGTCACATTTTCTTTGATTATAGATTGATCTGTTGGTTATTTCTAGAGTTGACTAAAAACTCCTTACTCTGAAATGTTTTAGTGAAATGATTAATCAGATATAAATGGAACAATGTGCAACATTTTAAACACACAGTAAATATAGTAGGAATTAAGTATATCTTCTTTGAGTCATAACTGTTTACAGTAAAGTGAGAGGCTCGAGTCTTACTAACTGTGTTGCTGTCAGAGCTGTGTTTACAGTACATCATATTATACTAGTGATGTCTTGTAAAAGTTGCAGCTCTGAGAGCCAATGCAGTTTTTTGTATTTATTTTGGATTTGCATTTTAGTATTTGTGTAATTCAAAAGTTTGATTTAAATATTAAACACGAGTAAGAATGCTTTTGTAACAGGATAAATGCACAGAATCGGGCAAGTTAAACTACAAAATTAGGTTACTTAAGATCCTAAATTAGGAGCCGTTTGGAAGTCGAAAGAGCCTGACTTTCCATCACTGATGTTTACATGAAGAATGGCCTTGCGTACAAATCTGGACCATAGAGAAAGTAAGAATAACATACTCACTGCTAATGTTATGTCATTTGTGTCAATTTATGTGCAATATGAAGCTATGACTTAACAAAGTCTGCTAATATTAGCCTGCTAACACAATAAAACAGGCCTCTTATAGGACAACTTAATTGTGCCTAATCTTGGTGTGTTCTAATTGGTAACTCCTTCGTGCGAAGACGAGTCATGTGCAGCTGCACGAGAGAAGAGACTTTAGAATATCTGAGGTGTTTGTTTTGATTTTATTCTGGTGTACAAGAGCAACATCTATTGGATCAAAATATCTAATCTTCCTTCTTTAAGATTTTTTTGTTTTAATAAACTACCTAATTAATTAAAGTTTACTTCCAGCTCTCATCAAATCCTTCTTTGAAAACAGTTGAAAAATAGCAGTCCTGATATCAAGGTCATTAACTAAAACTGCCATTCCCCTAATAGAACATCTTCACAGCATGACACAATAGTAAGGGTATTTTATCAGCTATTTGGCTAATCTGGGAATAAATTCCTTACCAATAGATTTCTTCACAAACGTGTTCATAAAGGTGTCTTATAACACATAAAAAAACATTTAAATCCAACTCCCATAGGAAAATCTGTGAGAGCGGCTCAAAGTCGGGGTACCTGGAATAGTACTTTCTTGGTACTATATACTTATTGGTGAAAATTTGAAAATGTTAACCTTTGCTTTTGGTAGCTTGTGAGGGGTCAAACTAGGGGTTCTTTAGGATTCTGGATACATTGCAAACATTTGTTTTCCAAAAAAAATCCACTCCTTGGTTTACTTTTACATTTAAATTTACAATAGCTCTATATGTTGATTTTAATATCTCGAATACTAGTTAAAAAATATACTGCACCACATAGATCAATGTATTTGGGGTCCAGGTCTGAGCTTTCTTCACACTCTACTGTTCTTAAAGTGGGGACTGGGGCCCCCTGGGGGCTTATGAGACACTGAGAGGGGGTTCACGAGATGCTTTCCATCACTAAATACAAAAGTTGAATGATCTATAATTTAATATCTTACCCATTATGGTGGAAAAATACCCCATTCAAATATTAGTTGAATTTTAACTAATGGTTCAAAAATGGTTAGCAGTGGCAAAGTAATTTATGCTTCCCATAAGTGAAACAATGCAGGTGTCTGCTGCTCCCTATGAATGACATTTGACACCTCCATAAACTGGGTGTCTGTTAAGGAAATTCTGAATGTCCACACAGTCCTACAGTTTATACATTATATTATTATACAGCATTTCTTACATTACGCTGCTGAAATAGGGACAGTCGGGTTCCCCAGTCTTTAGCACAGTTATTGTGGGGGTCCAAAGCTGAAATGTATGGTAACCTCTGCTCTATATCATCATTGATACAGTTCTTGCAAGTCACACCTTTGTCATAGCTTACACTATGCCCAACTGACCTGAGCCAATGCAGGTTTTCTCTGAGCCCAGTCTGTCCTTTCAACTGTATTTATGGGCTGAGCCTGACCAAAACCATACAAGGTGACTTTTATAATTTGAGTTTGCACTTTTCGAATCAGATATCTGTTTAGATGAGATCTTAATAAGCACAAAAAAAGAAGCATCTATTATATAGAAAACAGCATATTTATAAGGTTCCCTTAGAAACACCTATCAAAACACAACAACATACTATTTTTACAAACTGTATGCTCTTCTCCGAGTTTCTAAGCAGTAATCTAATAGTGTGAGTGTACCTGCACATTTAGCTTTGGATCACTGTGGTCCTGTGTCTCTGCTTGTGTTGTTACTATTGGCTGTAGTGTAAATATGAATGGCAGAAGCCTGAGTGACGTCACATCACCTATCTGTTACTGCAGGGGGCTTTGGAAGCCGATCGTTTCTATGCTCGAAATCCTGTCTCAATCTAACTTTGAGTTAACCTAACTTTGAGTTAACCTAACTTTGAGTTAAACTAACTTTTAGTCAACCTAATAACAGGATAAGAGCTGGGGCTGAGGCAGGTTTTTTGAGCATTTTGACACCAGCTACACCACGCCTGCCAATCAATCAGGTCAGAATGTGAATAACTCTTATCCTTCATCCAATCAAAACTGATGAGTCATCAACCCCCCCCCCCCCCCCCCCCCCCCCCGTACAGTGTGTGTGGATGGAGACATGAGCTAATCTGTCTGCTGTAAAAACACGCTTTTTGAATGGGTGTGTATGTGACTTCCTGTGCCACTGCAGCCAGTCTCTAGTGGACACTCGACGTACTGCAAGATTTGACACTTTCACATCGGCTTAATTTTTCAACATTAGAGGTGGTTGCATAAATGCACCAGGTGCTGTGCACTTGGTGATAAATGTACCATATCTGCTCAAATCTGTTAATCAAAACAGGAGTTCTTGGTTTTAATAGTGAACTTTTTGCAAGTTACTATAGCCATTACACATTTTCCAGTACACATATCATGTACCATCTGTTACTCTATACCTGGTGTCAGTGTGTCTGGTTTGATACAGGTTCTTATGGAAGGCTGTGGCTGAGTTAATCTAACTCGAAACTGTACCTCCAACAGATAGAGGGCGAAGCTGCAAAGCAAACTTACCAGGCCTATATCAAAACCTGGGACTGGAAGGTTTAGCAGAGTCTTTTGGACCTCAGTGACTACTGATGGGTGGGAGGAGTTTATGGTTATAAGCTGGTTCAAACACAGGACCCAATGGCTCCTGAGAAGCTTTAATTGTATGGAGAAAGGTGTTGAATGTATCTTGGCATGCAGAAATGGTAAAGGTACAGCGTGCAAGAACTGTATCAATGATGATGCAGAGCGGAGGTTACCATACATTTCAGCTTTGGACCCCCACAATAACTGTGCTAAAGACAGTGGGGAACCCCACTGTCTCTATTTCAGCAGAGTAATGTAAGAAATGATGTATAATAACATAATGTATAAACAGTAGGACTGTGTGGACATTCAGAATTTCCTTAACAGACACCCAGTTTATGTAGGTGTCAAATGTCATTCATAGGGAGCAGATGTGATGGAAAACATCTCGCAACCTCCCTCTCAGTGCCTCATAAGCCCCCAGGGGGCCCCAGTCCCCACTTTAAGAACAGTAGAGTGTGAAGAAAGCTCAGACCTGGACCCCAAATACATTTATCTATGTGGTGCAGTATATTTTTTAACTAGTATTCGAGATATTAAAATCAACATATAGAGCTATTGTAAATTTACATGTAAAAGTGGGCGTGGCCATTTCTCCACCAAGGAGTGGATTATTTGGAAAACAAATGTTTGCAATGTATCCAGAATCCTAAAGAACCCCTAGTTTGACCCCTCACAAGCTACCAAAAGCAAAGGTTAACATTTTCAAATTTTCACCAATAAGTATATAGTACCAAGAAAGTACTATTCCAGGTACCCCGACTTTGAGCCGCTCTCACGGATTTTCCTATGGGAGTTGGATTTAAATGTTTTTTTATGTGTTATAAGACACCTTTATGAACACGTTTGTGAAGAAATCTATTGGTAAGGAATTTATTCCCAGATTTTTGCAATATGCCCTTACTACAATGTTTGATGTGCACTTCAAGGACCATCATAGCATGGGATTATAGAGTGATTAAGAGAATTAATGCTTAAATTTCTGACCTTCATCGCATCATTGACCAATTAACGTTGCAAGCCTTATAGGGTTACAATGATTTTATATTCTCATTTGTTTGACGTGACAAAATAAATAATTTGTCCATAACACAGACTTTCCTGTCGTACTCTTGACTTACTTTCCAAATGTGTCCAAAAGTTTTTTTCCAATGTACTGCATTATTACTGTGACATTACTTTAAACATAAAACTACAGAGGAATTTATACATATCCCTCAATCCTATTATCTATTTATACAATTGATTCAGCAAATGATATCATGAGATGATTTCTCAAACGCAGTCTAAAGAATGCAATCACAAATACAACTGAGATTTAAATGGTAAACGGACTTGAGCTTGTGTAGCACTTTTGTTGTCTTCTGACTACTCAAAGCGCTTTTACACCGCATGTCACACCTATCCATTTACACACTAATGGCCAGTGGTAGCTACGTAAAATCCCCACGAGAAATAACTTATCCTATTCACCCCCCTCTAGAAACTTTGTGTGAATGAACTTTCCTGCTGCTTCCAGCTTGAGGCTGAGCAGATCCCAGTTTAATGCTATGCTGGCAAGGATCCAGCTACTACAGTGTTATGAACCGTGACAAGAAGAGATTTAAATCTAGTCTAGTCAATCAATCTTTATTCAGTCAATCTTCATTTCCAATAAGCTTTTAATGTTTCACTTTGTTTGAAGGAGATCTATTATACTCCCTTTCACCATTCATTATGTCAGTCTGGGACACCCATTAAGGAAGCAAGATATGTAGCTCAAACATTTACCTTATACTGTACTGGAATCAGTGAAATAGCTCATTCTAGCCTCTGCCTGAAACGATTCATTTCAGCCAACGTGCCCATTTTCCTCCAAATGCCGAGCTCTGTTTGCAGTCACAGGGATATTTGAGTGAACTTCAGGGAGGGTGTGTACTTTAAAGAGCTGCCAGGGGGTGCATGTCCTACAACTTTGCTTTCCTCTAGTATGTTGGAAGTTCTCATAGCGTCTCGTTCAGAGCAGCAGGAAACCAAACAACTGTGTATTATCCGACATCGTAACATTATATGTAATGTGGTACATAAATATGGATCAGCATAGTAAATCTCTTTTAAAAACAGGTTGAAATAAGTGTTGAATGAACCATTTCAGTAAGCCAATAAACAGTTACAACATCAATATGTGAGATTTTTTTTCTTTTTATTGTTTTAAAAATGTGTTAATTTTATTGTTTGTAAATGATGATTGTAGGGGCTTTTTCTAAAATCATTTTGCAGCAGTTAGTGAAATCAAGTCTATGCTAAGAGACGATTTAAACTCATTTCATCCAAAATCATTTATACAGTGCTTTGAGGGCTGATTTTAATCGAGAGGGTTCAGAGACAGCGATAAGAGCGCAGTTTTACATCCTCCACAAAAGAAAAAAGAAGACAGCATGGACCACTCAGATAGAAAGAGCCCTTGGTGCTGATGTTGTTTTTGATACCTGACAGGAGTAACCTTTTTCAGAAATATTGGCAGCTGATGGTGGAGAGTATAGCCTATTGGACTTGAATGCAGGGGGTGGAAAGTTCTTTGGCTCTACACCCGTTTGAATTTCTTCCACTGGTGACTGTAATGCGTGGCTCTGCATCATAAAACATGGCTGAGTGTGAATGTTTGATTAATCCTGTAAAGTCTTGTCTAATCATAAACATTAACCTATTGCTTTAAATGTCATTGAAAATGTTCTCTTTCTACCAGATTTAAACATCCTTTAAATGTATTTTCGAAAGTTTGTTTGCTTTGATATCACAGGATGGATGAAATAACTATGAACTAGATTCATGAATTCAGAATAAACAAACACATATCTGAAAGAATTACATTTATAAAATAAAAACAAAAAAAACACTCCAGTATCCAAGTCATTGTGTGTTTGCAAAGAATTTTCATGTTTTTGTAGACCACACAAGGTTTTGTGTCACAGAAAAAAATGTTTTTGCTTAATGAAGCACCTTGAGGGTCGTTGACTGAAACCCTGTTTACACCTTGCATTTACATCATGGGTGATTGGATCACAAGTGGAAGGCCATAATAGACATTGTGTGTTGCATATGGAGGTGGTCTAAAAGGCTTTGTCCACATTGGTTTGAAGTGTGAACCCTCGTGTTCTGGGCCACCTTTATGACATCCCCTAAACTGAGGTATTCTGCGGTTTGTTAGTAACCGAAAATGTGGAAACAACTCCCTCCATAAGTTTAAGTACTTAGTCATTTGTGTAACAAAAACATCATGTTAAGGCATGAATCAACATAATATGAACAAAACATCAACTTTTACTGAGCATGTGTGATAGCAGCCAGAAGCTGTCGAGGCTGCATAGCCAGACTAAAATGAAGCTCCCAAACACCACCTACTGAAAGAGCTTAAATGTACAATGTAGGATTTAATGATGTAAACTTACATTAAAATATGTTAATTCAAAATTGATCCATGTCATATATATTTACTTACATTATCTCACCATTCTCTCTTTACTTACATTATAATTGTTGGAAATATTTCCAACAATTATCAAAGCCTGAGAAACCCTTAATTTTATAGTAATAAAAAGAAATTGCCATGATGCCATGTCAAGCCACCATGACACACACAATGGTTATTGTTGCTGTGTAAACAACGGATGTTAAGGCAAAGTATGCTACATAAGGAAGCAGGAATTGCAACTAAAAGCTGCCGTACAGTTGCTGTATGTGCAGCCTTCATAAAAATGTCATATAAATAATTCTTGGATACAACGTTGGTAAACATATTCTACTACTTCAGGTCTATTGTGCCCGTTCATCTTCATTACGTCAACGTGGATGTCGTTTTCACCTTAGGCAGAGAGAGAACTCCCTTAATTCCCATCTACCCTCGACATCATCTTCTGTTACAGGAGTATTGATTAAGAGCCCCCTGACAGCGGAATCTATATTGTCTCTTTGAAGTATTTTCTTCAATACAAATAAATTGGACAATCCCATAGTGTTATAAATCAATAAATTACAAAAATGACAAAATCTAAGGAACAACTCAGACAAAATGTAAACTCCTGGTTCGAGCGACATTATTAACAGATGACTGTTTTTTGTCTTCCCTGTATAACTGTCCGCAAAAAACACCAGCCTACCTGTATCTAAACATTTCAGTCAGGATCTCTTAGTCAAAATGGATACTTTGATGCAATTATTTATATGGCCGTATGGCTCTGTGAGGGATCTCCCTGCCCATCCAAGTGCTTGGAAGCATTAGGCAGGAACAGCTCACATTCCTGCCCTTCCTGTGCATCCAAGGAAAGCAATAAGGCAGAGCAAGCATCAATGACTAGCAAGGCAGAGAAGCATCGCAGTCGAGAGCTCAAGCCTGCTATGCTTCTCTGCCTTGCTCGAGAAACATTGGCCGGCATAACAACTATTTTGCCAATAGGATGCTTTCAGCAAATCAGCTGGCCATTAGCTGATGAGTCAGCTGACATGAACGTTGGCACAATAATTGAGCGTGGCTCTGTGGCGTGCCTGATCTAACGCAAGGCTTCATTTCTTTTTTTTCGATTGAAAGTGAAGGAAATCTGTGTCCGTACCTCTTTGGCCTTCCTGTGTCTGTCCTTGCCGTCTCTGTCTCTTTCTTTGTCGTCATCTGTTGGGAGGCAGGAGTATGACACCGTCCTCCAGTCCCGAGGAGAGTTGGTGATGCTGGCGATCTTCGGCTCGGGGGCGCTGTTCTCCTCATTGAGTGAGCGGGACGACCTCCTGGTGAACATGCTCTTCTTCAGAGCTTTTGTCCTCAGGCTGTCGTTGGTACTCCCGTCAGAGCAGCACCACTCCCCTGGAGGGCTGCTGTCCATTTTGCCGTTGTGTCCCGTGGTGTGGCACTGGAAAACATGAGGGGAAAGATTGGCGTTGGGATGTGGATGAGGCTGCAGCTTGTTTGGGGTAGCTGTTGATCCAGATGCAGAAGCTGACTCCATGTGTCTCCCGTTAGCCTCTGGCTCTTGGATCTTCTCATCCAGCTTGTTGAGTTTGGAGAGCACTTGGGAGATCTCGCTGCGAACCCCCGACAGAGACTCCAGCTTCTTCTCAATCTCACCAATCCTCATAACCAGTTTACAAACGCTCGATTTAAGCTCATCGTCCGTGTTTTCCAGTGAATTGAAGAGGCGGTCCAGCTTGGTTTTGGCTAGTTTGACTGTGTTGCGTTCGGGGGAGCTGTCACCTTCAGACTTGAGTGTAACCTGAGATAGAGATCCGTTACTGTTGTAGCAAGAGGGCTGGATGACGCCCAGAGAGTCACAAACACTCATATCATCCAGAAAACGAAAGATATCGCTGATGTCATCACTGACAAGCTCTGAATCCTCATCAGAGTGTTTGAAGGCCTGTCTCTCTCTATAATCCTTCAATTTCTTCTGCTCGGCCTGCTCTGTTTGAGTCCCCACACTAGACGAGCTATCCCCTCCCTGGAAGGAATGACTTTTCACATTTTTGTCCCGAAACCTTTTGGCTATTTCTCTTTTGTCCAAGCCTGCAGGCCCACTGGCCATCAGAGCTGGATCCTTGTTTTTTAATCCATTAGTTTTCTTCGCAAATCCAGACGGAGAAGCGACCACCTTGTCCTTGGGGCTCTGAAAAAGCTTCTCGTCAGTGCTGATGATGCTGATGTTGTGATGGAGGTTTTCTTTGAGAGGTTTTCCATTCATGAATGACAACTCAAAGTCCGGTGGCCCTTCCTCTGTGTTCAGACTGAGACTTTTCACCGGCCACGATGGTTGCTTTCCCGCTTTGTGACTGTGCTTCCTTTTGCTGACGCTCTCAGAGACCGTTGTCGGGCCAAAGTACGTGGACGCCTGCAGATCATCCAGGCTTTCATGCTTCACCCTCTGCCTGTCCTGAAGAGGGGAGTTCAGCGTAGGCTCAAAGTAGGGGTTACTGTAGGGTAATTCGAAGCTGTGGTTGAAGAAGGTGGCAGGCTTGTGCAGCTCCCTCCGGTGGTAGGCAGATGCAGGCTCATTACTCTGCTTACACTTAGGTGTAATGACCTGCAACATAAACACACACAGAGTCAACTTTAAATACATGTACACAACAGAAACAACACACTGATGGGTGGACTTTTTTCTTATCACAAGATGGAGAATAAAAACCAGAAACAAAATGCAAATTGACACTGAACAGTTCAAAATTATTCATTACATAGATAAGAATAATTTTAGGACAATCAGTCCAGTTGTATTAATAATAAAACTAAACGTGCAACATAAGGGAGGGAATTGTTAGATAATACATTTTGATTTTAATAATAACTTTTAGAGAAATAGAACAGCACAGAGAAGCTCTGCACGGAAAATTATCTATGTATTTGTAACCTGTGCTTGATTATTACACTGCAGGAGAAAAATCTTTTTCAGATCACTTAAACCCTTTCTTTCTCATCTGCCACTCAGGGATCTGTCCACCCTCTTGTGTGTTCTGTACATAATAAACAGACCTTGAGTGAGTAACAGCTCTATATTTATCCGACCCTGTGAGAGTGTCTGCTAGAACATTAATGCATCATTTATACATGAACATTAAATGCAGGTCAGGGGATGATGAAACCTGAAATCAACCAAACATAAATTGCTCTGCGGTGTACCAGCTGCTGCTACCTCTTTATAAGCCATCAAGGACATGAAAGAGGAAATTAAATAGTTTCCTTTTCTCTTCGGCAGTGTAAAGCTACATTGGGTATATTTTCTATGCTAAAGTAGTAGGACTTTAAAACATACAGCACTTGTGTTTCTATGGACTTCACTTAACAACATATCAGAGCTACTGCTCAGTGGTCGATTCAGTCATCTGTCAACCAAACTCGATCCCCAGCTCCAGCAGCAACATGTCCAATGTGTCCCAAGTTGCTCCCGCTGTTTGTCATCATAGTATGAATGGACACTTTACATAGAAACCTTGACAATCAGTGTGTACATGGGTGTAAATGGGTAGAATGGGTCTTCCATGTTTACTTCACGTAAGCCTTTATCAAACATGCTCTCCTAAAAATGTCAAAAAAAGATTTTTTTGCGAGGTGTAATCTGGATAACTTATACACACATTTGTCTCTGTTGGACCCTAGGGAAGGGGGTCTTAGGAGGCAGGACACAACAGTTAAAGGACATTGCAGTAATCAAAGTGTGATGTCCACATCAACGTAGGGGCTCAAGGATATGAAAGACGACATTCTGCTTACTCGCTGCCGGAGAATTTTCCTGCTGCATTCTCACATCATCTACTTGTGGAAATTTGTAATAATGGGCTTGTGGGAAAAAGTATGTAAAGAGTCAGGACAAAAATGACAGCCATTCGTGTTCAAAGCTCTGAACATGTGGGAAAAATTGATTGAAAATTGATATATATATATATATATATATATATATATATATAGTATGCCAATGTGGCTATACATGACAAGATGGATTTCCCAGCATTCAATCCTTTATTATTGTTTGGTCAAATAAACATACAAATCAATGCTCACTGAATGATAACCATTTTGTAAAATAAATTGTTTTTCTAATCCATTGAGCATGGATTTGTAAACTATGCGCTCAGTTTTGCAAACGCTGGGCAAATTTTCATAAACCGTACCCACAGACTGCAAATCCATGGGATTACCTACTGCTGTTTGTTCTTTTCGTACCTGAGCCAGATTCAAACTTTTATGTTCAGATTAATTCAGTTTAATTAATTATTACCTGGAAATGTTCTCCATGGGCATTAGGCTATATATCTTTACCTGAAGATGTACACACACACAACTACAAGCATAGAAACAAATCCTAAGAACCCAAGCACAATTTGGAAACACTAACACGAACACACACACACACACACACACACACACACACACACACACACACACAAATACAGAAATAGTGTAAAGAGAGACCTGTGGGGAGAAGGCCAGCTGGTTGTGGAAGTCCTCTTTAAAAACATTTCTCTTCTGCACACAGGGGTGGAGGGAGAACGGTGGCAGGGACTCCTGGTCCATGTTGGACTCGCTGTCTACATCCATGGGGAAGTAGGTGCTCTGCATTTCACATGGGGGTGAGGGGGGGCTACTGCTGGAGTACTGGGGCAGGTGCTGCAGCTTGTCCAATGAGGCGGCTCTGCTGACACCCAGCAGGAAGTTTGGGTTCGAGGAGCGTACAAACTGCTGGTGGCTGCCGCGGTCAGACGATTTGGAGCAGGGAGAGGCGCTCTGGGCACCGTGGTGTTGCTGGGGGCAGTGAGGGTGGTGGTGTCGATGGTGCCCCTCTCGGGGGTCTGAATGATCGTAACTCGCCCCCCTGTCACAGTCCTGAAACTTAAAGGTCTCCTGCTCAGACCCGCACAGCTCTAGAGACTGATTCTTATGGACCTTAACTCGGTGCACACCGGGGAGCTTGTCTTTGGCCAAACCACCATTCATCTGGATCAGGTTGAACATGGTGACAATGTCTGCCGCCACCATCAGCTTCTTGGACTGCGGGTCATCCATGGAGCAGCGCATCTTGTCCCTAAAGAGTGTTGCAGGGAAGGCAGGGTCCAGGCATGCTGTGTAGAAGAGCAGGCTGCGAAGCTTGGTCAAGTGCACCAGGTCAAAGCGGGCACACAACGACTTACACAGGTCCTGGTAGGACATGGAGCTGTGCTTGGTGTCCAGCTCCTCCAGGATCCGGACCAGGAACAGAGAGTAGTCTGGGAGGGGGTCCATAGCTGTGTTTGTGTGGGGTGAGTTGGGGGGGTAAGGGTTGTACAGGCCTATGGACAGTCCTACCTGAGGTAGAGAGAGTGTGTCACCTGAATCATTCCTTTAAATGCTCAGTCACTGTCAGAAGACCCAAACATTAAGATGATTCTGTTTGTATGTCTATCTGTCTGTCTGATGTGTTTTTAATAATTCTGATAAATCGATGGCAGACCTGGACTTCAGGCGCGTGCATACAGCTGCTGCCTCTCTCAGGGAAGGACGCGCGCACGCAGATCTCAGGCTGATTCAGGTTCAATCTGCATACCGACACTCATTGTGAGCTCTCGTGCACAGAGCGCAGATTTATCCGGTGAGATCGGTGCAAATCCACAAGATTCTCCTCCTACTCAGAGCGCGAACAAAAGGAGACACACTCGGAGGATTCATCTGAACCAGGAGCCGGAGCAAGCAGCATCAAAGCTGAGCTTCACACATACCAACTTTACCCCCCTCCCCAATTAACCGTCCGCGTTAAGAATGAAAAAAACGCAGAATGTACATCCTTACGTGCACGCGCACAGGTAAAAGCTTGTAAAAACATAGAAGCTGTTACAGGAATCAGAGTCGGATCAATAGTCCCGATATGTGGCACCGCTCCATCGTCCCACCGGACTCCCCCGATCACAGCTGTGCTGCTGCTCACGGTGAGGAGCTGTCCGAGGATTGTTGTGCTGAATGCGGAGTCAAATTACCAACACTACACACCTTCTTTGCTGTTTCCACTTTCAGAATAAAAGCATCAGCTCGGGGTTGCAAAAAATCAAGAGACACCCACTTTCTAGTATGATCCCTTATTTTGTTGTTTTGTTGGATTTTTATTTCTGGTTCAGCAATTCTATAACCGAGTCTTTATCTTGTACATGGGTATTTTTATTTCATTTGTATTTAACCTTTTTTTTTTTTTTTTACAAGGTGAGGTTTAACTTTTTTTTCTTACATTGAGATGAAGAAATGTATTTTAAAAAGTGAGTCTTGGTCAAGTCAGCAGCGAAAGTTTTCCACAAAGAACAAACAATTTAACATAAGACAGAAATAACATCAGGCAACTATATTAGCACCGGTCATTAATAAAACTTGTGTACACACTGGTAAATAAGTACTTGTCTTGTCTTGAAATCTTCTTGATAGGCCTGGGGATTATAATGAAAAATGTTTTCCAAATATCAGTCTCAGTTGAGTTCAGTCCAGTTTATTGCCATTTGTAGTATAAAACCACATTGGAAAACGTTTGCAAGAGATAACAGTAACTGAACAAAAACACAGGACAGACATTTCAAAAGACAGGCAATACATATAAAAGAAAGAAAAACAGAGACAGTGAGGCCACATGAGGAACGTACCAATAAATCATGCAAGCTTGCTCAGTGCATCTAATAGAGTGATACGGTCTGCCTGAGGTAGGAGGAACAAAAGGACTGACAGCAGGATGTCCTGTGGGTCCTTGGTGATGCTGAGGGCAGGTGATAGGAGCCTAGCACTGTAAATGTCTTCAAGCACTGGCAGACTGACACCAATCATTCTACTTGCACGCAAACAACTTTATTTCAGGATTTTTTTTTTCTCCTGCAAAGTGAGGTTAACAAACCAGACAGTTAGGATGCTTTCAATGACACTGCTGTAAAAAGTTGTGTAGCATGTTTTCATTTCCATAAAAAGAAGAGACGTTGTTGGGACTTTTTGACAATGTTACCAGAGTTTAAGTGCCAGCTGAGCTCATGTATCAATGTATCACTCCTCAACATCTCAACTTCAGTACCATTTATGATGACGGGAAGATGGGACACTTTTTCTCGTCTAAAATAAAGGACCAACTTCTTGGTTTTGGAGGCGTAGAATGTTTGCTTTATGCCACCTGACTAAGTTTTGTAACTCTGATCTGTAGAGTGATTCATCATTTGAGTTAAGTCCAATCACAGTGTCATCAGCCTATTTTAGAAAAACGTTGATATGATGTAAAGCATTACAGTTATAAGTACACAAAGAGAACAGCAATGGGCTTAGAATACAACCTTGTGGTGACCCACTACTTAAAACAAGTAAGTATGTGTTTTAAGCAAACTGCAGGGGTTCCAAAGAACCAGGAATCTGATATTTAATAGTCAAGCACAAGCCGGTGCAGGCATTTCATTAGCATGGCAGTCAGTGAGATAGGTCTGTAGTCATTGTGACAGGTAACTTGGGCCTTCTTAGCTGCAGGTATAATTTATATACTGGTATATTGATTCCTTCAAACATCTTGGTATAATGTGTCTGTGAATACAGGAGTAAGCTGAGTTCATGGGTTACGTAGAATGTCCTATGTCATTACATGGAGGAGGCAGGGCTTATGATCTACACCATGGCCAGTCAGCAGGGGGAACTCTCCAACTTTTGGCTTCGCTTGTGATGAGATATTCCACTGTCCACTGTATCTATGTATGTATATCATTCATATTAAATGTTAAACAACTGCATTAAAGTCACAATTCTGTTTTGTCATTGCAGAATAGAAACTTAAAATCAAGAATCATCAACACGTGTCTGTTTTCACACTGTCAATTTATTTATTGTAAATAGTCTAAATCAAGTTCCATTTAATTTTGTCATTTGGAGTCTGGGAGGAGAAGTTTTGGTAGTGTCTGACAAGATCCCTAAATGATCCTTTAATGTGAAGCACACAATGATATATCAATTATTTCAAAGATTAGAAGACATGCGGCCTTAAGGAAAGTCATGAGTTCTGTCAGGTAAAATAATTATCACTTTATCAATGTGGTCAGAGGTGTTTGTGAGTGTGAGCATTGCAACAGCTTTAAAATAATTAATCTTCCTGTTTAACAAAAAGGTCTGTCTCTAGATGGGATCCTTGCTGTAATGTTGTCAGACACCTGTTGATACACAGTATTTTTCTTTTGTGAAATAAACAGTAGCTGAGCAGAGTAAATAGAGATAATAAATACACGTTTTTTCTAAGAAATTAGCATGCTAAAATAATTAACACTAAAAGATATTAGTTCTCTAGGATTTCACAATATCAAGAACAACAATTATCTGAAGGGTCAAAATGATGTAATCTTGAGTGGTTGCATTTCCGTTTGCCCTTTGTTTTAGTTTGGTCTTTTATTGTGAAAGCCAGAAGTCGTACTTCCAGGTGATTCAGTGGGTTCTATTCCGGTCTTTGTTTCCACCTAGACTGACGTCACTGACTTCACCTACCGCCGGACAATGTGGAGACATAAACCTCCTCTACCCTGACAACACTCATCACTCACACCTCTGCAGCTAACAGTGAGCAGGGTCGTCAGCTGACAGTGCAGGTGTGAGGTGAGGTGCTGAGGGCTTCAAACACCTCAGGGGTTGTAAGTTCAGTTCAGGGGGACGTTAGATATGTGAGCTAATACGACAGAACTCCATAAATAACATTAATTGAAAATGAGTATGGGGGGGGGGGGGGGGGGGGGGGGGGATATATAAAAGTATAAATAAAAGAGGGAGTACTACTTTTTTAAAAATAAACATTTCCTGTTTGATTATTTTTCTAGCCAATCACTCAGTGATTTCATCTGTATGGCTGCAACTTTATCATGTTTTTTTTTTTTTTTTTAACATACCATTTTTTTTCTCGACATATTACAATTTTTAATGTTAAAGGAATATAAATAAATGATGTAGGGTATTGTTAATGTGTTTGGGGAAAGGTGCAGGTTTTCACCTTTGCATTCTACACCTGTATAAAGGAAGGACTCTAAAGAAGGCCTAGTCAATCCTTGGTGATCCCAGTCATCCTTTATTTTCAGACTTAAAGTTAACAGCCTGGTACAAAAATAATTTGGTCTGAATATTTCTTAATCGGCATACACCGGAGAAGGAATTAATTTATTTTTACGACATTATGATATAATGAAGGATGAGAGTTATTCATAATTAGGGACGTGGTTGAACTGAGTGACAGGTGGGATTGTTGTTTGTCAGAAGGGGCAAGAACCGCCTCAGCTCCATCTCTTTAATATTTAATATAAAGTTAAAGGTAGAGTCATCATTTCCACTTTAGCAACCACCATCAATGGGCTTCAAATGGGTGAGGTCACTGACACTATACTGACTATCACTGACACTATACGTTCATATATATATATATATATATATATATATATATGATGTGTATATATATGATGTGTGTGTGTGTGTGTGTGTGTGTGTGTGTATATATATATATATATATATATATATAATGTATATATGAACATATATACAGCATATACAGTATACAGCATATTATAGTTTATCCTGGTTAATTTAGCTGCTTCCTCTGAATCACATAATTCAGAGGGACTTGCTGCAAGACAAATTACAAGTGTACACATAAATGTGCCCTACATAAAGAAATTAGCTGGTATGCTGTAACCATGGACACTAACAAAGTAGAGCATACATAATGTTTGGGTTGCTTGGTAACAGGTCAGTTTAATTTAAGATGAGGAACTAGTTCAGTTAGTGGAGCAAAACATTGTAATATTCTTACCTATGCTGGTTGAACAACTGTTGCATGAACAAAAATATCACTTGCACTGGAGTGATGGTGAATTCAGCCCGTGGCCTTGTGTCTTGGGTCACACATGACCAAGTAACAACATTGCTTATAGAAGAACATCCCTTCCTGGGAATGCTGAGCAACTGGTCATATGTCTTTGTTCGCCATTATGTACTGCTCCTGAATTTCCCTCAGGATCAATAAAGTATCTGTCTGTCTGTCTGTCTGTCTGTCTGTCTGTCTGTCTGTCTGTCTGTCTGTCTGCGTAAAACTGATTTCAAGGTGAAACCAGTGATAATAGCGTCTGACCCCTGCCTCCTTTTTATGTTATGTCCTGCTTGCTAAGAGGATCCCCAGTCATCCAACAGGGAAATCTTTTGGCTGTGAGGGACGTGTGAATAACAACTTTGGAAAATTTCGGGGGCCCGGCTGCTCTACCATTTTCATGGAATTTCAGTGCATTTGTGAAAATATGTTATGTGACAAGCTAATCATATAGTTGATTGACATGTTATACTGCATGCATCAATCTTTTTGTGTGACGGTTTTGTATGGACAAAGTGAATGTCTTTCCGGATGGATTCTCAGTCTCCTGTTCTGTTTAGTGCATGAAAACACACAGATTAAGAAATTCATATTTTAATGAATACGCATGCTGTGTACTGATCGTGATGCCTTGGAGTAAAAGCAGTCCACAAAATGTGAAAATGTTGTGTCGAGTCAGCTGGCTGACATGAGTGAAGATACAATCAGCACAGAGTGTGAGGAAGTGTCGGGCCGCCTCAGGCTGCTGACCAGCTCTGTATCACACTGATGAACAGCACTCCTCTTCCTCTGTGTTCTCTGTGCACAGGAGGCGTGACAGCTCACAAATCCTGCTTTATATGCTGCTGACACACACAAACACACACACAAATACACACTGCAGCTTGTAATTATGCCCCTGTCTCGTGGGGATATTGATGGATATGAAGGTGCGGCTCCCTCTATAACTTCTGACAAAGGCTCACTGTCACGTTTTCCCACAAAGCACTTCTCTGTTCCTGGACATAATCATCCTCTTCACACTGTACACTGATTTAATGCAGATAGAGTTGTAAGTGTACAGTTATTGTTTTATTCATTGTGGTCACTTTGCATCTTGAAGGGGTGTGGCCAAAAACAACAACCAAACTGCATCACCCCCAACAATTTAGATTAGGAAAAAAAGTGCAGCAAATTCAGAAACAGTGCACATTCAACTTTCCAAAAAGCAGGTAAAGGACCTTACTCCTTGTTAACATTAACAAAAGAGCAGGTAACAAGACCATGCTCATGTTTACAAAAAGCAGGTAAAAGACCTTACTTATTGCTATATTACAAGAGCCCAGCTTAATCCGTCATAGCGTGGCAAGAAAAAAACTTCCCTTTAACAGGCAGGCAATTTAGCAGTGATGGAACAGCAGTCTGCTAAAGCTGCGCTGGGCTTGAAAATGGGATGGGGGAGATGGGATAACATGCAGAAACAGCTACGCTGAGTTACTAACTAAACACAGTTTTTGCTCTTCTGCAGTCAAAAGTTTGATGTGAAACTCTGGTTTCGTGCTTGGAGCAGGTTTAAAGAGCACTCAGATCACTATGCCTGACGCTCAAGGTTGCTTTACACTTTTACATCTGAAGTGAGCCAGAAATAGGTTTTTATGCTTCGAATGTTTGAAGGTCGCACTGAAGAGCTGAGCTGCTCACACAGCAAACACACCAGTTTATGATGGAAAAGTGCTGATGTACCTGTGAGTGCTGTGAAACGACGGTGGGGATTTACAGATACATGGCTTTAGCTGATCAGCAGTTTTTTAATAGACTTGATGTCCCTGCACCCATTTTGCTACATACATTTTATGCAATATATAATATAACCTGGTATGTCAAAACATGTATTCTTTTAAAGCAAAAAACTGGAACAAAAGGATTTGAATTTATGAGCTCTTATTATAGGAATTATTCTTCTTTAAAGCAACAATATTCAAGGCCATTTCCCATTTACTATGTGTCACGAACACACAGAGACCCAAATGCACGACTCGATAGGCACAAACAGTTTCTCAAAAACGTTTAATCCGGTCAGGGTTCGGTACACAGGAATCAGTCCAAGGAAGCAAAGGTACTAAATCGGCATGCAAGGGGAATCCAAAAAACACTCAGGGGTCAGAACAAGAATCAAATACTAAAGAATGCTGGGACGCTGCTACTAAAGAGACAAGACGAACTGGCACGGAGTGAGGGGAAGACAGACATTAAATACTGAACAGGGGGTGGAGTTAACAAGACACAGGTGAGACACATCAGGTAATCAGCAGGCTGAGACACACTGGGGGAAGGGCATGCAGCCAACAAACCTGAAATGAGACACAGGGTGAGTAACCAGTAAACACAAGCACAGGACATGATGCATGAGGAAAACAGAAAATAAACAGACACTTAACCCAGGGATGTGACAGTACCCCCCCCCCCCCCCCATGGCCGACACCTGAAGGCCCAGGGTCTTCCGGATGCATCCTCTGGAAGTCCTTAGAGTCCGGTCCACAATGTTCTTTGTCAAAACCCAGGATCTCTCTTCTGGGCCATATCCCTCCCAGTCCACCAGATACCGTACTCCACGACCATGGCGACGAACAGCCAGTAGCTTCCGCACAGTGTAGACTGGACCCCTGTCAATGACCGGGGGGGGTGGAGGGGGTTTGGACGGAGGAACCAGGGGACTGTCCCTGGCAGGCTTGATTTGGCTCACGTGGAACACCGGATGAACCTTCATTGTCCTGGGTAGATTCAAACGAACAGTCACTGGGTTAATAATTTTGGAAATGGGGAAAAGACCAACAAACCTCGGAGCCAATTTCCTAGATTCCCCACGGAGAGACAGGTTCTTGGTGGACAGCCAGACCCTCTGACCACTGCGCAGGATGGGAGCCTCGGTTCTGCGACGATCAGCCGTCTTGTTGTAGACGGTCAGAGTTCTTTAACAAATTTCTTCTGGCTGTCTCCCACATGCGCCTGCATTGAGTCACCATGGAGTGTGCTGAAGGAACCCTTACTTCTTCCTCCAGTGCCGGAAAAAGGGGTGGCTGATAGCCGAACACGCACTGAAAAGGTGATAATCCAGATGATGAACAAGGTAAAGAATTGTGCGCATACTCAACCCACATCAGGCGTTTAGTCCAGGAGCCCTGCTTCTGGGATGCCATGCACCGCAACCCACTCTCCAACTCTTGGTCAAGTCTCTCAGATTGTCCATTGCTCTGGGGATGATGTCCGGAAGACAGACTAACCGTGGCTCCAATAAGAGAACAAAACTCCTTCCAAAACTGTGACACGAACTGTGGGCCCCGGTCAGACACTACATCTTTAGGAAAACCATGAATACGAAAAACATGACGTAACATAACCTCGGCCGTCTCCTTGGCCGAGGGAAGCTTAGCAAGAGCAATAAAGTGCACCATTTTAGAGAATCTGTCAACAACTGTCAAAATTGTGGCGTTACCGTCACTAGGAGGTAGACCAGTCACAAAGTCCACCGAGATGTCTGACCAGGGCCAATGAGGTATGGGTAGAGGAAGCAGTTGTCCGGAGGAAGGCTGACGAGAGTTCTTATTAGCAGAACAGATGGGACAGGCAGCAATATACTCGCTCACCTCCTTCCTCATGTCCAACCACCAAAAGCGTTGTCGGATGATGAACAGAGTTCTGGTCACCCCTGGATGGCAGGAAAGCTGGGAGGCATGACCCCAGTGAATAACTTGTGCACGAACCTCCGGAACCACAAACAAACAATTAATGGGGCATTCAGCGGGAGTGTCAATGTTTCTGCCAGCCTCTAACACTTTGTTTTCAATGTCCCAATTAAAACCCCCCACCACACAAGCTCTGGGCAGAATGGTAGAAGGCTCAACAATAGTCTTATCTTTTTCAAAGATTCTGGACAGTGCATCAGGCTTAACGTTCTTGTTTCCTGGGCGGTAAGATAGAGTAAAGTTGAAATGGGTAAAGAATAAGGCCCATCTAGCCTGTCTAGAAGTAAGACGTTTCGCTGACCTCAGATACTCTAAATTTTTATGATCTGTCCAGACCAGGAAAGGCTGCCCAGCACCCTCTAGCCAATGTCTCCATTCTTCCAGAGCGACCTTAACTGCGAGCAATTCTGTACTGCCCACATCATAATTTCTCTCGGCTGGAGATAACTTACGGGAGATGAACGCGCAGGGGTGGAGCTTACTGTCAGCTGCCGCTCTCTGAGACAGAACCGCTCCCACCCCTACGTCGGAAGCATCCACCTCCACCACGAATTGCCAAGCAGGGTCCGGTAGAGTAAGGATGGGTGCCGATGTGAACCGTTCCTTCAGAGTCTGAAAAGCAGATTCGGTCAGAACTGTCCAATTAAACGGAACATTTGGAGAGGTTAATGCATGTAAAGGGGAGGCCACAGAACTGAAATTATGAATGAATCGTCTATAAAAGTTTGCAAATCCCAGTAACCTTTGTAACTCCTTGCGGTTGCTGGGGGTAGGCCACTCCCTCACAGCACTAACCTTATTAGGATCCATTTTCACCTCCCCCTCCGCCAGCACAAACCTGAGAAACGGGACCGACTTCTGGTGAAACTCACACTTTTCCGCTTTAACAAAAAGCTGGTGTTGGAGGAGGCGTTGAAGAACCCTCCGCACGTGCTGTACGTGGGTCTCCTCATCCGGAGAAAAAAATCAAAATGTCATCAAGGTATACAAACAAACTTATCTAGCATTTCTCTCAGAATGTCATTAACAAATGATTGAAAAACACCTGGAGCGTTGGTGAGTCCGAAGGGCATTACTAGGTATTCATAATGTCCCGAAGGCGTGTTGAATGCAGTCTTCCACTCGTCTCCCTCCCTTATTCTGACTAGGTGGTAGGCGTTGCGTAAATCTAATTTGGAAAACACTTTAGCTCCATTAAGCTGTTCGAAAACCGTTGAGATGAGAGGAAGAGGGTACCTGTTCTTGATGGTAATGTCATTCAACCCCCTGTAGTCAATGCAGGGTCTCCACAAAGAAGAAACCGGCTCCTGCTGGAGATGAGGAAGGACGAATAATTCCTGCCGCAAGAGATTCTTCCACATACTCCGACATGGCTCTTGTCTTGGGTCCGGATAAGGAGTAGAGCCGTCCTCTGTTCGGAGTAGAACCAGGAAGCAGGTCGATTCCACAGTCATAGGGTCTATGAGGGGGTAAAGACTTTGCCCGTGACTTGCTGAAAACCTCCTTTAGGTCGAGGTAACAGTCAGGGACCTAAGCGAGATCAGGATTGTCTCCGATTGTAGTAGCTGAGTTAGTACCTGAAGTAGTGGTAGTGGAGGACAAACAACTCTTTCGACAACCCTCTAGCCATGAAATAACCTGACCTGTGGCCCAATTGATATGAGGGTTGTGGAGTTTTAGCCACGGATGACCAAGCACTAACTGAATTTGAGGGGTGTCAAACACATGGAAACTAATTCTTTCCCTATGAGAGTCCGGGAAGGTGAGTGTAACAGTCTGGGTGTGGTGAGTAACGCTACCCAACGAGCGGCCATCAACGGCGCTGACTTCTAAGGGGTGGTTGAGTTGAAAAACTCGCAGGCCGAGTCTCCTAATCAGGAGAGAGTTCATGAGGTTAGCATCTGAACCAGAGTCAATAGACGCAAAAGTTTCAACCGAATCAGAGGCCGACTGGACAATAACTTGAGGCTGAAGACGGGCCGGATTAGAAATAGTTAGCTTACGACTCACCAGGGTTCTCACCTTAACTGGGTGGTTTCTGTCCTTAACATGGCAGGCTTCCACTAAGTGTCCCAACTGCCCACAGTACAAACAGCGACCGTCTCTAAATCGACGCTGTTGTTCCTCTTGCGTCAGGTGAGTTCTACCCAACTGCATGGGTTCCTCCGGAAACCCCGGAGGCACTGAAGAAGACGACTGAGGAGTGACGCCATGGAGATGATTGATCGAACAGCAGCTCCCTCTTCTGGCGAGGAGGAGTTAGCCGCTCTCTTTGCCTTCCCCTTTCATGATCACAAAGTCTCTTGTCGATCTTGATAGACAGCGCGATCAACCCATCCAAGTCTGGGGGCAGATCTAGTGGGGCAAGTTGATCCTTCAAGACTTCGGATAACCCTTCCAGAAAAGCGTCGAACAAGGCAGCAGGATTCCAGTCGCTCTCTGCAGCCAACGTACGGAATTCAATGGCGTAGTCGTCTACTCGTCTTGACCCCTGCCGAAGCCGGACCAAGGCTCGGGCGGCTTCATGACCAGGAGCGGTGTGCCGAAACACCTGGCTGAAGGTTCTAGAAAACACTGACAAAGTCTCACAAACCGGTGATCTCCGACCCCATTCGGCTGTAGCCCATGCCTCGGCTCTCCCCTTTAAATGGGAGATGATGAAGGCAATCTTGACACGATCAGAAGGGAACGAGGCGGACTGGAGTTCAAAGTGTAATTCGCACTGGGTCAGGAATGACCTGCAGTCTCCGGAAAACCTCTCCGGTCGGGACAACTGCACCGGAGGGGCAGCCACAACTGCTGGCGGCGGATTCACTGCAGCCGTTTCCGGGTTGGCTTCCAGAACATTCTGTACGGCGACCTGAGGTACAGAACTGGCTTGTACCATCTACATCAAAGTGTTCATTTGAGAGCTGATGCCAGACATAACTGACTCCTGCCGATCAGTCAACTCCTTTACTTGCAGGTAGAGGACGTTGATCTGTTGGTCCTGTTGGGCAATTTATTTGCCCTGCGCATGAATGGCACCGCACACATGATCCGAGTCAGCTGGGTCCATCTTTGGCCAGTTCGTACTGTCACGAACACACAAAGAGACCCAAATGCACGACTCGATAGGCACAAACAGTTTCTCAAAAACGTTTAATCCGGTCAGGGTTCGGTACACAGGAATCAGTCCAAGGAAGCAAAGCTACTAAATCGGCATGCAAGGGGAATCCAAAAAACACTCAGGGGTCAGAACAAGAATCAAATACTAAAGAATGCTGGGACGCTGCTACTAAAGAGACAAGACGAACTGGCACGGAGTGAGGGGAAGACAGACATTAAATACTGAACAGGGGGTGGAGTTAACAAGACACAGGTGAGACACATCAGGTAATCAGCAGGCTGAGACACACTGGGGGAATTGCATGCAGCCAACAAACCTGAAACGAGACACAGGCAGAGTAACCAGTAAACATAAGCACAGGACATGATACATGACTAAAACAGAAAATAAACAGACATTTAACCCAGGGATGTGACACTATGGCCTTATCTGGTCACATTGTCCTTCAGTTTAGTGTTTTGCCTGTGTGGTACTGGAATATTTCCCATAGAGACACAAAAGCTCTTACAGGTGGTTTCCAATATTTTTGGTAAAAAAACAAACAAAATCAAAAACAAAAAACTGTTAAATGTATACTGTATAAAAAAGTAATAAGGCCGGTCTGCTCTTTTACTCATTTGCAAATAATTCTATTTCTGTTGGGAAAACGATACAACTGATTGGCGAAGTGCTTTCTCTGTCATTGTCTGTTGATTTAACCTAACATAAATTAGCTGAAATGTTGTCTAAAGACAAAAATATACAAACTCAGACGACTGACCATTTCACCTCAGGTGACCCTCTACACTTCTCCACTTACAAATAAATAGCAGTTTTTGGACTCTGTTGGTAGTATCATATCACTTTGCTTTCACTCACTTCTGTTGGTTTGTATGCTTTTCTTTTAACAGCAAATCAGAAGCATGACCTCAGAGCTGCATTGTTTCAACTGACCACAAGATGGTGGCAAAAGTAGCTGCACAACTGTCTCATAGCAGTCCAGCTGTTTGTGTTGATGTGTGTTTATGGAAGAGGTAAACACTGACATGTACGACTGATTGTAAAGGTTAATTATGTGAAGAAACTCAATGGTATGCCTGTAAAGCCAATCTACTCTGCTTTATGTGTGTGCGTGCTGTCCTTACATCACACACACACACACACACACACACACACACATGCACAAGTGTGACTGAAAGCACACACATATTTAGTGAAGTGCCATCTGCAGAATGAGCTCACCCTGTGATAGTGCTGCTGAATGACTCGTTGCTGCACCGTTTGTGTGGAATGATTAATTAGCCCACTCAGTTAAAGCTGCTCTTTAACAGAACACAGCACACTGATTATCTAAAGGAGGAAAAACAAACAAAATATTCATTAACCTCACTCCCCGCTCTCTCTCCTTCTGTTGTGCACACTCATACTCACTCATGGCAGCAGGACAGGTCCATTACTGGCAGCCTAAATCACTTTGTTTCTTTTACAATTTGTAAAACAAAGTCAGTGTTCTCGTCCTTTCGGTGACCTCAGCACTTACGTAAGCTCAACAGTTTGAAGTGTAAAGATTCGCTCAAGGAGTTTTGTTCTAATTTATAAAATCAACCCCAAACCCTCTAATTTCTCTCAAATCACTTAGCGTTGTATGAAAACAACAGTTAACAGAATTAACAACAATACTTGTTGTTGCAAGTATTGTTGCAGGTTTGTGACATGGGAATCCCGGTATATAGTTCTTCATCTTTATTTCGCAGCAGAAGAGGACTTAGCTTCTCAAAATGTATGCATATTGAGAAACTAAATGTATGCTAAATGTTGGCGCGTGATGGATTCCTTTATTTGTCTGAATGCAAACCTGATACATAGCTTTGGTTAGATGCCTTTCTCCCTGGTTAAGCTGCTCAACATGAGACAACGATGACTTTCTTTAATTAGCTTCATCTATCACCACCCTCTTCTGTCTATAAGCCTCAGCCAATGAATCTGCTATTTTAATGTTTGAAATGTTGCATATCATACCTGTAAAATGTGTTAATCTTCTCTAATGTTATAAAAGAAGCATTAATTTGTAAAGAACCAAAGGGATCATAGGCAATCTGTTGAAGACTTGTGAAATAGGGTGAGTAACATCTGAATTGTGCAGACGTTACCTACAAGAAAAGAAACTGTGAGCAAGATGTAATCATCATTGTGCTTAAGATATTTTTGCCTCACTGTCATTGACATTGATGATAAAAGGACTTCCAATTTCTTACACTCTCGAGTCAGCAGATTTTCATACTCTACTGTGAGCTACACAGAATGGTCTGTGAGCAGCATACCTCAGGGTTAGCTAAAGCCAAACTCATCATAGAAACAGCACAAGAGTCAGTGTGATCACGGCCTTTAAGGGGGTGTGTTTGATCATGTGTGTGCATGCATGTAGGTAAAGAGGGAGATTACAATAAAAGAAAGGAATGTGGTGTTTTATGGAGACTTGCCACAGGGCAAATTGTCTAATGAGGAGCACACAGCAGAGATACAACATGCTGGCTGTTATTTAAGGCTTATTTTTTATTTTGACAGAGTCATGCAGTTACAGTTACAGCCTTTCTTTGCAAATAGGGGTACATCTCAGTTCCCTTAATTGCATCCATGCAACCCTCACTTGCCTCCTCAACTTGCCTCTTAGTCCCTCCCACCAGAGATGCATGGAGAGATGTATGGAAACGAAGTAGAGGAGAGAGGGATTGAGGAAATATGTTTTAAGATACACGAGACGTCCTTTCCAGTGAAACTTCTTCTCCATTTTTGAGAATGACAGCTGATCCCCACTCGGCTGTCAGACGGCTTTTCAGCTGTTTATGTTCGCACAAATATGCACATTATTATTTTCAATAAAATATGAAGTAACAGTGTATGAGCATCTTTATGATACTTGATAACAAACATCTGCACATGAAGAACAACCTGCAGTCTGCTTAAAACCATGAGGAACATTTCTACTGGCCAAGAAGTCTATTGATTGGTTTTAATTTATAATCCACTAATTAACTCTGCATTTTATAAACACAGATACTTTATGATGTCATAGGAATACAGAAAATAATCTATTTGTTTTTCTTCATCAACTTAACAATGAATGTAAAGCATTTTTCTGACTGACAGAACACCTCTGTGTCAGAATGTAATTCTCTTCAGAATACATTAAAATGGACGAACAGTCTGACTGATCATGAAAAGAAAACGATTATGAAGGAATCATTTATGACACTTATATTAACAGACTTTATGTTTGATGGTGAATCAGAAAACAAATCAAACATAAAACTGGAGCAATCAGCCTACACTCCATTATATTGATTTTATAGAATGTATGCTTAATATTCCCTTAATCTTCCTATCGAACATTTTTTTTATTCCAAGCGCATAACAGACCGACTCTTTACAAACTTGCAGATTTTTATAATCTGTTTAATAATCTGATGTGTCTGTTTAGCATCTTTTTTTTCTGTCTTTTCTCCTGGCTACAAACACACTGCTGCAATGTCCAATCAATGAGTGTTATTCGATAAGGGGGCGTGTCTGTCAGTAATTCAGCTCTGGTGTATCCTACCTCATCGCGCCCCTCTCTCCTCTCTCCATCTCCATCTGTTCACCCTCCATCTTTTCTGGGAACCAGGAGATATGTTGAATTAAAACCAGTGTGATGTTGTCTGGGATTTACCTTGATAATACTGTCCTTGTGCAAAAGAGTTGTTATTTTCACTGCCAGAATGTTGGCCTGTTCTGGGTCTGTTAATCATGTCATGTTGACCCTGAAAAAAAAGGGGGCTGCTGCCACAAGTTTGTATCCCCTTGCGACTGTTGCCAATCACAGAAGCCTTGATAGCCCGAGTCCAGACATTTGCGACAAGTCCAGTTCTTGTTCATAATGAAGTTCCTGTCTTGATTTAGTACTTACTCTTGTCTTTGTTGCAGATCCTCTGACCTGATTGTGCTCACCTTTGCTTGTTAACCCCTGATTGTCTTTGTGTAAAACCCCTGGTGTGTTCCCTTGTGTCACCTTGTAAGAGCAGTCATTATTGACACATTTTCTAGTGTTTGACCTTAGCGTGACATTTTTGATCATTGCCTTTTTCGTTCTCCCTGAATTGTTAGCCTCGCTGATTGATCACCTGTGCACCAGCCCAGTGAAATAAATTGCCTTTTATTGAACTCTACTCTTGTGTAAGCCTGCATTTTTGGGTCCATTAATCTGTAAGGTTCCGTTATTGAGCAAGTCAGAGAGAAAGTGAGGCGAGAGAGAGAGCGTGGTGTTTATAAGCCGGGCAGAGCCTGCCTGGAGCTGCCCGGGGTTAGTGACACCCATTCAGGGATATGTGAAGGTGAATTACTGTGGTATTTGCAGCAGAGTTGTTTTTTAGAATCAGAACTCTTTAGGAGGTTAAACTCGCTTTACACTAGCACAAAGAAAAACTAGACTTATTTTTCCTGTTTAAAATGCATATTGTGTTTTCATGCAGTTCTTTTTATTTTTTTTCTGCCATAATTTACATTTCATACTGTGCAAATATTTATTTTATATTTCACAATGTGTTGTGCTGTTCCCTGTAAACAAGTCCTACCACACATCTTACCTTAACTAGGCAAACTTTATATATTCTTCTTTTGCTGTCTTTCTTTTTAACTGTATGCACTTTAAGGTGGAGCCAATAATTTCATTGTACATTGTATAATGACAATAAAGGCACTCTATTCAATTCTATTAAGATGATTAATTATATTTAATTATTATAAATTAATTGAAATACTGTTGCAATTTTCACTTGTGTCTTTTGGTCTTCACGCTATTGTAATGGCCAAAACTCACACATCAACACAGGAATTTCCTTTCCCAGTTGTATAAGTGACGGTGAACATGTCACGTGCACTCGTTGCATTTTGGAAAGGCCAGATAGTAAGAAAATAAAGAGTCATGGGTTGACTTGGCACAGTGAACAAGTCAAATATCATTTTTTATAACGCTTATGACATCCTTCTTTGCCCAGAAAACCTCCTGCTGAAACATCATCTTACCCATTGCACTGGGAGAGAGACACTCAAGCACCTCGTGAAGCTGCACAAAGGCCCGAGGGGATGGCTGCAACTATTGGCGCCATGACCAAGTACTTAAGGTAGTTGCTGAGAGTTTCTCCTCCGCCATAAAAAAAACAACAGGCCCCACTGCCTCCCCAGGAAGCAGATCACATTCATCAAGGCAGGAGTGCAGCTCAAACTGTTATCCAGTCGAAGAAGTCTACAGAAGTTTTCTAGGCCATACTCTCTACACTCTACACCCTGCTGAGCATGAGAGGGTTGCTGAGTGGAACAGCAAACGACAGCAGACAAAGCCTTAAGGTGGCTGTTGATAAAGAGGCGTTATTTGAGGCCTAATGCTGTTGGGACGCAAGTCGGGGCTTACTCTACGAACTACATGGTGCCAGACCTCCCTGGCCTGTTCAATGGTCACGCCTGACCCATGAATGGGCCCGACATGAGGCTGGGCGGAGACAACCTATGAACCCAGAAAAACATCACTGAAGACACGTCCCAATGCATCCCCAAGGTGTATCTTTAATCTTGAAATGTTTGACACCACTCTCAAAAATACAGAAGTTAATAAACTTTCAAATTAGTGCTTGAACCAGATGGGCGGTGTTACGATTCATGTGACCCAGATAATAGGTGACTTTTAACCGAATTGCATCTGAAGTTTAAAACTGGTTGAAAATGAAAAAACCTTCACAAATGTTTCTTTTAAGTGTTTCATTACACATACACTTGAAATAAACAGAGCGCTTAGTGGCTCAGCTGGTAGAGCCATCGCTGATGTGTCCTTGGGCAAGACACTTAACGCTGCATTGTTCCTGATGCTTCTGTGGCGGTGTATGAATTAATTAATTAGTTACTTGTGTTACATAGCAACCACTGCCATTAGTGTGTAAAAGGGTATGAATGGGTAGGTTTGACATACAGTGTAAAAGTGCTTTGAGTAGTCAGAAGACTAGTAAAGCACTATATAAGCTCAAGTCCATTTACCATTCCTGAGGACTCTTGTCATTTTAAACTGGTTATGCTAGGTCTCTCAAGGTCACTCTTTATATTGTAACACAGAGCAGTGTCAGCAGAAAAACTCTGACAAGCAAATGTTGAAGGTAGGAGACCAACTTGGCAAAAGTGGAGGTTTAAGGGATGATCATGAGGACACATTTTCTGAACTAATCCAGATGTTGAACCAGTAGATGTTGCTGAGTCCTGGGATGCTCTCGTCTCCGCGATCTCGGCCAGCTCGTTTCATTCCACATCAGAGTGGAATTGTTGTGACCACATATGTATAAATGAGCCAAGGAGGGAAACACCCCGTTTTGGAACAACTTCTCCAAACAATCCAGATGTGAAATAACCCTACATCCAGATTACCAGTGCTTTAAATGGGATTACATGCTAAATACTTTGTCCGCAGTGAGCGCCAACATCAACACAAACTGAAAAATCCACACAGCTGTTTTGAAATAAATATTTAAGAGCTATTTGATGAACCATTTTCTAAGTATAAAATCCTTTATTTCACAACTTTGGTATCGACTACAGTCTGTCACAGAGACTCGGCAATAAAATGGTAAAATATTCAAAAGATATCTTAAGAATCAAAATTATTTATATGCATAAATGATTATATTTCAGTTAAACTATTGCAGTTCCTATGATATTCTGAATCCCTATAGGCAGCCCCTTACATCCCCATATTTTGTTGGTGTACTTCATATTACTATCTTGTAGGATCAGCTTGTTAGATTGTGCTTGCAAAATAATTAATAGAAAAAAAAATTGAGTGCACAATTACAATAACTTGTGTTCACACTCAATAATTAACTAATGCACACAAGATAAATGTATTCTGTACCGAAGAGAGAAACTTGTGCAAAGAAAATATCAGTTATCAATATATATTAGTTATCAAAATATTTTTTGCTTTATTTTGAAAAATCTGCTTTCAAGATACGATCCATTCACCAATTTGATCTGATCCGTTTATGTTTGGAAAACAAAACCTTGTGATGTTTGACGTCTTTTACAGCATCACATGACTAATTCATTTCAAATTTATCAGAGAAATAAGCACTTGAACACACATTAGCAAGATTAGAACTATTTACTATGTTATATGTATGTACTCGTTTTTAGTGCAATAGCACTGCCCTCGCACAGCAAGGAGGTTCCTGGTTCGAATCCCCGTTGGAAAGGAGTCTCACTGTGTTGAGTTTGCATGTTCACCCCGTGCAAGCGTGGGTTCTCTGTGGCTACTCTGGATTCCTCTCAGAGTCCAAAGACAGGTTTGTCAGGTTAATTGATTCTAAAACTGTCTGTAGGTGTGAATGTTAGTGTGGCTGGTTGTGAGTCTCGAAATGACAGACCTGGGATACACTGGCAACCAGTCCACGGTGTACCCTGTGGCCCCGCCTTTCACCCAATGACAGCTGGGTTCGGCTCTAGCCTCCGACAATTGTGAACGGGAAAGTGTTGTAGATATAAATATATGTAGATGTATGGAAACATGTTTTTTAGTTTGACCTGCCAAATTTGTTAACATGGAAGTGGACTGCTTTATGAACTGAACTTCCACCAGTGTGATCAAAAAGCTTTACATTTTGGCTTTCATGTAATCCGTCTTTGAGGGCAGTCTCTGGTGAGAAAGACGTGAGAAGGCAGAGAGTTAAATTATTAAGAAATTATAAACAAATGAGCACGTGTTATGTGACAGATGCAGTTCATTACTTTACATGTCTGAACCAGAGGTCATTAAAAAGAGAAACAGTAGACTTATACTTTAAATACAAACAGGTTCCTGTTCAGGCTGGTCTTGTGAATGTTGGACACATAGAAGACGACAGTACACAGAACATACACCAAAGAAGAATTAAAGGGACTTTTTACTCAGTTCCACATCATCAGCACCATAAAATACAAGTAGTGGCAGTTTATAGTATACCAAACATACTGTATGTGCAACTAAAACAAAGTACAGTACAGGAAAAATCAATCATATTTGAGCTACATTGGCAAAAAAATAAAATAAAAATAAAGAGACTCATTGATAAGGCATGGTATTAAATAATCCTACAGCATACAAAAACACATAACTGTTAACAAACGGACGACTACTGACAATCAGCTGATTCCACCGAGGTGAAACAGGTCATAAAATAGCACCATTCAACTTGGAGAGATTAAGGCCTTTAATCAACACACACACACACGCATACACACAAACGCACGCACGCACACACGTGAAATGTCATCAACATATTATCTGCACCAGGTGTGAGGGCCAACAGGGTCCTGCTTAATGTCGCTGTAGTTGTTTCAAGTTGATGCCTTTTTGAAAACTGTGTTAACCCAAAAACATGGATCAACTTTGACATTTGTCGGAACAAATGTGATATTTAGTAATGGTCTGGGGTTCAAATTGCCTTTAACATTTTAACTGAATTGTCCACATTGGTTTGGTAGTGTGAATGCTCATGTAACCCCCCAGAAGTGACGTCATCTTTAACGCCACTGTCGAGAACAGGGAGCGCGATGCTGCCTCCCGACAACACAATGATTATTTGATCTTTCTTACACGTGAATGATGGATCCTTGTTCGCATGCTGTACGTAGCAGGCAAGTTAGAGCCAAACACAAGTGCATACTGAAGACACATTACTCAAGCAGTATCCACGTGATCAGATCACTAAATTCACATGTTGATACCAGTTATATACAGGGTCTATACGTCATTTGGTTTACTCGCAAGACTAAGAAAACCTTCATGAAGATGAAATAAAAAACTGATAAAAGCCTGCAAAAAACCAAGCGAGTGAAGTCAAACCCTATTAGCCCTTTAAGTGTTAGTACATACGTGTTTTGAGTTTTAGTGGCTCACTGACAGAAATGGTCTGCAGGGTCCAGATGAGGTTTAGCAGCAGCTGTATTATCAGGAAAGCCATGCCTACTACAGTGGGAGGGGACAGGCTCATCCAATGAAGCTCTGATGTAGTGTTCAGACCAAAAGATTTTCAGCAAGTTTGATGGCAAGTAAGTTTAACAGAACCTGTGACTGTTTGTCCAGATATGTTGGACAATCAAACAGTTCATGTCCCATCTCCTCCTTGATCTCCAGCTGCGCCATGATTAACCATCCTGCTGTTTTTCAGCTTGACCAGGTCACAGTTTGATGGCCTGTTAGCTCGGATCAGTACCGCGATTTCTCATAAGGACACCAATTACCAGTGTTGTTTTTCAGCTTCGGAGCTCCCGTCTATCTGTTTCCACTGAGTGACTGTTTCGTTGTTTGTAACATGTCACACTAAAGCCAGCTGAGATCAGTGTTACTTCAACGCTATGAACCCAAAAGAAACAGATTTTACTGAGATTTAATGACATAAACGGGCTGAACGGATGCTGAAATGCAATTTTTATGAAGAACAGTCTGGAGTCAGGATTTGTCAGGTCTGTCTGCAAGATGAGAAGAATTTGTTTTTTACTTGTGGGGCTCAAATTTGTGCCAATTGTATGCAGCTCTTAGAGTTCCAAAAACTGACTTTTTTTTTGCTATTTTTTTAACACAGTCTATTATTTTATTATTACACAATATCTTATTAAGAAAAAAATATTGTGGAAACTTGTTAACTGTCTTGACCGCACAAGTTATTATCGTGTATTATAGCCCCAAAGATTATAACTTGTGGGCACAATATAATAAAGAGAAATCAAGGTGTGCCTAAATGTGATCATCATCATGTGCACATAATTATATAGTTTCCATAAGATAAAGCATGGTGTTCCACAACATAATTCAATTGTGGGCAAAAAAAATAACTTCTGTGCAAACGATAATACAAAATAATGATCTTGTGCAAGTTATCATATCATTTGTGCGCACAACTTAATAAACTAAACTAGATGGCACATTAAACCATTATAAGCGTGTGATGAATTCTTTCTTTAACCTCAAGTAAAGTGGGACACGTTGGACTTGGCTGTGGTGACAGCCAAGGTCAACATTAACCACGTATGACAGGTTCATGTAATGTTAGCAGATACAGCTACATAGTTCTTTAAGCTCTGTAATCAGGCATTTCATTACATGTTAATGTCAAATTGTCCTCACAAAGACATCATTAAGGAGATCAACTTTGCATTAAAGCTTTCATAATTGACTAAATAAAACTTAATGACAATATTCATTAACTATCATAGAACTTCCTTCATGTTAGTGACAGTGTCACGGAATGACTTAAACATACCACATCAAATAAAGTGTTACCGATTACATTTTGTGACTTTTGGGACGGCATTGTCTCAAGTAATCACCCTGCAGGAAAAGACTTTTGGTCTGAACACACATCTGGATCTTTTTTTTCTGCTTTAACAGGATACTTGTAGCTGGATTTGTTATCAGCCAAAGTGTTCATGTTATCATTACAGCAAACAGTCTGATGTAAGCAAAGTCAAGGGAAGTGAGTCATTGAATCGTTAGGTCACGTGGGAGCAGCCTCGTACATCAGACTCGTGTTTCTAAACACTACAAAAAGCCGAGCAGGCTAAAGTGTCAGTTCTCTCTTCTCACACTGAACCCAGCATTCATATTGGGTTCACCGCTAACTGCATAAAAACAAACATTTGGCACTGATGGTGATCCAAGAGATGACTAAAAAAAATCTTAGGTTAAATCTGAGTAATATTATTTGCGAGAAAAGTTAGATCACCGCCTTAAACAAGACAACCACGTACCCTCAACTCCTCTGCTTTCAACACCAGTTTGGTTGATTGGCTGTATTCTTACAGTATTTCATTATGCATTAGCAAATAATATAATAATACTTGAGTATCATAATTATATTATATGTAAACAATTAACTTGCTTTTTTTTTAAATGCAACATTTGACTATAATACAGTACAACATAGTAATAATAAAGGAGGGAGAGACAGAGAAGTCTTCTTTCAACTCAAGCACATATTTTCAGTCATTCTGTGCAATAAATCCCCCTGAAGTGGAATTCTAAATACTCTCCCATTTTTTTTTTTTTTTTTTTTTTTTGGTGTACAGCAAAGAGAAAAATAGGACATTTTCAAGTCTTCATCAAAATTGGAAGCTTATGAGCCCATTTAAAAACGTACACTTTCATGTACCTGCTTTTTTCTTATTTAAATACAAAAAGTTCCATCTTTCATTAACTGCTTTTTTTATAACATTTACCAATATTATAAAACATTTACAAAAATGGAACGCTGTTTGGAGAGAAATGTGGTTGTGCTGTGGTCATTAGCTCTTGTGCAGTATTTTCTTGGCGTAAAAGTCCCTACAGGTGTCACAGCAGCGCTGGTACCACCTCATGTCCTGGCACAGGTTCTTCTCTCGTACCACGCGACAGTACACTGTCCACTGGTCCCCCAGGCATTTGTAGGTCAGAGCAGCTGTTTGGCAGGGAAAGAAAAGGGCAGTGAGTCAGTTTTCTATGGTTTTTAATTACCTTCCAAGAAAATGAACACTCGCTTTTTTTACTATCTTGGAATTTTAGTTTAATTAAAATGTTTTATATCTTTTTTCAAAGACCACATATTATTGAAATAAGTTTGTGGTCTTTGTACTTGTTTTTTTTGTAATATTAAATTACAAAGAATAAATTGTTTTAATTCTGCCTCTTTTAAAGTTTCAAACAAACAGATTTTAGGAATATGAAGCTTTTGAAGATTGTCTGAGTGATGACATCACAGTAAACAAAATACTAGTACATGGAAGACCATTATCTATAGCAGTTTAAGGCTTAAGTCTGAGTTATTCTATTCCTGTCTATATCTATTCAGCAGATTTCTGTTGTTTAAATTCCAATATCAATTAATAAGGATAAGGATAAACGTTATTGATCCCCCAATGGGGGAAATGTGGGTGTTACAGCAGTTCCAAAAAAATAATAAATAAATAAAAAAATAAAGTTTAACTTAGAACAGGTCTTGACCAAGTGTGTCATTTCCCCTTTAAAAATGTTTTCCATTCTCCACAATGATTATCACAGTGAAGATTCTTCTCCTCCCCTGTCATTGTTCCTGCAGAGATCAAAATGAAGCTCAGAATCTGAATGCTGTGACGCGACATGTCTTACCGAGCCTGGGAGAGGTGATGGTGTTCACATTGATTTTCTCGTTGCAGGCACCTTGGTGACAGGGTCGGTAGGTCGGTGGTCTCAATGTCGATGGACAGTCGTTACCATGACGACCGGTCACTTTGTGCATACACTGAACCACTCGGGACTGCAGGCCCTTCCCACAGGATGCTGAGCACTAAAACAGTCACATAAAAGGTGTCAGCGTGCTGGAGGCTCCTTTGAGGGCGACTCAGAGGCTTCTTACGTAAAGCTCAAAGCTCAATCAATTCGTGGACCCATTTCTTTGGGCTTGTTGGACACTAACAACAATCGACTTTACTTTGTATGTGATGTCTGAATTCATCCTGAGGAGATAACAGCTGGGATGATCCCCCCTCCTCCTTCTCTATTAATGTGTGGATGCTTTTCAACAGGCAACGCAGGCAACTGCTTGGGGCCCACACCAGTAAGAGGCCTTCGAAGACTGAAAAAACTAGCTCAATATGTGGACTGCTAGATTCTAGGATTTTAAGATGTTCCTTTTCAACAATGGAGCATTTGTCCATCTGTCTCCACTGAGTGGCATATTCACGGCTCCCCGCAAGAAACATGTTGTCTGTAATCTGGCTTAATACAGCACGTTGTAAACAAATACACAGACTTTCCTATGACTTTATCGGAATAAACGTTTGAAGAGGAGAGCCAAAATAAACCATTTCATAGAGGCAGTATGAAAAATAAAACATTCCTGTGAGTCTTGGACAGGACATACAAACTTTCAATATGTGAGTTTCCTGAATGAAAGTATATTAACACCTTATTTTAAACTAGGGTGGGAATCAAAACCTGATTCCATAAGGAGCCAGGTCTGCATTTTTCAAAACCCAAAAATGTAATAACCTTTGAGCGTATAAATAATGCTTTCTGGTATCTTGGGTCACTCCACTGTAAGGAAAGTAGCTATTGGCTGTCCTGAGACTGGCTCGAAGCCGCTAAATGATGCGATCACCTAATTTGCATAATTGCTAAAAAAGCATTTAATCAAAATGGAGGGTGTAGAAGAAAAATAATATTTTGGGAGAGACAAAAAGGCAGTAAAAAAAAACATAAATATGTTTACAACTACAAATTAAATCCCTTGTGTTGATCTTCAAGGTTTTTAAGGTTTTTTGCCATCTCAATAGGACATCACTTCTCAAAATAAAAAGTCGCTAGATTTGTCGCGAGTAACTTTTGATAAAAAAAAATTATTCACCAAGAGGATATGAACAGTCACCAGATGTAGCAAGAAAGTCTCCAAGTTGGCAACACTACTTGGGTGCTGTGACGTAACATTACACTATCCATCCCTCGCTTTTTGTTGATTCAGTTTCTTCAGACGTCTGGACCTTCTTCAGACTTCTACATGTTTAAAGCAAGTTTCATTTTTGCACACGCTGGATTCAAGTTGGGTATGTCCAAATAATAACAAAGGAGCATGGTAGTCCTACTCTCTATATAAAATGATTAATTTATCAGTGGATTAATGGACTGTTAACACAAAAGTTGGCAGTGGTAAAGCTGGGAGTTTTCTTTTCGTCTTATATCCAAATCACACGTGATCAGAATTTTTCATACAGGCCACTTCATTAGCACGAGAAGTGTTAACACTACTGCAGAGTGGTGCCAGTAAACCATAAGAACCATAATACCTGCTTTCCTTGGTGGATGGTCGAATCCAGACAAATACAAAGTGGGAATCTTACCACATATCTGCACCTGCATATGAAGCATGCTGGTCTGAAGACAGACGTACCTTGGACCAGTCCCCAGTCTTCCATTCGTAACATTTGGAGAAGTCCTCACAGGGCTCCTCTTTGGTGGGCTGGGACAGTGGATCACACAGATTCTGAGGGTTTGTACACGACACTGTCCGTCTGCGAACCCCTTCACCACAGCCTGAAGAACACTGCAGGGGGGTAACGGATAAAAGGTAAATAAAAAGAAAAATGATGAGGAAGCTATTTGGTTCAAAGAGATATTTTAAAGCCCAACTGAGTTAGCTTTATCTTTTTGTCGGCACCTTTTATATCAAGATGAAGATTTTATTAGGACAAAAAGCTGCAGGAAGGCCAGTCCCCCCCCCGACCCCCCCTTAACGACAGAGCCATGCATTTGTACTACATGCAGATTGTGGGTTAGCGTCGTCTTGCTGAAGTAATCAACTATCAGGCAGCATATGTTGCTCCAGAACCTGTAGACATGGTTTTGCATTAATGGAGCCCCCATGCCATTTGTACTAAACCACCCCCATACTATAAAGGATGCATGCTTTGGAACTGAGCGGTGAAAGCAAGCCAGATGGTTCCTCTCATATTCATCCCTTAGCATGCAGTGTACAGGATTACAAAACAGAAAGTCTATATGGATGTCAGTATGACTCAGATGACCTCGGGCCTACAGAGGCGGCTGCTATTCTGGAATCTTTAAATTATATTATGTTCTGCAGATGATGAAAACCCCAGATTCCTTGCAATTTTATGAATTGTTGCCCTATTTTCCATCAGTCTTTTACAGAGTAATGACCCCCTCTCCACATTTACTGCAGATAGACTCAGCCTCAGTGGGACGCTCTTTTTATACCTAATCATGTCACGAAATTGGAGTCAGTTAACTTCATTAACTTAAAGAAGTTCAGGTGTTTTTTCAAGCATTTCACAATGTTCCAGTTCTGTTGCCCATTTCACAACTTTGAAACATGCTGTGGACTTCAAATTCAAATGGTTACATTTATCTAAAAGTAATGCAATTCCCCTTTTCAAATGTTATCAAGTTGTCTTCATAATATTATGAATTAAATATGGGCTTTACATGTTTTGCAAATCGTTACATTACTGTATATGTTAACAGAGGACACTACATCCCACTTGTTTTGGAATGGTGCAGTAGCTGCATTTGCAGCTGCTGGCTGAAGAAATCTACTGAAGCAAAGAACACAACATTGGACCTTCATGTAGACCCTGAAACATGTAAAACAATTTAAAAAAGAGACTCTTTTTTCCCTTTTCTAAATGCTTTAAGTTGGTCTCAGTGAGCTCAGTGTGTTTGGTACCTTGGACCACTCTGAAGCCTCCCACACTGTGAGGCACAGTCGACCCTCACAGCCCTGAACCACCGGCGGCTTTCCTCCCTGGCAGTACAGATCTCTGGTGTGGATGAGGGAGCCGTTCTGCAGGTGGTATACACAGACAACATCCCTCTGCTGCAGACCTTTACTACATGTGACGGAGCAGGGACCCCACTCTCCGGTCACCCACCTGTGAAAAAGACACAAACAGTGTTTACAGATATCTGATTGCTTAAGGTCTGAATGGAGAGACGATGAGTCTGAGGTGACTAAATGTAATTTCCATCCCATTGGGGGATCAATAAAGATAATCCTTATCTTTAATTTAGCATAGATTGTAATTGAACATAAACCATGGGTTAAAGAAAGAAGCTGTGTGGTTGAACCATACATTCCTCACACAGACAGACAGACAGACAGATAGATTTCCCGATCAAAATGAGTGATCACAGAGTAAGTGACGTATCCGAAAATAGCCAAACAAAGAAAAAAACATTTAATGCTGACAATACATTGTCTAATAATGCTTATTGTAACTCTTTATGCTACATGCAGTGAAACCACTTGAACCCTGGATTGAATTATTTAAAATACTGAAACTACTTGAAATGATGCAGGTTTTTAGTTTACAGACAGTTGCGTTCAGGTACTTAGGCCCTTTTACAGGAGCTCAGCTCACTTCTTTTTTTATTATTATTTGAAGAGCAGAGGTAGGTGTACTTAGCCTTAGATGCATATAGCCTTGTGAAGATGTCATACATCATTGAGATTCATGAAGATTAATTTTTATTTGTAGTTATAAAGCATAGTTTGAGTCACAATTTCTTGGGGAGGAGAAAAGTTGTATCATAAAGACTGTTTTTTTATGTGAGATCTGTAATCCATTGCACCTCTACGACTCATACACGTTTAGGACAAGGTCAGCAAAGAGGTATGTGCTACTGCTCTGTATACAGGGGGCGCCAAAACCAATACAAACAAAAGGTTCTCACAGGAGACTGAGCTCCTTGATTCATGTGATGGCAGAAGTATTAGAAATATGTCATAAATAAGAATGACATAATCTGTTATTTCTTTCATTAACACATTGTGATACAGACATACCTAAGCTCATGTGACTTATGTGACTATATTTATATTTTTACAGCAGAGTTTAAACCTCTAAATGGCAAAATCTGCAACAGAAATAAAGAGCATAGTAAGTGGCTTGTGCACTTGCTCCATGTACAGAGGCCGCAGTCCTCTAAGGGTTCAGATCCAACCTGGAGCTCCTTTCCTATGTCATTCCCTAGTCTCTCTCTCCTTCTTTGATTTCTGACACTATCCATTGTCCTGCCTCTAAATAAATGCCTAAGAAGCCCAAAAAGAAACCTGAAAACAAAACCCCCCCCAAAAAACCATTACATTGATCTTTTACGTCCTCGTCATGTCAAGTGATAAATGTAAAAAAGTATGGCTTACAAAAACAACCATCCTGCATGCTCAGTCTAACACTGCTCTGTCTTCATCAACAAAATATAAAACAGAAGCTTTCTGCTGGTATCTATCCCAACAGGATTCTGCGATTTACATGTTCATAGAATAATAAGAGTGTTGGATTAAAGTCCTCCAAATAAAAGAGTACATTGTAAGTGTGATTGGATTAAAGAATCCTCCAGGTGTAGATCTGCTAAAGCTTCTTCCACCAGCCTTCATCAGGACTCACACAGGGTGACAAAGCTCCTTATGCATGATGTATGAATGTAACATTTCTGAAGGTGTCAAATCTACAGTATGACTCCAATCACACCTAACTTTTACACCAACACTAAAAGGTTTTACTGACAGCATCGAGTGACACACTCACCCTCAGCTTCTGATCGAGTGTACAGTTTAAAACCTCAAGATATCAAACAAATTCTCACAGTCGTTTGACTGAACACTTACATCTGTGTTCAGAGCAGCTAACACCCATTCACAACCCAGCAGCAACTTCAGAAACATAATGTGTGTGTGTGTGTGTAGGTGTGTGTGTGTCTGTGTGTGTGTGTGAGTGTGTGTGTGTGTGTGTGTGTGTGAGAGAGAGAGAGTGTGTCTTACCTGTACTGGCAGGGGTGAGAGTTGCAGTGTCGTACTTGGGGATGTGGTCTGTTCTCAGGTTGACAGTAGCTATCGTTGACCACCTCCATGGTTTTATTGGCGATCCTCATACAGGAGACGACTGTCCTCCTCTCACCTGCAGACACAAACACATGCATGCACACAAACACACACACACACACACACTCCAAGTTACGTCCCCGTTCTGTCAGAGTAGCTCACGTTGAAATACTTGTGACCATATCTCACTCAAGGACACTCAGCAGCTTTTTGGCACTTCTGCAGTTCCCATCTCTCTTCAGCTGTGAATGGACTTCAGATTGTTTAGTGCTTTTCTAGTCTTCTAATCGTCACAGTCATGCCTCATTCATGCACCGATGGCAGAGGCTGCTTTCTAAAGTGTTCATCAGTATTAACAAATCCAATAATACACATGCAGACGCCGTCAATGAAGGAGCCAGAGGAACTTTGGGGACAAGATCGAAAAACCCCAACATTCCACCAATTGAGCCGCAGCCTCCCCAATACTTAAATACAATACTAAATCAATATTTATTTATCCTTGCTTGTTAAAACAATCAATTTCAAATAAAACCATTTAATCAAGTGAAATGAAAAAGGGAAACATATACCTTTAGTGTATGTTTGCAAATGACAGCAACAGTGTAGGTGTCTGCTGTTCTTTACACATGAACCTTTGTTTGTTTTAATTATGTTTATACAAGTCTTTACTAACCCTAACCCTATTCTGCTTCAAATGAATGATTATATCAATAATTTGATGTTTTTTAGGCTGTCTCTTTTTTTGTTCATTTGTGTTACCAGTGTTTGGAGAGGTTTATTAGTGTGTGTGTGTGTGTGTGTGTGTGTGTGTGTGTGTGTGTGTGTGTGTGTGTGTGTGTGTGTGTGTGTGTGTGTGTGTGTGTGTGTGTGTGTGTGTGTGCACTCCATTATCATATGCATCCATCAGCTCGAGGCACAGCGGGAGTTGGAAAAGTTTTGGAACCCCTGTCCCATAACAAGTCTTCAGTTAGTTAACTTCAGGTGTCATGTTCAGTTTATAGATTTCTCTGTTAAAGTGAATAGTTTTTACATCTTCAAATCTCTTAACCTGTTGTCATCGTCTGCTTTCTGCAACGTCAAATTAAATAAACTTCTTCCACAGATTGATATGGTTACATTTAGTCCTCCTGAGTCTGTGATTGTCTGTTCTTATATTCATACGTCTATTCCATGGTTTGGATTTTAGATATTAAGAAACAAGATTCATCCCTCCATTATCAGCCTGATAAACTTGATCATTTAGATAAACATTTAGAACATGTAAGAGAACAGAATACAAAATGATAAATAAAAGAACTAAAGGAAAGAATCACAAAGTATGTTTCATATTTAAGTAGAGTGAAAGTCGTTCTCTTACTGAATACTTTCTGGGTTTCTAAACAATAATTTGTGTTAAACTTGAAAGTTCTTCAGCGGGTGTGTTTCTCGTACAGACTGTCTTCATGAATCAAGCTGCATCATTGGTTCTCCTGTGGAGTCAGCTGTGTATTTACAGAAGCTGATCAGCTGCTTACCATGATGTCAAATCACACACGTCCATGGGATGTGAAGCAGATAGTTAAACTCTAATCCAGCATTAAAAAGAGATGAAGTGAGCAGTGGTGGGCTCGCCCCCTGCTGCTCTACAGACCACTAATCCACGAACACCTGACCTCATCTCCTGGATGAGAGCAGCCGACTGCGACTTCAAAGTGCTCCTCTCACATACATGTGCTTTGAAATATTTTGAGCGCTGGATCCCAATATTACAAAGAAATAAGAGGATAAGAGGAGCTGCTCAGGAGATCAGCAGCAGGGTGCCTGGCAATTAGGTTTGCCCTCTGCTCTCTGTGCGTATGTGAATGAGAGCGATAGAGAGAGAGACAGAGCTGCACACAGGGACCCCTGCTCTGTCTAACATGCTGTTGGTAATTGGCTCGGATTAGCCACTGGCTGTCTCTCAGTCCAAACTCTCTGATATTCTCCCCCCGTCCACTCCAGACATGGCTCCAGTCTGCACATTCACAGCCGTCGCTGCTTACAGGGGAAATCCTGTTTCATAAACTGGGGCCCTGGTGTACTAACAGCTATGAACTTACTACAGTAGAATACTTCAGCCAACAGCCAAAAGACAGACAGTTTTTGGCGACACAATAATCCTTTGTGCAGTGTAGTAGTAGTCGAGTCCAGGGTTTGGACCCGAGCCCTGGTTTTCAGAACATGTGACTCAACTCGGACTTGAGCACTGATGGCTCGAATTTAGGCTTGAGCATTGAATCCATTCAGACTCTGGCACAGTTTAGTTAGTTGTTAGTTTTTTTTGTAAAAGGCACTGATGATACGCTACAGAAAGACATGATAAGACTGATTCAAGTGTTTATGTGGATGAACGTTCATGTGCAGTCTTGTTCAGCATCAGTTTGTGCATTGTGATGATGCCCGGATTGGAGACATTTTACTGTGGATTAGATGAACGACATCATATCATGTACAACTCTGAACAAAGAGGGCTGCGTTGCATGTATGTTTGAGTTTATAAGAAACCAATCCCACTGCAGCATGCGGCCTGTCAGTTCACCAGCGACCAACATTTTTCATGGCCGTTGTCAGTGACTGAATCTACACGCCCTATAATCTCAGATGCACCCTGAGGTCATGTTCACACCTGACTTCTTTCATTAAACTGTCAGCGCCTTTTTTTACATACAACCCTATGGAAAAAAGGATTTGTTATTTTTGTGTTGATTCATTTGAGAGTGAAATGCAACCTTTCGTAACAGGCCTGTTCATAAATGAAATGTAATCGTGCAGACAGTGTGTGCACAGAGACTGTGTTTGCTCTGCAGTGTAGTTAACCCTTTGTGTGATTTAGACAGTATCTTTTCATCTCATTTCCACAGGTTGAGCGAGCTAAATAAGGTGATCAATTATTTTGAAAATCAAGCCCTAAGTGATTGTAACTCCAACAAAAATCTAAATGTTTAGACATCATATAATCATAAAGCCCATATGAGCTCCCTCAGTCTAGTTATAAACCCACATTACTAACTTGATATTTTTATGTTTCATTAATGCAATGAAAGATAACGATACCAACGTTACTATCTTTACACCACCTCCTTTGCTTGTGTGCTCCCTCACCACTCATATCCATGTAAGTAGCTGCAGATGTATTGTCTCTTCTATTTTAAAAAAACACTCTCTCCTCTCAGTTTACAGTCATGAAGCAGCCTCTTGCAAAGACAAAGAACCTAATAAGAGAATGTTCTTCAAGTATTACTCCGTATCCTTACAGAGTGAAAAAACTATAGTGTATCCAGCAGACATGAGGTGAATCCACCACAGCTCAGTTTGTCTCTTTTTCATGCTGAATTACAGTTTGTCGATCTGCTTTAGATCCCATGTAGAAAAAGAGCACACAGCTTGGAGAGGAACATCAATGCTTTAAGACTGGATGCATTGTTATTTCTTTATACCAGAAGTTAGACCTGGTCGTTATTTCCACATTTGCACAAATGGTGCACGCCAACTTGTGAAAGTTTGCAGCCTCGGTACATGAATCGAGTTATACAATTTTTTGCACATTTCAAATACATTGTTAAGTTTTAAAGAGAAAGACTGTATATGCATTTTGTTGTTATACTCATTGAAAATGTACAGTACGTGAATTCTAATTTTAAAAAAAAAATTGGGGGGGAAAAATGTTTTAACAGAAATAAAGTTCTGTCATGTCCCCCAATAAAACTCTGAGGTTGAATTTTTGAATTTCAAAGCATTTCAATAAGTGCCCTATAAAGGGTTTATGTGTTTGCTTTAAAGTGAGCTGATGTACTGTGGATGTGTGCATGTATGACATGTATAAACGTATGCATTAATAATGTTCAGCATTGATCAACTGTATGAGTATTAAAACACTGTGCCTTATAAGACTGTTTTGTTTTCATGCTGCTCGATGAGAGAATGAATTTGCATCAGTCACAAGTCAACACTGTTTTATTGATGCAGAGGGCTGCTTGCTACATTATGAGATAAAAGTGTGTTACCTCCTCCACACTGTACAGTGCAGTCCTGCCAGCTGCTGTGAGTCCAGATGTAGAGGTACTCTGGTTCTTTCTGCTCCTCACTACTCCTGTCCTGCGTCAAGTTCATAGACACGGTGTACTCATAATGGATCCCGTAGCTCTGGTCATGGAAAAGCAGCACCTGAGAGGACCACAGTTAAAGAACTTACTGACCAAACATATCTTTTATCTGCTTTTAGGATTCTCCACAGAACATGAAGGAATAAGGTTATACCCCAAGCCAGCAAACCTGCAGCAAGTTCCGTTCAATGTGTCACAAAGTCTGTTGAATTAATCCTTAGACCTCTACACTAGTATTAGTTGCTTTGTTTTCAGTTTATGGCTCTATATTTTGTGCTGGAGGTCTGGCTTGTGTTGTACGTAGCTGCTGGACTGCTTACTTCTTTTTATTTCATTCTACATTTTGTTATATTCGCTTATTTACTATTGTTTGTTTGTGAAGAAAAACTTAAATGAAAGTCTGGGAAACTAAAATAAGACACAATGTAGCTTTATTCATGTAACTGTAATAATGTAACAGTTACTGTTTTGTATTTGTCTGACCTAAACATCAAAAAAAAAAAAAAAAAAAAAGAAAGAAAAAGAAAATTCCAGACAATTAATTTTTCAAAAATGTTGAAGTACTGGATTCTCTGTCAACAATGTCAGCAGCCAGCCATTGTAAGTGGTTTTAAGGCACCCCCTGCCCCCACAGCTATTTTGCCCCTTATCCCTTGCTTTGCCACCGGCGCCTCTCTCCATGGTCATGGTCACCATTATTAAGAGTCACTGAAATTATCCTCATGCAGGCAGACAGAGGTGAACGCTCCATTCTGGGTCTTCTTGATCAAACAGCAGCCTTGACACCATCAATCATACCATTTTATTTGACAGATTTCATAACTGGGCTGGCATTTCTGCTACAGCCTTAAGATGGCTTTGATCATATTTCAGTAAAAGGTATCTTAGAGTCTGTATCAATCACGTTGCGTCCTCCTCTGCTCGTTTGCCACTCGCACACTCATCAAACCCTGACCTCCTTTGCATCCCACGCTCCAAATGCAAAACTAAAGGTGATCATGATTTTGCTGTTCTAGTGCCTTTGGAATCAAATCCATCAGAGCTTTAGAATCTAAGGAATGTTTCAAAATGCATCGAAAAAACTCACCTGTATGGACAAGCCTTCATGTTGCTGTCAAACCCTGCTGCTTGTGCTTCAGGTGTTCCTGTTTTTGCCCCATTCCTATTTTGCCATTTGAAATTCTGATTTATTTCTGTACATTTTTTCTCCGTTTACCAGTCATTTTCTTTCCTTTTTGGTAATGTACTTTGTAACTAAGTTTCAATAGTCATATATATTGTGTTACTTTTTTTAAAAATTTTACTCCTTTGTAATGTTTTAATTTGTCAATTTTATTAAAACCTTGAGAAATTTTGGATTTGATCATATGTATAACTTTTTCATTTGCATATGGGTCTTACAATGCAGTTCTTGTGCAGGGCTTTACATTGTCCACTAATTAAACATAGACCATTAATTATTCAACCTCAATGGAACATACAGACAAAACATAACAGTATACAGGTGTATATCTAATCTACAGTCTAAAGGTCCGTCCTGTGTGACAGCTGTGTTTACCATCAGGTGTAGGGGGGTCTTAGTGGGTCCCTTGGCAGACATCTTCTCCCACAGTCCTCTCCTCACGTAGCGCACGGTGGTCCCAGCTAGCTCAAACTCTCCTGGGAGCTCGATCTTCCAGTCACTGTTGATGGACCTCTTACTTGAGTCTTTCAGGGCTGTACAAAAGACACAGGAGGTCAGAAGAAAGAGTGACGGAGACACACACACACACACACACTGCCCATGTTACATAATGGATGCATTATGTTGATAATGGACAAAAAACCTGTCTAGTGGCATCACTGTCACATACTAAAAAAACACAACCTGTTAAGTTTTGAGAGCTTTATGCATTTGAGTTTCCTTAAATTAGTTTTTAATTATATCAACAATCTGGACCCTGAACCTCTCTCCAGACTTGTTCAAAGACAGAACTGAATCAGTGTAACAAGAAGCACGGTGAATGGAAACTGTAACATAACAACAACGTAGAACTACATTTGGTCAATCAGATCCAAGGTGGTTAACTCTGGAACACATAACAAGCACAAATAAAATGAGTTTAGAATATGTGTATTGTTATATTGTTGTGCATGCATCATATTATGTTATTGGGTTTTATGTGATCAAATCTTATACATTTTACTCTGTTTACACAAAGGCCCAACTCATGGACATAAGTTGGAATTTAGCAATAGCTGTATACTCTTTACCCAGCACATCAGTTTTATGCTTTGTATTGAAACAATGTTAAATTACATTATATCTATTAAATAAATACATTTAAATTCAAACATTAATCCTTTATTGTCTTCATCCTCTGTGACTGTGTTTCTGATAATTTCTCGTACTTCATAAAGATTTGTTGGTGAGGGTTGAGGTGATGTGCTGCACACAGTAGGATTGGTGAGGGCTGAGACACTGGCAGATGAGGAATTGCCAGTCGTTGTGATTGTCCAGGGTTCCTGTCCAGTTAGGAGCCAGAGTTTAAAGGCCCGAGAATAGAGATTTTTTTTCAGTTGGTAGGATGCGCATGTTGTCGAGAGTTTAATGATGACCAGATTGAAAGAGTCAGTTGCAATAAAACCCAGGTCAATGCCTCATGTGGTTGGGCAGCTGGTGCAGCTGTCCATGTCAGAGACAAAATTGCTGACTCGGAAAGGTCCTTGAGAGCCACAGCTAAATCAAGCTTGAGCAGGTAGGATGACATACAGCTTTGCATTGTTTTGCCTGCACTTGATGGGGGTCTGTGTGGGAAGAGGGGTGCCCAAAAGCCAGCAGTGATGCGATGAGTTTGTGATATTAGATAATGTTGGCGCTGCTGATGTATAAAAAATGAGCAATGTAACAAACAGCATGAATCTCATACTCAAACAGACCTGCTGCCACCTGCCAGCTATGATATATACAGTGACATCATATTGTTGTGTTCTGTTACTACTCTGATGATAGCTTAGCGGTGGAGCGTCTGTGACCCTCCTTATGCCTTTACGTGTTTTTACAGGCCAGCAGACAAGGCATAACATAATTTCCTCACTGGTGTCCTTTAACACTAAACCACTGGACCGACCAATGTTGAATCGTCAACCTCATCCATCTGTACAGACCTTGTGTCCTTTTAATCAGATTGGAAATAAATCTGATTGCTGTTACTTAAATGTCCAGCAAAACAAAAGCAAAATTTGGCTGTGAAAGTGGGGCTCGGTTGGTATACAATACGATGAAAATAAATGGTGAAAGGACCGTAATCAACCTTCAGATAACCTTAAGACAAGGGTTAACGAACAAGCCAGAAGTGGTTGATGACTATTAAAAAGAAATATCATAAATGTCTCAAAAATGTCTCCAACCAATCCTGAGTTATGAACTTCAGAAGAACTGGACTAAAAGACACCCAAAACGTTTCCAATCCATCAATTCCAATAACAAATTAATGTAAATGCACATTCGCTGTATTCAGTGAGGTGCACCATTGGCAGAGGCTGATAAAACCTGTTAAGTTACTTAAGGTCATGTCTTTTTTTTAATGCATTTATTTAGTATTATTGTCATTTCCTGTTATGTACTTTTGTACTTACCCTGCTGCTCATTTTCCCACCTCGTGTTACCTACTCTGATGAAGCACCGTGTCTTGTTTTCGCCTGATTGTCTGTGTATATAACCACTGTGTGTTCCCTTGTGTCTCCTCAGTCCAGTGAGTTCTCTAGTGTTTGACCTTTGTCTGCCTTTCTGACTTTTGCCTACCTCTCTTGGATTTGTTTGCTTAGGTTTTTTGGATTGCCTGTGTACCGACTAGGTCTGTTTAATAACTTTGCCCTTTCGTTGTATCCTGCCTTGCGCGAGCCTGCATTTTTTGCTGTTGTTGATCAATTCAGTAAAAAGGAAATCTTCTCAAAGATTGGCCTCATTACCAAGAAAGCTATGTGATGGTTTGTCCTCCACCACTTTGATCCGTCTGGCTCCTGCAGGGATCACTACGGCCTCGATGTAGCCTAGTGGAAATACAGATATGATCATAAAATGTGAACCCTTACAGAGACAAAGTAGTGAAGAGCACAACAATATTACGACATACAGAGATGGAGACGGGGACAGGCTGGTGACTTCTGGGTAATAGAGATGAACTATCCTGGTCCAAGGGCACCTCAGCAATGCTCAGGAAGTGAACTGGCACCTTTCCAGATACCAGGCCAATTTCCAGACTTGTTCCACACCAGTGTCTCCTACCCTAGCCTTTGACAGGGTGATTATAAAAACCCATCTGAAGTAGGCTGGGTGTTGTTCTCTGCCATTACTGTGTGGAGTACATTAGAAGAGTGACAGAGAATGGAAGGACTTAATGCACATAAACTCCCTGGATGAACTCTCTACTTGGGGCTTGATTTTTCAAAAGCTATAATTTCAGATAAAAATGATTGAGATTTGGTAAAACGTATCGGGTATCCAGCTCACTTTTTCTCCGAGTCCAGGTAACTGGATTGGATCAACCTGATCCAGGTACAGACTCTTTATGATGAACCAATCCAGATTACCTGAGCTTAATACTTTGCTCAAAGGGGGCGAAAAAAAAAAAACATGAACTCAAAAATCCTTCCCGCTGATATAAAGTATAAATATTATTTGTTTGATGTTGATGCTATTCGGTGAAATATTTTACCAGGACAAGCGTGGAGGCTTTCGTGTTTCACCTTGACAACAGCACCAATCAAAGAACCTTCAGAACATGATGTTGAGTTCATTTTACTTGAGTCATCTCTGCCTCACAGACAGACACCAGCCTCTCCTGCACACACATTTAAAGGACAGATACTAATAATACTTACCAACACATCAGAGTCACACAGTTACAGTTACACACCATGAGGACACTTCTGACCGACACTCTGCCACTTTAAGGTGACAAACAAAGACAAACTGACAACACGACAGCAAACATTTTGCCAAATGAACACAAAAGGATGAAATGCAAATCATTTTGTGGACTGTACAAAACATTTTGCTTCTTTAGAGGTGATGTTATAACAGTTCTGCTTTTAGATGGTCTGCTACAAAGTCCACAAAGACAAAAAACATAAGCAGACAACTAAAAGAACAAACAGTGCAATTCAACAGTAACAACATTGTTCAGCTGTTGAAGAAGTTGTTGAATTTTTTGATAAAGAGTTGCACTTGGCTTAAATGTTCAACTCCGGAGGTTGTAGCTTGTTTAAAATACAATCCAAAGTTTATTTCAGGATATACTCTAAAGACAGTCACTACACCTAAGCAGGACTCCAGTCATATTTCTAAAAGGTGATACAATCAACAGTTTGTTAACTTTTTCTTTGTCCACTTCATGTGCAGATGTGATGGTTGCATTTCAAGCATTGTGTTTATTCTACAAAACTTTGTGAGCCTTGTTCTGAAACTGATCCGGCACAGATCTTTTCTCAGGGTTCGGATAACTCCTCTCCACATCAACAAACACACCACCCCTCCTACCGGCCCACCAGCACCATCCAACCGCCCACCACCACCCTGCACACCAACAGTTACACACAGGCGGCCATGGGTTCACCTGGGTTTACACACAGCAAATACCAAACGTGTGATGTTTATACAGTACTCAAATGTCAAACTTGAAACATTTCTAAGGTTTTATTAGAGTCGACCGTTTTCTCCCCCTCCTCTGCTGGCAGGAGCAGCAGGGAGAAGGAAACACTTTGGATGAAAGGAATGTGTCCCTGGCATAACTTTCGTCTGGATAATGAGGTAACGAGGTCAAACATCTGCTTATGTAACTGTTACAAAGCTTCTTTTTTTTATACTCAGACTTAACCCAGGGGAGCCCACAGATAACTGTTTACATCATCTACCTACAGTGAATCACTCTGACAGAGCAGGAACACACACACACACACACACATACACACAGTGCATGCACCTTACATGAGAAACACTTGGGGACAGCTCTGGGTTTAGCCATCACACAGGTAGATACCCTCTTACACTGCCTAGTGGTGACTGGAGGACAAGACAAGGAAGTGATCACATGTCCTGTGGACCACACCAGCATGTGCATGCAGAAGTGCACACACACACAAACACACACACAAGTTCCCATTCCTCTGGGATTAGGATCCTGCTGCATAGAGGGAGGCTGATCATTTCAATTGTTTGAATGTTGCTGCAACATGAACCAGACGTAAGCCTTTCAACATTAGATACATTTGATTTCTGTGTGTGTTAAAGGAATACTTCGCCCATTTGCATTAAGCTTTGTATCATTCGAAACCTGGTAGTATTTTTCAATGGTCGTGCGTCCAGTCCTCATTTCCCCCTGAGAACGGAGAGCTCTGTATTTCTTGTCTTAGAAAGGAGCCTCAGATGACGGACGCTGTGGTTAGAAGGGGTAACACTCCATCGCTAGTTTTCCACCCACTGAAGCTACAGACCTAACACAGATCGGTGGGTGGGACCTCACTGCCAGAATCTAAAAGCGGTCAAGAAAGCTATGCTAACAAGCTCAGTGGAGAAAGCTAAGAAACCGACAATGGCGAGAAAAACTCTTCAAACTGCGGTGCTGTGCGTTCTGGGAGTTGTTGTCTTTCATCCACATGAGCCAAAAAGAGAATTTCTGCCTTTTCTCAGTGCAAAAGGCACCGACTTCAAACTTTATTTCACATTTCAACTATGTATATGACCCAATTTTCAATACACATTCATGCTGCAATGGGTGAAGTATCCCTTTAAATATAATTTTCCCATTTTTATTTACTGGCTCTTTACTACCAGCCAAAATTATGAACATCATGTCGTCTGACTGTTACCGCGAACAGAAGGACTACTCTCGAGGATATTCTAGAGCAGTGGTTTCCAACCTTTTTCCGGTCGTTACTTCACTCTGACTTCACAAAACTCTGGAAAAACATACTGTACTGCTTTTTACTTAAATTAATTTGATTTCATGGAATAATCTTTTTGACTGTCTTGCATGTAAACGTTCATTTTTGATCATATTTAGGCTTTTTCATTTATATTATTGTGGACAGAGGAACAAAGGCTGGCATGACGTTTCTTCTTAATGGATAACAGACGGACAGCGACTCTGCAAGTGTATTGTTTTGGTATTGGCTATGGCCTACAGAATATGTTCAAAACATTTTAATACATAATATATTTCTTACTGATTAATAAATACAAATAATAAGTGACCCCATTTGAAGTACCGTAATTTCCGGACGATAAGCCGGAACTTTTTTCCCAGGCTTTGAACACTGCCGCTTAAACAATGACGCAGCTAATTTATGGATTTTTTTGGGCTAACGAACTTCATGCCGCCAAAACATTTGGCCTTGTCACATCGGACCGATAAAATTACCTGCATTACATGCATTTAAAGCGCCACTCCGAGCTGAGTGGAAGGCTTGGATGACTTGCGGCGTGAAATAATTTACTAAAACTGACTGCATGCGAAGAGCAACTTTTGCTCAAGTCTACCTGTGGATCTTCACAGCGTGGAGCAGTGTCAAAAAAATCACCAACAGGTTTTGAAGGCTGGACTGCTGCATAATGAAGAGGACAGCACAAGCGCGAATTTGCCTCAAGATGAAAGTCTGACAGTGACAACGAAAAAGAGACTGAGGAAGTGAGTGACGAAGTGATCTCATGTTATAATGTGGACCCCTGTGGCTCATCGACGGCCTATATGTTTACAAATACATTTATTTACTTATTTTTAGCCGGTGTGGATTATATCCAGGTGCACTCAATAGTCTGGAAATTACGGTACATGGGGTAGGGACTCGTAGGTCGGTTAAGCTTGTTCTCGACTATTCCAGTTTAGATTTGACGCCAAAGAGGAATCTAAAGCATCGTATTCTGACGCGTTGGCTCACTGACCATGCTGTCTTATTTCAAAGTCGGGAGTGAGAATGGCCTTATTGACTTATGATTTCTTTCTAGTGATCAAAGAGTAAACAATATGACACCCAAACACACACACTCACCCATTCCTTTGGTGTGGTTAAAGTCTCCTCTCACAATCCTACAGGAGCGCCCGTCTCCGTTACACACACCACAGCGGTCCTCTTTGGCTAAGGAGCCGATGATGCCGTCACAGCCGATTTTCTGATCACAGAAAACAGGAAAAAAACATAGCCATATAAATTCACTGATGTTATCCATGTCTTATATCTCTCTCTCTGTGTAAGCGCGACACTCTCAGATGTCTGACAGGCTTAATGTTTCAGCCTCAGATGTAGCCACTTGGATGAAACCAACTATTTTAAATGTTTTAAACTATTTTAGTTAATTATCACTAAATCCTCATTCATGCTAATTACTGCTGCGTTCAAAGAGACAGCTGAATAGCTTTTTTGTTGACCTACTTTTAGCTGAAGTTAGATTTAATGTTGTACTATGACAGTAGATTGTCTTTGAAACAATGTGTTTTTAAGGTAGACAAGTTCACAGGTTGAGATTAGAAACATTGTCAGAATCCCTCACTTCTGTGGCACAGATTCATGAGCCTCTCTGGACTTTCTGCAGCCACATGAGGCCCTCTCCAGGCAGACTTCCAGGGTCCTTCCCGGGTCTATTTTCATAGCTTCACTAAATATATTGCTCTTCCCTTTTCCTGTCTGCTTCCTTTTCTTTTCTCTCTCCCTCTCTCCTTACCAGTGTTTTCATAGCATGGCTGATACTCACATGCCAGGCTTACAAAAACATCCATGACTCCTCCTCTTCCTCCTCCCTCTGTAACCTCAGAATCTGCATATTTCTCTCTGACTCCACTCTCTAACTTCTCCCCTGTTTCTCCTCTTAGGTGTGACACAGAACCAGTGTGCACCTATCCATTCAAGCAATTCATGGTTTAGTGTCTGAAACACTGGACATGTGGCTGCAGGAGCAAAACCCTATCCTTCTGTTTGTGAGATGACCGACTCTGCCAACTGAGCCACAGCCGCCCCAATGAGTCTACTGATGTGGATTCAGGTCTAATATTAATAAGTCAACAGGTCGGTCTCATACAGAGCTTTGCATATGCACACTGGGTCTTCGAAACATTAGACCATAAATGGAAATTATATGATGATATTTTCATACCTTGGTCCATTTGGGCTCAACAAACAGGCTGCCCCTGAAATCTTCTAAGTTGCTTTTTCACACCTTAACCTTATGAGGCAACATGTATGTTTAATATTGTACATGGTCCCTTTACAAACTGCAGTTAAATGCATTTTTGCAGACACATTCACTTTATCATCATAAGAGCAGAGAAGAACTTACTGGTGAACAAAAAAACATAGTCATGCAGATTCATCAAATGTACGGAGATTGCACTCAATGTGTCACTTTCTTGCTTGCAGTGAATATTCCTGAGTATTTGAATGAAAATGTGTCCACATGCAGCTCAGCTTCGTGCACGTCACGGGTGAATGCAACAAACAGTGAACGCACCTAACACTTTATGTACTGTACAGGCAACACATTACCAGGCCAAACAAACGATCAAGGCAGAAGTCAACTGCCAACCTTTGTGTTCTGTGATGTAAAATGATTGATGTAGTCTGTGTTTGTACGAGTGATGTAACAGCTGTTGTGTTGTCAGAATATCAATCCAAAAGCCATTTGTGTTTTGTGGTGTCAGAAAGATTATGCAGCAGCAATAACAGCCCTTTCATGGCTGCTGGCCTCAGAAATATGAAGAATATATTTAACCTAACAGTCAGTATTAAACCCTAAAACACCTAATATAGTTAATATATCACTAAATAAAATCCCTATTCAAACAGAAAACACTGCAAACTTTGAATGTGTGCTTCACCTGAACGTCTGCCGAGGGATCTTCGAAGGAGACATGAGTCATTGCTGCGATGTAACAATTTTGTAAGCACATATGCGTCATGATAATTGTATCCATATTACAATTTCTGGACCGTCCCCCCCAACCCCTCTCCCTCTCTCTCTCTCTCTCTCTGTGTTTGTGTGCCTGGGCAGGGATCAGGGGGAATTCCTCACAAATGTTTCACATCCAACATTTGCAAATAAACACAAACGACTGGCTGTAGTCAAGTCATGAGATCAGAATAAAGTCCTCATTCCTCCGTACGGCGAGCTATGATTAAGTGAATGAGGAGCTCAACCATTCCCTGTGGACATCACAGCTTTGAACCGGGATACATGTTTTTAATCATTTCATGACTGACGATTTTTTTCTGATTACAGTTGTATCAAACTCTGCACAGTTCACTGGGTGCACAAAAGACTCAAGTTTTATTTATGGATCCGTCTTTCTTACAAACAGCAGCCTGTTGAACCAGTTGGACAAAACTTCTCTCTTTAGTTTGGGTGTATACAAAGCCAAGAGTTTAAACCCATAGACTGTATGAAGAATGGATGGCCCAACACGTCATATAACCCATTTGGTTATATGACATGTTGGGCTAACGCCACCCCTTTTTTGTGCTTGTAGCAACTCTGGGTTGACTTATTGATTTTCCATTTTCGTGTGATTGTTTATTGAAGCCAGATCACCATTAAATACGTTTATTTAATGAACAAACTGTACACTGTATATATACTGTATCTTACATTTAGTCATCTTCTAATCGAGAAATAGCTACTGTACTCTACTCTCTCACAGCTGGCTTCATCTCCTCTTGTCCTCTATAAAGTGTGTATGGATCGACTTTCCTGCAGCTTCCAGCTTCTTTAGGCTGACGAGGTCCAAGTTTGATGACCTTACAGAGAGGATGAGTACCAGCGTTCTGTTTCAGCTGTGAAGCTCCTGTGCATCTGCCTCCACTGAATGACAGTGTCACTGTATCTAACAAGTCTGAAATCGGTTTTTACTACAGCGCTATGAACCCAAAATAAACAGATTTTACTGATGCTGATATGTAATTATGAATATTTTCAAAACTCTAAATTGAAGAGGAGGCCAGCAAACTTTTAAAATGTCTGGTTTGGACGTACAGCAAATGTGTTTTTGAAGCAGACTGAGGACATGAGGAGGAGCTTCCATCTGGATCTTTTGATTCACCTTGTTCTTTTAGCATGAGTGCTAAAAATATGGGTTCTCTCTGACTGTACCTCTGAAAAGCGGTATGGCCAATCTGCTCACTGTCAATCATCAAAACAGTTGAGACTTAGAGGAGAACTACACGATTAAAACGTTTCTGTCGTGTGTGTGTGAGTGTGTGTGTGACAGAGGTGCATATGGACGATGCACCTCTGTTTATCATTCTTCTCTTGAAAAATAAATCCCAGGGGGGTCTACATCACCTCTAAAAAGTTCCATATTATACCACTTTTAGGGTTCATATACCTATTTTATGTGTCTACTAAATACGTTCACAATCACTAATGTTCGAAAAAAGGGTGCGTGTCTCTGCCTCTCTATGCAGGCTCACTCATCTGCCTGTAGTTCTAATGCTCAGAATCTCCCACGAACAGAAACCCCCCCCCCAAAAAACAACAAAAAAAACCAAACAAACAAAACCTGTGCCAAGTCTGATCTGATTGGTCGGACGGTCAGCTCCGAGGGAAGCTTGTGCTGGCTACAATGAGCCAATGAGCTTGGATCAGTGACATCTTTGGCTTGTGATGTCACAAAACAAAGATGATCGTCGTCGCAGACTTTGAATTTTGTGTAAATAGATGTGCCTAAGACACCTAGAAAATACACTAAAGAGCCACCAAGCCAAAGACACTCTGATTGTAATACATGTTAAACCATTATATACAACATGACTGTTCAGCAGTGTGTACATCTTGTGTACGTCTTTGTACCTGACACCTCCCGTTAACACACAGGTCAGCCTCGTACGGTCCACAGGGCGTTCCGTCCATCACTCTGTCAGCCATCAGCACCGAAACATCTCGACCCACCGGGCTGCAGAACAACACACATGGCTTCTCTGCTCACACACACACACACACACACACACACACACACACACACACACACACACACACACACACACACACACACACACACACACACACACACACACACACACACACACACACACACACACACACACACACACACACACACACACACACGCACATACACACAGGATGTAAGGCAGACAATTAAATAAAAAAACTAAAGGTGAGCTATGCATGCATTTTTATATTTCCTATGTAGAGTTTGATCTCGTGGGGAGCAGTAATTACTGCTGTTAAACTGACTTTTCAAGATGGGACTGAATGGAGATTTTCTGGCTTTTGCAGACAGCTTTTGAGAAACCTGGTTGTGTTTTCCACTTCTCATGCAGGCTGCAGTGGTAAGATGTGTGTGTGTGTGTGTGTGTGTGTGTGTGTGTGTGTGTGTGTGTCTCACCATCATTAATAACAGCAGTCACCATGCTGCCCTTCTTCTTGCTGGCATGGCGGTCGTAGGAGAGACACTGCAGGTCTCTGAAGCTGGGGGCCCCTTTAGGACAAGGGGGTCCTTCACAGGCTTTGTGCTCCACGCTGGTCCTCTGACAGTGTCGCCCACCAGGACCAGGACTAAGCACACACACACACACACACACACACACACACACACACACACACACACACACACACACACACACACACACACACACACACACACACACACACACACACACACACACACACACACACACACACACACACACACACACACACACACACACACACACACACACAATTCATTTAAAAAAAAGAGCTTGTTTTGGACAGCAGCATAAAGTCTGTTTCACAGTACATTTTTAGCACATCTTTTTTCAAGGGTTAACTCAGATCCAACACAACACAATAATACACAACTACACAGCTACACAACATACAAACTTATCCATCGAGGCTCAGGTAGAGCACAAACTCATGAGTGTCTCTCAATAAGTCTGCTGTAGTGTTCTTGTGTCACTGAAACGATCATTATAAATGAAACAAGTTGATCTCTACAGTGATCTTTTCTGTAATGTTGTCAGACGTTTGGCCTCATTTATAAAAATGGATTGCAGCCGCTTATAGATCCTACAATAGCTCGTAATTTGCTCCCAATAAAAAAAATGTCTGCTTTTTTTCAGGAAACTTTTTCAACTTTATTTTCAAGGCAGACTTGACTTAATGAGTTTTACTGTTTAAAACAAAGTTTCCTGGAGGAAACACGTAATGTAAATTAATATTTACACACTTTGTTCATGGATTATTGTTTAGAGGTGGAAATGGGGTTTTTTCACTGCAAAGTTTTTGTTCTGGTTAGAAATCCTACGGCGCAGTTACCACCAACTCTCAGCAGACAGTGTTTTGTTTTTCATTCTGACTGTGTTGCCCATGAGATTATTTAGATATAGTGCTGACAGGAATTTAAGCAGTTTTTGAATGTAATGTGGAGAATGTTTCCTACACATGCAACCATTTTTTCTCTCCCACGTCCACAGACAAAAACACAGACACACAGACGGACGGACGGACGGACAGACAGACGGGCAGTAAGACAGGGACATACGGAGGGTTGTCACATTTCCTCTGTCTGAACTGGACTCCTGTACCGCAGGTCCTGCTGCACATGCTCCACGGGCTCCATGGACTCCAGTCACCATCCACATGCTGAGGGATGGGAGTCTTACTGACACACTCGCCTGTCCTGCACCACTGACACACAGAAACACACACACACACACACATTTAAAATACACTTGTCATTGTTAGCAGGCATCTTCTGTCGAAAGCTGCTGTCTGCTTGAATATTTTGTACTCTGGATGCACTGATATGATACTCACTCGAATACACAGATTGGGTATCTGTGCCGATGGGCTAATTCAGTTCAATGCTTATCTGTGATTACAGCATGAACAAGCACATACAGTACAACATCACTGTCTTCAGTGGGCTTTTGGGCCCTTTTCATTTCGCCAGTGTTTTTTTTTGGTTGTTTTTTTAACATTAGCTCGAACTTTTAGACTGATTTTAAATGAAAAAGTCATGACCTAAATGAACAGTTGCATAGGAAGGTCCCTTGTATACACTGTACGTATATGATGCAGCTCTCAGTCACCGAGGGTTCACTGTGAAAGCAAAGGATGGCACACAATATAATGTGCTTATATATTGTTTTTTTCACATATTGTTTTACTATTCAAAAAAGCCTGATGCTGCCTTACGCACAAATGGTTAATCGATTCATTCTCACAGTGAGGAACACAGGTTATTTATTTAACACTCAAGACTGAGACTCAGAATTGGCAGATACTGAAAGTCCAGCTATCTGTGTCATTATCGGAAGTTAAAAGTTGAATCAGTGCATCAATGATGTGGACATATGTGTGAATGAAGTGTAGCTGTACCTTGTCTGCTCCGCACTCTGTCCCATCCAGAGGAGGATCCAGTTTAGTCTTACAGGACGAGTCTCCTTCAACTAAACACCACAAACCAGCACACATCAAGTGCTGACACACACACACACACACACACAGAAACACACACATCCTCAGGTTATCTTAAATTCTCATACCAACGTGGGTTTAAACCAGTGGTGCCCAAACTTTTTTTCTTGCGGGCCAAAATTGTCGCTTTAGAATCGCTCACGGGCCACAGGGTTTTTTTGTTTGTTTTTTTTTTAATATTGGAAGGAACTTTTTGTATTTCGACCTCTTCAAAAAATAATGTAAATACACAATAACTAATTGCAGTGGGAAACTGTTGTGTTCTAATTTTTTGGAAAGAATAGTCAGGCTTTTATAGGTCTCCCTCGCTAACATGAAGAAGAAAAAAAGAATGAAATATGCCATCTGATGAGGCCTGGGGCCAAAATCTTCTGATTCTTCGAACGAAGTAAAGGGCCACAAAAAATCCACTCAAGGGCCACAAATGGCCCCCGGGCCGCACTTTGGACACCCCTGGTTTAAACGGTATCCTTGATGTCTTTGACTTTGATGTTGTGTGTCAATAACAACAAAAGATCTGTGTCACATGTTTTTGAAGCTAACTAACTCACTGATGAACGCGGCAGTGACAGAAACAACTTCTTTCAAAGGAGGCTGGTGACTTTTAAGAAAACAATGCAGAAGCTTTTTGATGCAATGATTCTTTCAACCACTAGAGGGCTTCATACAGAACATCTGGACACCTGTTGAGTTTGCATTTAAAGCAAGCAGCATGAAAATAAGAGTGAGAAGTATGTTTTTCTCTGCAGTGAAGGTAAATACATGTTATGGACACAAACAGAGAATTCATGGAACATTTTGAACAAGGTAAACCCTTTACAGACAACCAGGGGTACCCAGGGGTACTCATGGAGGTTGTCTTCAGTCTACTTCTATGTTTCACAGTGAGATGACATGCTTGGAGCTCAGCTGGACTGTGTTTCGTTTGCAGAAGTTATGTATGAAGTCACTAACAGGTGGATACAGCAGCAACCTGCTTAATATCAGGCTTCAGTCACAGAGGTCCCTCTGCTGGAATCTCAAGTATTTTTACAACAAACCGGGATTACCGCCGCATGCTTGTTTTACTCCACCAACCAGTCCATCAGTGTTTCCCACACTGTGACAAATACACTTTGGCAGAACATGATGTACTTAGGAGAGGTTATACTTCACTCATAATTTAGGGGCCATAACAGAAACATATTATACTCTGCATATCAGGGCACTGATGGCCTAGTGGATAGGTCGCACCTCATGTCCAGGGATCAAGACCTGCAGCTCCCTCTTGATTTCATACTCTATCCACTGACCTATCTTAAAAGAAATACATTGACTTTGCTTTTATTTTTTATGTATTTCTCACCCCAGTGTGTTGGTGCGTGTTGTTTTGTTTGTTTTTGTGCTTATTTATTCCATTTATCGTATTTTCATTCATGCACCCTTTTGTACATGTGTTTTTTATTATTCTTTATATTTTATACTAAATTTTATTTCATATATTGGTAATTGCTTCTCATATTTTATTTCGTCTAAGTACTTGTTATTTCAGCCTTGTATTTTCTTTTGCACCAATACACCAAGACAAATTCCTCATGTGTAAATGTTGGCCTACTTGGTAATAAAAAAACTATTCTGATTCTGATTCTCTTTAACCTTTTTAAAATGCCAGCATTTACACTTTTTTCCTTTTATGGAGTTACTCTTGTATAACACCTGGTGTTTGGGAGAGGTGAGCGTTACAATAAATGTGTTGTGAGAAGTTAATAATCTTTGACATTTAAAGCTCGAGCACTGATGAAGTGTGTCCTACCTCCATGTTGTTGCAGAAGGTCGCGTTGGTTCCAAACAGGATCTGGCACTGTTCGTCCACACTGTAGTGCATGCCCGGCAGCTTGGGAGGGAGCCGGATCTGGTACCTGCTCCTGGGGTCTGTGTGCAGCAGGCAGGCACTGGCTTTGGACCTGTTAGTAAGACACACAGGTGAGGGATTCACTCCGAGGTACCGTTCTACGTGCGAGATTTGTTTTCCATTGTACTATCTAAAAAATACAAGGAAGAACATTGTTGTCATTGTGAAAGCAGGAAAAGTACACTCACTGATCAGCGTTAACCCCGTTAACAGAAACATTTCATTCTCGATTATTTTCTACAATGTTTTTTGTCACTGTTACTCCTTCCACACTTTCCAACATACCATAACATTACTATCAAACATTAAAACATTTGTCACGATTGGCACTCAGACGTTTATTATTTGCACAATTTGAACTTTTGTTTCAAATTGGAAATTGTTTCACTTGTTTCACTGAGACACTAACATAAATAAGAGCTCGGAGACTGGTGTCATCAGAGAGGATTATTTAACTGTTCAACCCCAGAGGGAGAAGTGTTTTGTGGTTTCGGCCTCCTGTTGACAGTACATGCCAGAAGGTTTTAAAATCGAAAGGCTAATTGGGGTCCCAGTGACTTAAACCTGGGGGTTATGAAGACAATGGGTCCTATTTTGACGGCGTCAACTGTTTTGTCTAATACGTTTGGCACATTGCAATTTTGGGGCTTGTCCAACTATATTTTGGTAATTAATACTTCATAATGAAAAGTAATTACGGAGGGCCACTTTTTCCTCAATACACTGAAGCCACCCAAGCGATTAAGAATTTCTTCCTACTTATTTGACAGCCTAATATGCACAGTATGCAATGCAGCCAATACAGTCCTTATTACAAACAGGTTGAACTTAATTCTTGGATGAGCAGAAGCATTCTTTAGTTTTGTATTTGCCGTTTGTTTTTTTAAATCATTGTCAGACGGTCAAAACGTGCATTAGAGAGCCTGTTTCTTTGTTTTGACGCGATAGTGTTCCTGTTGGAAAATGTTGACTCACGTGTAAGTGCTCACACTTCCGGAAGTGGTGAGAACTATGTTTATTTGCAACTCAATTATTCCACTTCCCAGAGCAGAATTGCACAAGAATTCTTCTCAAATTCGTTGGAGTTTTTTCGGTTGGCTGTTTGTTGACTTCATCAGCTTCTCACCTGAGGAAGTTCTCCAGGTCATCGCGGCTGCAGGAGGACCAGGACAGGTCGCTGGGGTTTCTCCCTTTCACCCACTCTCCAGACATGATGTGGGAGTGTCCAGTACAGGTGGCGTGATCGTCATCATGGCTCATTCCCATGCTGTAGATGGGACACAGGTATAGTTGTGTTTAAGACAAGTAAAGGTGGAAGGGAGTAAAGTTGTCAAAAGTTTGACACTTGTGGATTCCACGCTTTTTAAAACGATAAAGTCTCTGTGATTTTATTGATTGATAGAATTAAAATGTAATGAAACTTTTATCACTTATTATGTGAGGTGTCTCTCTCTTGAATGGCCTGTTTTTTTTTTTGCACCATGCCCGTTTGTTTGTGGTCATACTGAGTACTTAGTCAAGCAGTTTTAAGTAAGTCTTACTTGCTGCACACTAACTTCTAAGCTTGTTTAAATCACTGTTTTTTATGTTTGTTAATGTTTTATTTTACGTGGTCTTGGCTTTTTAATTGCCTGTTTTAATGATTCAATATAACATGTTTCCTCTGGGTGTAATGGTAGCCTAAGAATATATCTAAATATACATCAATAATATACTCGTTTTCGAACCACTCGCTGCGCCGTGAACTTAAATCTTCACATACGAGCCTACGTACAATGCATGTTACTGGAGGATTCTTCCAGAGGGAGCACCACATAAATCATATTGCGCAAAACATTGAGGTAGACATGATCCGGCGCGAGCCATTTTTAGTAGTTGGGGACTCAATCGGTTAACTTATAAACATTCTGCCATTGTTGTAGCAGCTTCCTGGAGTTGATGATGTTGTCTTTTCTGATTACATAACCATACAAGTGTAAACTGCCGTTATATGCATGCTGCATCTTGTGGTTGCGTAGCTTTAATTTCTGAGGAAGCTCCAAACTGCCGCAGGATACGGGAGGATGATGTGAAGCATATACTCAAGGCTTTAGGGTAAGTGCAGACACCATGTAGGAGGCCATAGCGAGCGGCCTGGATTCAAGTCTGAGCTGTGGTTCCTTTCCCACATGTCATTCCAAACTCTCTTTCCCTCATTTCCAACTATATCCACTGTTCCATTTCTACAAAAAAAAAAGCTTTTAAGCCTTTGTAAATCAATTCAAAGTGCCGTGTTTCTGAAGTGTGCTGTATAAATACACTTGCCCTGACTTATTGCTATTCTCTGAGTCACTGGATACTGGGTGAGATGAACAAACCTGCATCGCAGTGAAAGCACATTTTACCGTCACAAATTTGAAACATAACAACTGAGCAGAGTTAGAGCCTGAATAAGGCTCCAACAGAAATAGTGTGCCCACAATGCATCACTGTATATGTACACACAATGCATGTCTTGAGAACAGATAATAATATACAGCAACCCAGGGTGGAGTGTCGGTTTAAACAGGAGGATTCATTCGGACACTCTGTGTGTGTGTGTGTGTGTGTGTGTGTGTGTGTGTGTGTGTGTGTGTGTGTGTGTGTGTGTTTCCAACCAATGCCATGACCTACATTTGCAAATTAAAAACAACAACCTGTTCTCAAAAGCAGGCACGAACTCAGAAAGTAATAATTCACAAATGCAGACAACTCTCCTCTGGTTCAAACTGAGCTGAGCTGAATTGAATCATATTCATATATTTTATCCCCTGCAGAGAACAGTTCAGAGTCTCTAAAAAAAACCAGACTGGTTGCACGTGTCTGACTGGACATTGGTCAAAGAAAAGAGACACATTCAAGCGAAACATTCAGGTTCCCAAACAAGGACTGTGCAACTCTGGCTGGGGTGGTGGATGTGTTTAAGTTAATCAAATATACTTCAGGGATTGTGTCATCCATAATCCAAACAAAAACATGATTTTCCCACAAATAAAGAGATGCACCACTTTATTTTAAAGAAGGGACGTCATACTGGACATCTCTTTCTCTCTCTGCATGTCTCTGTAAATTGATGGGTGGCCTTGTAATTGTCAGAAGACCTCCTCACCTCGGTGGATCAAACAAGTAAGGATCATATTCAGTGTCCGACATGAACGTATAGTCCGAGTGACGTCACAGAAGTGGTGTCTGAAGAGAAGTTTTGAAGCCCAGTGATTGTGGTCGCCATATTGGAACAGCTGACTCTTTAGATCAATCCAGTAACAGACAATGAGGTGGAGCTGAGATGGGCCTTAAACCTCCAGACAAACCGCTAAATCACACCCACCTGTCAGTCAACTCAGCCTTGCCACTAATTGTGCAAATGTTTGAATTACTTTCAGCCTGCACATGCTTTTGCCAACTTTGAATAAACTCTCCCTCTTAACAGAATTATTAAGTTCTATTATGCAACCATACGTATATCAGCACAAAATCGCAAAGAATGTTAGATAGGTTCAATCTCCTTCTCCTCAGTGCTCTCACTTCAAAAGGACCTAGCCTTTGTAGCCTGTGTAGACGGCTCAGTCCGGGGTGAAATGAGACGTCTGGTTTTCCAATTTGCCTCACCAGCTGATCCTGCCTTTAACCTTGTGTTACTCAAGCCGAGATATACTTCACTGTCGAATCAATGCATGGCTATGACGTAGTTGTCTACAGTGTCATGAGCTCTACATACTTAGTTGTGCATTTGTGTCTGTATCCTTAGCCTAACAAACTAGCTAAATAATTAGCAAGGCCATTTCTATGCTAGTTAAATTCCCAGTTAACACGTCAGCCACATTCTCTGCTTGTTTGTGTAGAGGCAACCATTGCAACTGAAAAAGAGCTGATTAATACTGAGCAGCAGTTGATTAGCCCAAAAATATAAGTATTTTTGAGAAACTGCTTCGACTGTGGAAATGTTGTAAGTGAAGAAAATAAAATGCTAACCTGCGGGCCAGTCACAGGGCTTGCTTTCCATATCATTTTGACACGTAACATTTTTGATGACGTGCACGTTAGCCTTCTCTGTAGGGCCAGGCTTCGCAAACCGACGGTGCAAGATTCAGCAATAGATTCCACTGAAATGTATAAATCAGACAACAGCGCAGTTTCTGTTGTGTAGCAACCATGACATCTGCGTTAGAACTGGACAATATCATTAACGTGTCTTAACCTAATTTTTAAAGCTAATGTCCTGTTTACTTTAAATAGCTTTTCAATAGAGCTGAAACATATTTAGAAAGTGTAATCATCAGCCACTTGGAATGTATTTCAGTTGAATTAGCATGCAATGAATGTTGGGATATGTTGAGTCTGGATGCATCCTTTGTTGCGAAAAAGAAGAGAAAAGAGGTTGCACTTGAAGGAGCATTTAAAATTGGACGGCCTTAAATGTGCCCTTCGAAGGATGCAGCCTCTGTAATGGGACACAAGTCATGTCTACGTAAACCACTTTATCTTCAGGGAATCAGGATCCCATATCGCATTATTTAGGATAGCATCAGTTTAAAATCACAGCACAGAAATGTTTTAAGAGCACACTCACACGAGTGTGTGTACCACTATTGTGCTCCCTCCCCAGTCCCCCACTGGCTGACACACACTGCTCCAGGCAAAACTGAGCCTGAGAAGGGTTACATCTTTACATGTAAATACGTCATCACCATATGTGTTGTACTGTCTGAGCTCACGGAACAGCACTTTTTTCTCCTGTAGTGAGGAAATAGAATATTTGAACTTTTCAAAATCCAGTGGAAATTCCTAAACACTTTTTTGAGCACTGCATGATGTGATCATCTTTCAAGTGTACGCCAGGCAAAAGAGACAAACACTATTGTCAGTTGTCATTTTGACATCTAAGGTGGCTTTAGTGGTTCATGACGTCAAATGAGTGCTCTCTTTTCTCTCGTTTTACAATCGAGAACAACACAGAGAACATGTCTACAACTATACTGACTGTGTGGCTCATATTGAGTTGTTTTGTTTACAGTAGCCCTCTTACAATCCTGGACTTTTAACTATACGAGACAGGGATTGACTCAACGTCACGCCCGTGTTGCCACTCCATGTTTGTGCTCATGCATGAGCAACAGGACCGTGCCAATGCCCACCTCTTCCAACCATGCCAAAGATAATGAAGTGTACTGTCCTTGAGCACAGTACAGAGCTCTCACACAAGACGAACACTAAACGAACTGGACTTTAATGCCAAACATGCTTAGCCACGGTTTGAGTGTGCAAACAAGTTGTTTACCTCTCCTATTGTACTTGACAATCTAAACTTACCAGATAATTATTCATTCGCATCGACACAGCCTGTTGAGGTGTACAGTTATGTGTATTTTTGTGTTCATCTCATAAAACATGGTGTACTGTGTCTGCGAAACATAGATCCATTAAACCCTGGACACGATGCCAACCTGAGCTCACAGTTTATACGACCGCATTAGCTCGTTAAAACACACACAAGACAATCATTTCATTTAGTGCGTGTGTGTGTGAGAGAGAGAGAGAGTGTACCTGTGTGTGCTGACACTTATTCCATAACACACACACACACACACACACTGGCAGCATCAGAATCAGTGGGTGCCAGCCTGGTACCTTTTCTGGCCCCAAACCTGGAACAGCAAAAACCGTTCAGGGAAAGTGTGTGTGCGTGTGTGTGTGTGTGTGTGTGTGTGTGTGAGAGAGAAAGAGAGAGAGAGAGAGAGAGAGAGAGAGAGAGAGAGAGAGAGTTCTGAGGGGGTCGGCACAGACTGAGCTGCTGCAAAGCTTCACACACTTCATTGTGATTCTCAGGTAAATGTGTTACTGTGCTGTCAAGGAGGGCTTTATATGCAGACTTTATATTTCCAGCTTTAAGTACAAATTCATGAACAGACGTGACTGTGATAAGAATGCTAACTGTCTAAAGGGCCACTGTGAGGGGAGTTTTACAATAATGTATTGGTGATCATTTCATGTGTGGTGTCTTCTTTCCTGCAAAGAGGCAGAAGGCTGAAGGAGAGGGTCTGTATTATTGGAAGAGAAACTGAAGCTCCTGCAAAGTTAAGCCATTACATGCGTCACCTTAAAGGTTTGTTAGGAACATGAGGAATGTAGAATTTAAGGGCGCTTAACAGTGGAGTTAATTTCATAACTGTAAATATGTCATGTAATGTAATGTAATGTAATTTCTCCATGATATTAGATAATAAAAACGCTGACGGTATACAAGTTTTGTTAATAAGACAAGATAGGACTGAAATGTTAGTCGGGGTCTGTCATTTAAAAATCAACATTTTCCCCCCCTGTGAATGCAATGTGTCCGTTAATAAATTCAAGCAGGAGAATCAAGAATGTGTGCTGCTGTGCGTTTGTTTTTACTTCCAAATCTTTCATTGTGAAGCACTTTTTGCATTTGCTCTTGAAATGCGATATACACATTCAGTTGACATTGTTACTCACATGTTGCTGCCTGTCTGGTAAGTAATGCCACTCATCCCAGAATGCAATGCGGAAAGCTTGACATGCAGAAAAGGCTGGTGGCGTCACTTTTTAACATCTTTCCTCCCTCATTACGTCAACATCATGCACACAGTGTAAACGCTGGTATAATGTTTAGCACTGACTCTATATTCACTTTTTGTATTTCCTTCTTAGGGAAGACATTTCAAATGCTGGTGCTGTTATCAATCTGATATTCATGTGAAAGCCTCATGGAGCTGTATTTTAGAAAGTCAAACAGCGAAGTGAAGAGTTGTTGCTCGGCTTGTCCATACTGAAGTAAACTGTTTTAAAATTCTTTCAGCCCCGATGTTGTTCTCTGAAGTGGAGCAGCCATGTGGTTAAACTTCTTGTTTTTAAGAGAAATGTGGACTTTATATAAACAGTCTGATCACACCGCGGTGTGCAGAGTAACTTACTTGTGTCCCAGCTCGTGAGCGATGGTGAAGGCCAGATTGAGTCCGTTGTCCTCAGCTAACACACACTTCCTCTTCGCACTGCACACTCCGCCCAGATAAGCAATACCTGAAAACATGGCAGTGTGTCAGAGAGCTGCAGATGTAACAGGAACAAGAGGGTTTGACATGAATGGACGAGGTAAGGTTACATGTGTAGGGATGCAGTGAATGTACGCCAATTCTTCATTTCTTCTGATGTATTTGATCAAAATGCATAAAACCCAGTGTTTCAAGAGAGGTTAAAGCTGAATGCATCCACAACAGACTTCATTCAAGACAACCACATCTTGTTTTGTTGCACCAGGTCTAAACTCCACATGTTCCTGGCCCAGAGTTCATATCTTTGCATATGTGTGGCAGTATTAGCAGCTTTAATTAGAATAAATGACCTGCCGCAGTTGGTCCTCATAAACTGCTCAGATTGTCTTTGAATGACACTGGACGCTAGCAGCAGCCGGCACAAAAAGCCTGTGTGAATCAAACAATGCCTGACAGTGAGGTCAGAGCGTGCCTGAGATTTTCTGCAGCATCAAAGATCCGTTGAAGCCAGCACTTCTGAGACTAAAGCCCCTGCACAAAGAGCTGCGATCCACGGCGCTGCGTTATCTGTGCTGGCTGTTGACCCGGCGTTAGGGGCATGCTGGCTGATCAAACAGTGATGTGCTGGCTCAAAGAGCTGGCAGCACATCCAGCCAGACAGCCTCAAAAGAGCCATTAATCCTCATCAGGCCCCTGCACTCACAGCGCCGCACGGCCTGCTAGCAGCGCGGGCCGGCCATTTATGCTGGGCTAATTAGCCGTTAAAACATGAAGGGCTTTCCATAGAGCTGCTGAATCCTGGACGCTCGGAGCTCCAAGTGATGACAGCACAGGCCTGAGTCAGCCTGAACGAGATGCTTTGTTCACACACACACACACACACACACGTATGCACGCGCACACACACAACTATGCACACATGCTTGCAAATAAACACTTGCAAATACTTGGTCACCTTAAAATGACCCTGTTGACTTTTGTGTTTCATTGACCACCCCTGTGATAAACACACACACGTTTATACAGGGGTGGCCCTAACAACATATCAACTCTTTCAGTGACAGAGCCTTACATCCTGCATGACATACAGTGTGTTCTTGTTGGCTTTCATTGGGTCACCTTTTAGAATAGCTAGAAAACCTACCAAACATATCACACAGTCTAATGTTTGAGGTTATCTGCAGATGAAAGCTCCGGGAGAGCTCCGCCTGATTCTAACTTCACACACACTACACATCAGCTGATGACATCAGTGCGAAGCGCATCATTTGCAGATGAGCCGATTATCAACGGTGTGATATCGGCAGATACAGATGTTCAGTTCATACATCACTACATCTGTAGTTTGTGATGATCCATTTATAAAGATGCACTATTATGATTGTTGATCCTTGTTACATTCTACAGGCCGTTGAGATTTCACAGATAACCTGATTTACCTGACGGTGGATCAATTCTCACACTGACCATCCAAATGATACAGTGGAACTAATCTCTTTTAGACAGTCTCTATACAAAAAAAGACTCTTCACTGTTCACAAGGATCTGTACCTTCATCATGTGAAGTTCTCCGGTTTCTGTTTGTAGTACATTTGTAGAAGCAGCTGTATTGACCAATTGCGTTTCAGCAGCCTTTTAGTGTACAGGAGAAACAGTCTGTGTAGACATCAAAAGCAGGCATAATCAAATCTACACTAATTACATCCAGGCTCCCATCAGAACTACTGACAATTATGTCTCCAAAAATAGATCAAACATTTCTACGTGAGTGCATAATACTGTGTCCGAAATCCACTTAGTGTTTGATCTCCCGACTAAATGCTTCAAAAAATAATCAATCTGAACCTCATTTAATAAACAAATATTCTAAAAGTTGTTTTCTCTCCTCTTGAGGGTAGATCTAACAAAGCTTGACTTTTGAAGTAAGCCAGAATGCAGCCCACGTAAAACTACTATCTAATGTTCAACTGAGATTCATGAGAAACAAATGAACTGCTCTGGGGATTGTTATGGGCCAATAAATCATGTCTTTAATGTTAAAAAAAAGAAATAACTATATTGATTTGTCTGTTTAAATCTGGATGTGGTCTGCTATTGCACAGCAGTATTCTGATGTTTCTCATTCATGTCACATGTAAAATAAAAAGCATATTAAGTTTATAATCTCCTATTCCTCCATCAGCCTCAACTGCTCGTTTCTGTATATTGCAGCTCGTAGAGATATTCACAAACATCCACTTAGAGCACAAGACCTTCAAAATCCCCTTCATCCTATTAGTTTGAAGTTGAAACATTGTTGTTTTTCTGACTTGTTGGTTTTTAGCTTTCTCCACAGAGCCTGTTAGCATAGCTGTCTAGCAAGATGGCGGACATTGCTTTTATATTCTGGAAGTGAGGTCCCACTCACTTTGATTTACACCAAACCAGATTTTTCAGACTTTGACCAACAAACAAACAGCATCTTTTAACTTATCTTTTGAAGGTTTACTGAACTCTACTGATCACAATATCTATACCAAGGTAAGTCATCATGATCCAGTAAAAAATCCAGTAAAAAATGACATCCAAACACATTACATCTATATCAATCCATAGAACTACTAAAAGAACTCCTATATTACTCTACTGACACATTGATTCATAACAGCCTATAATAGCCAATGAGAGCCTGGCTTAAAAGGAGGTGCCTCCCCCTGCTGACGGCCACTTGGACACAAATGAGCTGATGACATTGATGTGACCTGATATTACTTGTCGCCAGAAAACAGAGAAAACAAATAAAACATCCAAGACTGTGCATGCGTAGAGACATACAAACAGAACATGGGTGTGACCATGCCAGTTGGAAAATTGGCACTTCGAACCCTGGCTACTCCTGTCTTCATGCATCATTGTGTGACATACTGAACAAAAAGTTGCTCATGAAACGTCCCATGACATTTTTTTATAAAGTAAGGACGGCAGTGACTTGTGGCTGAAACAGAAGCAAACCAGGAAGGTCCTCATTCAGCTGCTGCTCCTGGAGTAAATAGCAGCAAACAAATCCATTCATCCAATCCACAACTCTGTTTACTCTGCTGGAAAACTTCTGCACTTTCAACCGATTGCAAATAGACTCATAAAGCTTATAAAGCAGATAACCTCAGACCTCCCATTGACACTGAAACAACACTGTGTCTGTGTGTTGTTGTATCTCTGCTCAGGCTCAGTGCAGCGTCACCTCTCAGCACAAAGTCAACCGTCAGTCTCCAGTCTGGCCTTGTTTAACATCAACATCCCATCGAGCTCTAATCTCCCAGTTACATATCTCCTCCAGCAAAGCAAACACAGGATATAGGATACTGCTACAAATATTACTGGACCCCAGTCCCACCCTCCTCCACCACTAACTCTACTTGGTCCTTTTAATTGTAGACCTCCATCAGGCAGCTCGTATGAGGACGGGGCTCAACTTTCTTTAAATATCTTTTATCAGTCAGCTTGTACTCTTGTCTGCTGCTGGAGAACATTAATAGACAAAGGTTAAAACAAACGGGTACATTGCACTATGTGTCCTTTCAGCAGCAGTTATGACTTCAGGAGACAGTAGACTGAAAGGATGCCATATCCACCCATGTGTATAGGAGGTTTGATGTCAATCTTTCTGGAACCACACAACATGTTGAGCTTCAATCTTAAGACACTCTAAGTTGCAAAAAGCTGCTCAAATAGCACAGACAACCCTTGCAGAGCTCAAACAAGTTGGTCCTCACTTATCACATGTACGTAAGACAGAAAAATGGTTGTACGGCCATTTCCACACAAAGTTTGACACTTATCAATTTGGAAGTATATAATAGTACCACACCAGGTCTCAGTTCAGAAGAAACTAAGTGTTGGCTTGTGGTGCAGCGAATCTGTCTGTGTCAGAGAATTGTGAAATCATATTGCAGTGCCTGTTAAGACAAACAGATAGAGGTTCACAGATTTATTGTTAGATATGTATTACAGGACACTGAAATAGGAAATATTTAAGAATACAGAACATAGGGGGCACTGGAGGCTATGGCTTCTACGCAACAGACTATTCTTCAGTCTCTCCCTGATTTCCAACTTCATTCAGACACACAAGCTGCCTACTGGTTCAGTTTTTTCTGTCAGTCACCTTTAGGGAAGAGGGTATGTGGACTATACTGAAGGCTTGTGATGTGACTGGGCTGCTATTGTAATGTAAAGTCTTGGGCTAGTTCACACCAGTCCAGATGACATATTTGTGTTAGTCTGTGTTACATTGGTACAATGGCTAAAGGAGATGAATTTATGGACTATTTTGGTTTTGGGCCTGGCCATGAAGTTTAGTTGCTGGGTGAAGGGTACTGGGACCAGTTTGCCTCAAGTGTCTGTAACTGATGAGTGGTGGTTGAGTAAAGATTTTGCTATGTATTTTATAACTTCAAATGATCTTTTATAATGTTTTCTGCTTCTGTACTTTAGGTTGTGACAAATACCATTTTGTCCTGTTTTCTTTTAGGTAATTTATTTCGAGCATGTACTGTTTAGTGGGGAGGCTGTGGCCCAGTTGGTAGTGTTAATTGTCTCTCAACCAGAAGGTTGGAGGCTTGATCTCCAGCTTCTACAGCAATGTGCTTGATGTGTCCTTGGGCAAGACACCCCTAGTTGCTTCCACTGCTTTGTCAGTCAATCTGTATGAAGGGGATTACTAACTTCTGATGGTCACTTTACATAGCAGCCTCTACAACCAGTGTGTAGTCAGAAGACTAAAAAAGCCCTACACAAGCTTAAGTCCATTTACCATTTAAGCTGTTAGGCTATATTGTAAACCATCTTAAGTCTTTGTAGCCCTGTTCTTGAAAGCCTGACACCGTTTCCTCAGACCTGACAACACAGTCGTGTTCCTGGTTTCAAATTCTATGTATCTAATGGAACTGTCCATAAGGTACATTTTCTTCAAGCCAATTTTGATGGAAGCTCCACGCATGTAAAATAGTGTTCCTTTTAGGAGTTTTTTTATTTTTAATTATGTGTGCAGAGTCCCTTTGTTGTCTTTTACGGTTGTGAGATCCAGAAAATGTACCGTAAATTCCGGACTATAAGCCGCTACTTTTTTCTCACACTTCGAGCACTGCGGCTTCTACGCAAAAACATTTGACTTCGTCACGTCGGATCTTAATATCAGTCATTTTGCGCTTCATGCACGCACCCTCATCATGGAAAACACACAGAGAAATACATATGATGCAGCTTTCAAGTTAAAGGCGATCGACCCGGCTGTCAAAGAAGCTAATGGAGCTGCTGCACGTTAAGATGACACTGACAGCGACAACAGAGACTGAGGAAGTGAGTAATGAAGTCATTCTGAGGCAGTGAATGGATGGACTTTTTCTTGTGAAATATATTACGGTCATCTTTTTCATCAGCCGTGTTACAGACACCGTCGGCTAGGCTTCGTATTGTAACGGTTCAGGTTGTAAAGTCAGTAGTTGATAATGTGTTCATAATTCCGATTATGTGGAGAGTCAGTGAATGCACCAGCGAGAACGTGTTGAGTGGCTGTATGAGAGAACGCTGGGGGAGAGAGTTGGATTGTTGTTGGATTGGAGTCTATTCTGTGTCAATATGAAGTCCGCAGGTAGCGCTTTAGATTCTGAGCGTGTTCTTAGGCATATCTTGGGGTATGATCAATGTGTATTGATCATGTATATATTGATAGTCTATATCCATAGCGGTCACTCTCTGTGCCTATGTTAAACTAATGTGTAACCTTGCTAAGTATATTGGTTGTGTCTTGCACATAGACAGATCATTTGTATCAATACATGATCCAACTGAAAGAATGCTCACACAATACCAAAGTATCCTTATTTCCTTGGGTATATTTTACAATTAGTAAACAGGTCACCCCCCTGCACCTCATCGATCTTCAGAGTCTAATCAAAAAACTGCTCTACTTGTGCAAATCTCAGGTCCTTGTGACATAAAAGAACCTGAGATGGACTAAAGAGAAGAAAAAGGGAGGGGAAATGTGGGTGGTAGGGCTTTAGAAGCAGAACCTTTTATGAGTGCTGTGATTACAGTGAGGCTCAAAGTAGGTCACACACTTTGGGCCTGCTCAAACAAAGAGCAGGAGTGTTCTCATTGTGCGCGACGATTAGCAGGTTCAGAGTATTATGGTAAGAGAGAGCTGAGCAGAGCCAGGCATGGCAAGGAGGTGCCACAATGCTGCACAACACACAGCGCTGCCTCTGTCCTGATCTACTTCCATTACCTCATAGCTCTGCTGATAATAAGTGATAATGTGTGCGAAGGACATCTATGTAGGGTAAGACTCAGTGACTCTGCAGGACCTGCAGTGGATACATAATTCAAAACAAATACACTTTGAGATTCTGATACCAGAGATAAAAAAATATATTGGACTGCATACAGCAGGGAAATGCATAGACTCTTGAGAACAAGCTTTATCCGAACAAGAGCTGTTACATACAGTATGTGTAGTCCAAAGTGACCCCAAACTGAAATCTGGCAACTTCGTCAGTTCCAAATCTTTATTGTCCCCAACTGTTTGTCATGGAGGTAAGTATGATGGATAATTGTGGTAATTGGTTTACATATGTATGTTAGTTAAGGGATTTGATTAAATTAGGTACTTAATTAAGGCACAAAGTGCAAATACATTTTTTTACGATACCCTGTATGTCCAACAGTAAACATTTTGACTGTTTAGCACAAGACAGACTGGTTGGAAACGCTGCATCAGATTGACCAATATAGGTCTGGAATTGCCTTTTGCACAACAGCTTGCTTTCTCTCCCTCACCTCAAGATGTGTGAAAATAAACACATTCATTTGGGCATGTGTGCAGTTAACAGTGTAGGGGACAGTCTGACAATGTGCACAATGCTTCCCACACAATGAATTCCTGGTGACCCACCCAGTTATCTTTAAGGCCGTCAATGTAGAGTGTGTATGTTATGAAGTGTTTAAATGTTTGTTGTTTTGTGTCAAGGTGTATGTTACAGCAGTACCTCACAGATAGTGGGGCGGGCTTCCCTTGGGGTGCATGGTGAGGTGTTGGGCGGGGAGAGAGAGAGGCATGGGGGACTTTCAGTATATGGAGAAGTTTCTGACAGCAGTGAAAAGAAAAATAAAGCATGCATCAGAGGAAAGAAAAGCAAGTGATGGGAACTACGATGTAATCTATTCTGATAATCAGTTGATTGCAGGGTCTAAAATTAACACCTGCCAAGCCCCAAATGAGAGTAGATTTTCCGTTTGGCAAGTAGGCTATATTTTAGAGGGATGTTCACCATAAGGGAGGTAAATGTTTAACAAAAAATTCATCAAAACTGGAAACTACCTATTTAAAAAATAAAGGCCAGCAAATATATTTTTTAAATTTCTTAATTTACTGATCTGATAAAATTATTGACTCTGTGACTTAAATCTGTTATTGATTCAACAGAACATAATGTTTTCTCAATTACATGTACTTTAACAGACGTATATGCCACACAAAAACAAATTTTAATTATGTGAATATATCATCGACCAGACACCTTGTCCGGTGAGACAAAAAGGTAATTTTGGACCGTGGGTGATTTTATGAAGGATTCTGGTGCCAGCAACTCATACAGTGCTTTATACAGATAAAGTCATAAATATTATGAAACTCCAATATTACAGATTAAAAAATGGTTGAATAGTATCAAACCTAAAATGTAATTTCATATAGGTACAATCGAGCAGGAGAAAAGCAGACTTGGAAGCAGCTTAAAATGAAATATAAGAACAAAGTTCAAACAAGTGAGGCTTAGACATAATAGACTCATGGTGCTACCTCTTCTAATCATATTAAACATATTAAGCAAAGAAAATAGTAAATGCTCGAATGTAAGAGCAGATCCCTGATGGTGGTGATGTGAGGCTGCATAAGATTCTGCAGATAGAGTGTGAAGAAAAAAACAGGGTAAAGACTCCAAAAAGTGGTCATCTGGAAATGATAACACATGGTCTGCTGGGGAGGAGGTAGCACAGAGAGAGAAAGGAAAAACTAAACAGGAGGGCCGTCTCTGTCCTGGACTGTCCTCCTCCCACCTCCTCTCCTCTGGAGAGGAGGTGGGTGAGAGGATGATGTTAGTGAAGCTGTCATCCATCAAGGACAACCCCTCTCCCCCCCTGCATGCCACTGTGAGGGTCCTGAGCAGCTCCTTCAGCAGCAGACTCAGACTCCCACAGGCCTACATTTTATACACTAATCATTGAACAGAGTTCATGATACAACCTGGATTTGTATTCAAACAGTGAATCTCCACTCACACTGTAGGTTATGTAGTGTATGAATGAATGGTGAAATGAAACCATGATTTTGGCTCTACAAGAGAGAGGAGAAAGAGAGACACTCTGGGTTAATTAAGTAGATGACCAAGTTAGGTTCAGACTCAGATACCATCGTAACATGAACAGAACCAAGTTTATCTCTCATTCTGGAACATTCTCGAGTTACACCACTTTCATGGGTTTGAGTTCATTCTGTGTAAAAACACGTTAAATACAAGAGTTTCCCTGATTTCAGGATCAACACTCAGGGTGTGCACTAAAGCTGCTTGCTGAAGATGGCCCCAGATCCTGTTAGGTTTGATGTTCGACATTTACAATATGGAATGATTGTTCTTTCAGACGACTACAAGGACAAGGCCAGCCCTCGTAGGGTCAATGAAGAAAGCACCACAGTATTTGCACCACACCGCAGAATAAGATTGAGGGGAGAAATCAGCAAACAACTCCTTTCTCAAAAGTTTTAGAAGTGTTCTTTCCAAAAATTAATTGCTGAACAGTTTCAAGCACAGGAGAACTTACTGTAGTACACAGATCACAAACTGCAGCTTTAAAGCTAACACACACTTTTGTGAAATGCTCACGAGACTAGTTTAATGCCGTACAGGGGTCCTTCCTGAGCCGCAGGTGTTGGCTTTGTATGGAACTCCTCCCTGGTATTTCAAAGAGGGGAATTCCTTTTTCTAAGTAGATCTGCAGATTTACTGGACTCTGTTCAAAGGTGTATTCCCCATGATTGAGACCTGTGAGATGCTGCTGCTCCCTTAGGAGCTCTTGTTTTCTGTGTGTTACACTACTCAGATGTCAGTGTACAACTTGGGTATGTTTACTACTTCCATTTTTTTCTGTGTCATTTATAATTCAAGGAATGTCATTTATAATTCAGGGAATGTTTTTGCCTTCTGGGAAATATCCTATGATAAACTGAGCCAAAACAAACCACACTCCAAGTTCATGTGGTCAAATGGAGAAACAAGCAAAAAAAAAAAAAGAAGAAGAAGAGAGAAAAAACTGCTTTGACTTCTTTGGACAGAGGCCAATTCTTTGACATCCATGGGCATAAATCACAGTGTTAGTTAGAGATTCAGCCTTACATAATACAGAAACACTGAGGCACAAGATATTCATGTAGTAAAATGATCCTGCTTTAAAAGCCAATGCTGACTAAGTATGGTACTTCTTCTTTTGTTGCACATATTCTTGAGTAAACACCACTGCTGCCATCATAAGTATGTTCACTTTTTCAAACTCCGGAAATGTGATGTTATTACACAGGTCAGTGGATGTTTTTAAGTTCAAGCTGAGGAACCACATCCTCCCGCCCTTGTGTTGTTATGTTTAAACAACATGAACAGTTGGTTTAGGTTAGAAGATTCAACTTCAGAAAGTCTACACATGCTGTCTACTTCTTCCAGTGAAATGTTCTTTTTAAAACCACAACTGAGAACCATTGAAATGTTAATGATGCTATTTCTGCCAGTGGTAAAATAGTAAGAGAAAACACATGCAAATCGGTTTGATTTCTACAAAAGTAGAGTATGATCAAATGTTTCTACGTGTCAACTGATTTATTACATCAGTAAACATTTTCCTAATGAGTTTATGGTCCTATTCTCTTGTTTCAAGTCTTCTTCAATACAGCTTGATTTTCACATTTAGTATATTATGGTCCCATTTAGAGTCTAATAGGCCAGTCAGAAATGCTTTTCAAAACAAAATGAAAATAAGAACGAGAGTAAACATCTGCTTGGCTAACTTTTGCGAGGTGTGTGAGAAATGCAATCATTTTTAGTGACTAGAGAGACTAGATTCTTGCTTATGTTGTACTAACTCTCTGATGTACAAAATCATCTGCTAAGTGAATTGTAGAAATCGAGTAAGGAGAAAAGTGAACAGGTATCACAATTATTCAGGGTTTGGATTTTCATGGATTGGTACTGATGTTGCTCCACAGTCACAGTGTATCATTTGCAAAGAGGTGCTAGCTAATGACAGTATGAGACGGTACAAACTCTGGTGTCGTATCACAACCAAGCACACAGATTTGGTGGACTTCTTGATGGTTGAACGCTCAAGGAATCATGGTCTGGGTAATATGTAATGTAAGATGTAATGTGGACTTTAGCCAAAACATGAGCAAAATGTCACTTTATCATTTGTGTCTATGGAGACTGAGAGGCCACATCTATAAAGGGTATAAAAGTGCTTATAGCCTTCATCTCTACTTACCTGTGTCAATGTGGGTTTTACCCCTGACTGTTATCCAAAGTAAGCAATGGTCAGGAGGATTTCAAGGGTACGATAAATTAACATTTTGCAAATGATGTGGCTATGTTGGCTTTAGTTGGCTTACCATTTTGTTGGCAGTTTCCAGTCAAGTGCAAAGCGGCTAGGATGAGGGTTAGCACCTCCTAGTCCAAGGCCATGGTTCTCTGGTGCAAAACAGTGGATTGCTGTTTCAGGGTGGGGAGTGAGTCCCTGCCCCAAGTAAGGAGTTCAAGTTTCTCAGGGTGTTGTTCATAAGTAAGTGTAGGATGGACTGTGAGATTGTCAGACAGAGGCTCGGTGTCAGCTTTAATTCCCTAACCCATTGTCATGACCTATGGGTAGTGACTGATAGAATTAGATCGCAGATACAACCCAAACAATCCAAAGTGAGTTTCATCCGGTGGATGGCTGGACTCAGCCTTAGAGATAGGGTGAGAAGCTCTGATATTCAGGGGGAGCTCAGAGTAGAGCCGCTACTCCTTCGCATTGAAAGAAGTCAGTTAAAAGGTTCAGGCATTCAATGAGGACACATCCTGGACACCTCCCTTTGGAGGTTTTCCAGGCATGCCCAACTGGAAGGAGACCGCGCTTATTGTAAAAGTATTGGAGTATTGGATGTATTGGAGACGACTTGCTTATTGTAAAAATGTGAACCCTTAGTATGAGGAAGGTGATACCAGAGAATGCCAATCTCTTCCTCTTGCTTTCTCTGCCGGTCATGTTTTGTCATAAGACCTTCTCACCGTGCACAACAAACAGGTATGTGAGGTTACCTGAGGCATCACACCAACTTCAGTGCAGACCCCCACATTTCCTTAGCACACTGCTGTTTTTGTTCAGCGTGCTCATTGTGAGAAAGCTGTCGGGTTCTGCTGACACCTCGGGGTTAACATCCTGCTCACCCTCCAGGAAGCCTGTCAGCTCAAGGTGCTCTGACTAAAGCAGCACCCAGAGTGTCCTTGAGTAATGTTAATGCACAGTAACAGCAGACAGCATATATCCTGACAACTTTAATACATTTTTAGGAATGGTTTTGAGATAAGGAAAAACATAAAATGGGTTTGTGGTATTGAAGAACAGTCCTTAAGTAAGTATCTTAATAGTGCAAGAGTCTCAAAATGCCCTCAATCCCCCACCTCAATGTCTTTAGCATAAATAGCAGACATGACTTGATGAATGTTAAAATGATGTGCTCCTGCACTGTGCTGCAGATTAATAAACATCTCTGTCCTGCTGGTTTGAATGTCTACAGGTATTTATTGAAATGAAAGAGTATCTTCTTCTGCAATAAAAAGCAGCATCCTGTTTGCATCACTCATCGTTTCCAATGAGCCCTGCAACAACATGTCAAGTCAACCAATTCCTTCATGTACCTCGTAAGCTTGTGTCTGTTTTCTGCATGTGCATCCCTCTTAAAGGTATAATGTTCAACATTTTAAACATAAACTAAACTCAGGACTAAAATAAATATAGCAGATATTAAACATATATTGTGGAATAATGACTTCCTTAAAAGATAGTGAAGTCAAACTCCTTTTGGGGTTTGTTGTTCTTAGCACTGTGTTCACACATATGTATTTCTTTAGCTTGTTTGTTTCCCTCAGAGGCTCAAACATGTTTTATATGCGTTGGCTCTTTATTACACGAACCCCTACCTGACATTGGTTGTATAATGGTAGACGGTCACCACAAAAGTACAAGTGAAGGGGGTCTAACAGACAAAATACAGAAGAAATTACAATTTACATAAGATCATCGGGCTGCATATTAGGATGAAGATCAGTCCTTTAAATGACTGCACTTGGTCAGAACACCGAGGGAGGGGTGAGGCGGAGGGGAGGTATGGCAGCAAGTTTGTTTTTCTGAGAGACCTGTGCTAACGAGCAACATCGATGAGATTAGAATTAACACAATACCTGTGAGAAAAACCATAATGTTAATGTGGGATGTCCTCGTGGTTGACACCCATGATTTTGTTTTCACAGCTTCAGCTTTCTGGCTTGAACTGTCAATGTCTTTGGCGATTCCAGCCTCAACCTCCTCGATGCTATTTTCTCACGCACCCACAGCCAGTCCCCGTATAGCTCTTCATTTACTGAAATAACACCAGAGATCGATTTTTTTATCACCCTTGCTTTCCCATTTAGAGAATCACAAGAACTGTAGAAGTCTTTATTTTTAAATTTGCATCATCATTTCTCTTTGTGTGCTCTCCTTCTATTCAAGACATATCTGACACAGTCAAACACATTACAGATCAAACAAACGGAAAAACATTATAGTTTTTCTATTAGTCACCTGTCGGGCAAAGGCACCACACTCTGGACACGTTGACAAGCTACATACAGAAGAGTGAACTTGTCAGGGCTTAAGTATGACTGAAAGTTATTGACCATCCATCATTAAAGGTATAATATGTACAATTTGGTTGCTAATGTTTAGATTAAAATATAAGATAAGATAAGATAAGATAATCCATCATTAAAGGTATCATTTTTAATTTTTAATTTAATTTTTAATTCAAAATATTTGGGTGAATTAAAACTGGACTAAACCCATGTTTTATATATTATGTTATTGTGTACTTACATGATCTCAAATATTTTCAACAATTATCACAGCCACAGAAATCAGTAATTTTATAGTTGTAACAGTTGTAACAAATGTGTCTTGTTGGTGGCTGCCATGACAGACACGAATTCTTGATCATTGCCAAGTAAAGCGGGAGCTGCTACTGAAAGCTGCTGTATGTACTGCTTTGTTAAAAACGTCATGTAAATCATACTCAGATACATCGTTGGTAAAAATATTGTCTTTCTAAGGTCCGTTTCTCCCGTTCTTATTTCCATCAAGTGGTCCAGTATGGATCAGTACAGTTTGGTACGGTTTGGTTCGATAAATCCTGATCCTGTTTGCGTTTCCACAGCCAACCGTGCCGGATTTGGTAGGCATTTGTGTAAGCCGGATGCCGATAGTCGTGTCAGCTACGTAATTGCGTGAAATTATAGCAAAGCAACTCAGTGTACCCCGCTAATAAATTCACCAAAGAAGAAAAATGCGATAAAGTAAACAAAGACCCACATCCAGCAAACGATCTACTTTGTATCTGCAGTGTTTTCCTATATGAATTTAGCATTCGGCCGCTGCAGCTGATTTTTTGTTTTTGTTTTTTTTTTTTTATGAGAGGAGAAAGGAAAGGGAATAAAAGGAGAAAATGGAAAGAAAGTACAGAGGTCCAGCTTATCTCTTTAGAAACTAACATTATTAGGGATCAAATGTCACCATTGCTGCTAACTTGTTTCATTTAAGAGAGAGGAGACGTATGCTACAGACGCTTAACACACCTCTGAATGAGAAACTGCCTTGGCATGTGGCTCTTTGTTACAAAACGCAATCAAGCTTTGTTTCAGAGTAGGCTGTGTGCCTTGAGGAGAAATACAGATGAAGAAAAAATCGACTGTGTATTTAAACACGGCTGGATTTTGTTTGTCTTTTAATGCCGCTGTCGAACGGGAACAGAACAGGCTGTTTCTGTGTATGTAGCTTTAAATGAAAAGGATCTGTGTTCGACTACTGTACGTCCCTTTCGTATAGCTCAGGGAGATTTCTGACTCCATACCCCAATTTTTAAGGTGACAAGGCAGACTCAAAGGGCAGAACAAGTGTCACCCACCTGGGGGAGGGGTTACTGCCCTTTGTGATGTCACTAAAGGAAAATCTCCAAACTACCTGTTTAACACATTTTCTGAAAAGTAGAGCAGGCAAAAGACAGAGAGGATGAACTTTTCCCATATTTGGGGGTTTGTAGACAGGCTAAAGACACAGTATTTTCAGAAAACATTGTAAAGTCTATTTTGCATAATATGTGACCTTTAATCTCCAGCTGAGCTCACCTCATGCCCAACAATGAACACACAGTGACTGTAGACACATGAAGACACACACACACACACAAGTATGTTTATGACAGGACAGCCATAGTGGTACTCACCCACAGTATCACAGGGTTCGTCTTTGTGAACACAGAAATCTGTCCTGAAAGAAAGAAAAAAAAAAAAGAACAGGTTCACTTTGTCCAACCCTTTCATCATATTTTACTACTTAATAAGAGCACAAAACAGATGTCACACATTTCCATTTGAATGAGGACACATTCATGTAGAATCCAACCACACCAGACACGTCTCTTTTTTAGTCTCTGGGGATTTTTACACCCATAAACACCACATATGCAAATAGCTGGTGACTTGAAAAATGTCAGTCCTGTGGTTTTATATATCTCTGATCTGCAGAGATGTACTGCACAGCCTGTCTTTCGTACAGGCACTCCTACTGGTTTCTTAGAAACAGGGACAAGGTCACAAACATCTCCTGCAGAGATGCTTAAACTTCACTTCAACAAATCAGAACTTTGCCTTTTATACAAACTGTGTAGACTCGACTAAACAAGGGTCTTCCACATAAGACACGGACATCAGATCATCTGTGAATAAAAGTCCATTGACTGATTCAAGAACTTTTATGAATCTTTATCGAAGAACCTACAGATGACTTCCTTTAAAAGTTAAAGTCCATGTTTCCACAGCAGAACTCGGACATCCTTAAACAAAGACAAACATGTCAAATCAGTATCTTTTACAACATGTTATTAACTATTACCCCGACCTGTGATTACATTCAAACCTTCATCCTCACACTCTCAGACACTGTAACTCAGCCTGACTCAGCCTGCTGGTGGCTCAGCTCTGTTCTGCTTGTGTAACGGCTGCTAAACAGTGAGCACAGCTGGCTGCATTTCCGGACTGCAGCCTCTGACCAGCTGGAAGTGGAAGCAACATTAAGCAAAGCCGACTCCCGTTTGCAAGGAGGAAGCACTAAACAGATTGAGAAGGCTGCAGCTGCACAAAGAAATGCATAACAAAGACAGAGAGCTGGTGATAATGAAGGAAGATAAAAAGACAAAGCTAATGTTGAAATGGTCTAAAACTGAAATCAAAACACAGCAGGACATGCTGACTCTAATGTTAAAAAGTATGACTATGAGGCGAGTTTATGATGGGGCCCCTTACTCACAATTAATGCACTTGCTTTAAATGGATCGTCCACACTCAGACATCACTCATACAGTTTTAACCTTAAGTTCAGAATGAAACAGAAAAAAAGTCCCTGAAGAGCTTCAAGTTTTGTTTGAACCAAAGCAGCGTCATTCTTCACCCAGCCTGATAACATCTCAATGCACCTTTGCATTGTATTTGTAGTTAAAACAAGTTAATACATGAGCAATGTTTGCGGTGCAACATAAACCATGCATTGCAACGCTCGCAAATGTGATCGTTCAAACTTTTGCAAGACTAACTTTAACTTTTGTAAGTGTAGGTTGGAGAGAGAGTGAAGAGAGAGAGCAGGAGATTGAGAGTGCATGTCGGTGAGTTTTGCGTTGCTATGACCTGAGCAGCAGAGAATGACAGATCGGTAGCTGCAAGATTTATTACGACAAATTCTGTCTAAGCTGTGTGTGCCAAAATAAAAGCCCCAACTCGCTAATACTCAAGGCTGTCTCTGTGTCCTGCTGCTGATAGTTCCTGATGAGTGACGGGGTTAGCACTGAAGTTAGCAACTTCCGCCCAGGAGCAGACCAAAACGTCTACCCAGTGCTTTCTCACTAAACTCAGGACTCTGCAGCAGGAAAATTCATCAATTCTATTTGCAACACTGAGTGCTCGAGAGGTTAGATGGCCACGTCAGGCCTCAAAACACAAGAACATCTATAAGGACACATTAGGTGACCAATAACTCTGCTCTGAAGAATGATTTAATGTCTTCGCACAGCAGGAAAAATCTTCAGGTAAACATAACCAAATAATCATTGGTGATCATTTTTGAACGCAACTTATTTTTTTATTTTAAATTTAGTCAACAAATCGTTGCACTGGTTTGTAAAAGGTCAGACATTGGGCACCGGCCAGGCCTGCTGGAAGCAGCAGGAAAGATCTTCCAGACAGAAGCAGAGGAGCATGACCCAGCTGTGACGATGTAAACTCAGACATCAAAGAGTTTGATTTTCTGTTTACGATGAACTTGTGATTATCTAATGCAAAAACACACAAAGATCCTTCAGTCAAACTCTGTTGAGAAGCACAAAGTGAAAATTAGCTTCACTTGTGGTCTGAACGTCGGATCAAAAACCTTTTTCATGTGGCAGCAGGCTGATACCGATGCATATTATATGAAAGACAAGAAAAGATCACAGGCCTGTATCAAATATCTGACGATCCCCTCAGAAGAGACTGTTAATAAGCTGTTTGAGACACTAACAGACATTTCAGATAGATGAGACTCCAGCTACAGTAGTCGCACACACACACACACACACACACACACACACACACACACACACAGACACACAGGCGGGCGCTGAGTGACCGGGCACAAAAAGGAAACCAGAGAGTGCTGTGACACGCTTTAATTTGCCCGCCCGCCGCCTCTCTATCACCCTGACTGCTGCTGGCAACATCCCTCTCTCCCCTGCTCCCCCCGCTCCACGGCTCCAGAACAAAAGACCCCTGTATTCACCCCCCTCCCTCCCCCTTCACAGCAAAAAGAGACAGGATAGGATCTGACAGCAGACATGAGTACTCATTTAACCCCCCCCCCCCCCCCCCCCCCCCCCCCCCCCCAAAGTACTGGAGTTAGAGCAGATAATAATAGCTAATCCTAAATTAGGAATGTGTCATGTTGTGCCAGATGCTGCCGTGTCGGGATTGAAACATGAGGATGGAGAACAAACCTGCCTCACTGACAGACTAGGGGAGACCTGAATCCTCCCCCCAACCCACCCTGTGTCATGAGCAGGACCAGGATAGTAGAGATTGTCTTAGGGTGCCCAGCTCCTTTGAAGGAGCAGCACGAGGTCGCAACAAAGCAGCCCCACCACAGTTTTGTTTTTTGGAATTTAGGTTTAGAGTGGGCAGCGTGCATCCATCCTCACAAATGACTAACCACCAAATTCTTCTTTCTGTACTTTCATATATGTTGCCTGGACATTCAGTCAATGTATGGTTGTACACCAGTGATTTGATTAAAATGACGTAACTCGACTCAAGACGTACCGTTAGGTTATAAATCCTTCGAGACTGGATCGCAGACATAGAAAAGCTCAAACATTATCCCTTCGCTTGTAATCACGAGTTAATTCATCTTCATTTCGAAGATGAATGAAGCTGAGAGCACATTTTATACACTTAGTTATAGCTGCCTACATACAGTACCTGGTGACCAGCACAGCAGTGTCCACAGGTGGAATGTCGTCTCGTCCACCAGGAACGTGGTTGGTGCCCAGGTACCGCGGCCCCCCAAACTCCTGATACTGCCACTGACAGAAGCTCTCCAACGACCTCTCACCATGATGACCCACTTTGAGCTTTTCCTAAAGAGCAGACACAGATTAACCTCCTCGTCTCCTAGTGCTGTGTGTTTATCTTAGATTTGATATTACACGAATCCCAGGAGTCCCACAAATACTCAAAGCTTGTTAAATTAATAAATAGTGACAAGATAGATGTTAAAAAATGACCATGTGCAATCTATCGCTGGATGTGATATCCCATGTACCCTGTTTTTACACATTTGAGGGTCCAGATAATTAATTATAGGTACAACCAGCTAACCCTTGTAATAGCTTCAGGTTAATACTACAACTACTTCTGCCTGCAGCAGTGAAATAGGCTGAACCATTATCAATGGAATCAAATGGAACCAATAAAACTATGTCCACTAACTAGTTATTGTGTTTGTCACCGTCTATATTGCACAAATGAAATGGCATCGTTTCTGTACCGAAATGTTGCTCACTTATTTGTACAATTCAGACAGTGTGCAGGAGTTTGCCTGCATGTTTTTGAGATCAAAACAAGAAATTATGATGAGGGATGTGTTTTGTTAATGTTAAGATATGTTTTGTTAATTCACTATTATACATCAACCTTTTGTTTAAATATAACATGTAACAGAGACATTCCACACATCTTCTTGGTAGCATCATTTAACTTTCCGAACTAAAATCACGTGAACACACCGAAGTCGGAAGAATGACTTCCCGACTCTGAAACTGGGACAATCAGAGGAGCAGATGAATGCAGTAATAGTCTTTTGTGTCAGTTCATACTTCTACATATCAGCGTTCCTTGTTGCTCATGAGTCCTAGTTTTATACTTTTTTGAAAATGTTGATTTAGTTTCTTTGGGACCTTTTTGTTTATTAAAATATTTAAGTTGTCTGTAATTAGGTCCACGTCGTTTTTCTAAAAAACTTTTATTGAATCAGATAGAAGTCTTTACACGCTTTTGTAAATTATTGCATGCTGATATTCTTAGCGTCTTTAACATTTAACACATTTTAAAGGAAAACAGGTTTAAGTAATCTTAACAGACAGACACTGGGTGGGGCAGTATCTGCTGTGGGGGTCCGACAGAGAGTTTTAAGAGGGGTCACAGATGGTAAAAAGTCAGGCTTACTGGGCGGCTGTGAAGCAACACCAGCTTGGTGACTCGAATGTTGATCCTGATCCCCAGGCTGCGGTGGTGGAACATGTTGTAGACCTGAGCGAGACAGAGACACACTTTTCAGGTTCAGGAGAGACCAAAGAGCTGAAAGGAATGCAGTGAATGTTTGATACAGTTTAAAGGCCTCGCACAATCAGGGATGCAGTGATGAACCAGTTTCATTAACTGTGGTTTAATTATTCGTAAAGGCTCCGCTAAACAGGGTGTTTCTGTTCTCACCAGAGACTTCGACAAATCTCAGTGAAGTCAACCACTGGCTTATGGCCAGATCAGCCAATGCCCTTATTATACACAACACAAACAGTTAAAATCTGCAGTTTTTTATATTTCTGCATAAGCTTAATGTTCATGCCCGAATACTTCAGCTTGGTTCTGTTGTGTTAAGTGTATATGGAGAAAAGGCAGTGGTACTTTGTTATGGGGGCAGACAACACACAATGTGACAACAGCTGTGGTGCACAAGCTTAATGTCCCAGGTTTATCAAGATGCTATACTATATTAACATTACTATGGCAGAGGGACACAGTGAGAAGTGTGTATCTATGAATAAACCTCTGAAGAAAACAGAGCTCCAGTCGGCAAAACCTGTCTGTAAACAGTTGTGGCTAATGTGCCAAACACTTCAAACATCATAAAGTATCTTCACCAAAGTAAAGGTGATCCATAATAACTGAGTTATTATATTAGTGAGAAGTTACTTCATGAAACATGTATTTGGTGAGGCATCAGTGTAAGGTAAACAGACATCAGTAATGCTGCATGTCATCTATTAAAGACAAAATAGTCCTGAGAAGGATTTCCGTCACGGACCATTTCTATTAATGTTACTTCCTCCAATACTCCACATCCTTCCTAATAATAGACTTAAATATTATTAATATTATTATTGAGTGACGTCAGCTATCTGTTACTGCAGGGGGCTCCAGAGGCTCATCGGCAGCAGCTGTCATGCTGGAAATGCTGTCTCAGCCTAACCTACAGTTAACCTAACAACAGTCTGAGAGCGTCAGGACAAACCGTTACACAGCACCCACCTGTCAATCACGTCACCTACGGGTCTAACTATGGATGACACGTATCGTTCATAAAATCAAAACAGACCCAGAGCACAGTGTATAACCATGAGGACCACAACTCATCGGACCTTGTTTGTTTTAAGAACCAGGCTGTAAACACGTTTATTTCTGCTGTCAACTTTTTTGGCTGTTATGAACAATCATGAAATGGAAGATTTTGCACTTTATGGCTTAAATCTTTTAAACAAAGGTTGACACTGGAAGTAAATACCCAGGGAGTAAAAGGTTAACATGAGCTCACTGCACCACATCATGGAGTTTAATACATTTTCAAGAAAAGAAATCAAACAGACATGTAAGATTAGATGAATTACTCGAAATATATTATTAACAAATAGATGTATATAACTGTTAATGACATTAACACATATTTTCCTCTGGAATCTTAACAAAGTAAATCATAGTGTTACTTTATTAATAATTAAGATACAATAATGAAAATCTAATGAAAGCTAGACTTGGCTTGGCATTTAAATTCAAAGGATGTCCATGTGATGTTATCATACATGTGTTAATTGTGGAACCCAGACTTTTTCTCAGATTATAACCACACCATGATAATCTTGAATTATTGCATCCCTAAACAGAATGTTAGTGAAGTGCAGTTTTTGTGTAACATTTATTCATTGACAGTATAAAAAGTTTAATAATCTATAGTCATGTTGTAAGAAGACATCTGAAATGTACTTGTTATCCCTGGGAAGTGGAGTTTTAGCAAATATATGGATGAATGTCCGTTTAGGTCTTCCGTCATATTTGTCTCTGACTCTCACCATGTTCATGACGGTCAGCAGGAACCTCTGGGCCGCCTCGGCGCCGTGGTACTGCACCATGTCGGAGTCAGCCACCACCACCGTCTCCACAGTGTATGCCTCATGCAGCCTGATGGCGTTTCTCTTCCCACGACCGTCCTCACCCATTTTCGTCACCTTCTCCTTCTTCTTCCCTGCAGACACAAACACGAAGCAGGATTATTTAGTAAAGTGAACCACAAAAACGTCTTGAGGTCAGAACTCAACAATACAACAACTTCACTGCTCTGCATTCATATCTACTGATCGGTGTTTAGAGACTGACCCCAACCTGAGATGAAAAAGTAGAGTTTAAGTTGAGAGTAGATGTGGATGTTAGGAAGGTCGTCTGCTCTCTTATGCAGTCATCTTTGAAAACAGTTTATTAACAACCTTATTTGTCGTCTGATAATAATCACTTTTAAGGTGGGCTGAAATAGGGTGTCATGGCTAACACGTAAAATCAGAAATTTTTAGATCACTCTTAGTTAAATATTTCAAGCAACACTATGTAACTTCTCCACCTCAAAATATTAGTTTCAAAGTCAATGAAACAGTTCAATCACCTTCAGGGGGAATAGTGTCTCTTCCATTTCCACAGAGTGCCCTACAGTCGTCAGCTGTTTTCAGCACTCTGTGACTTTAGCCGCAGCTCTATCACAAAAAGCGCTTACCTTGTAGGGCACTAATCACACACCAACCTTCAGTTTTAAAAAGAAACCAGTAAGCCCCATTTTATAATGTGTGATACAACGTCTGAGGCTAATAGATGGAAGGGGACAGTGACAAATGAAGGAAAGAGGAGAAAAAAATAAACTGCTATTTCTGTCCAGATGTGCTGCCCTAGCGACAGCCTCTGGTCTTGAATGATGAAGCCAATGCAGAAAAACAAAAAATGCTGCAATTTATCGAGCGTCCACTTGAGGCTGAGTCTAGGAACACCGGAAGTCCCATACAGACAACAGCATAAATTATGTTTACAGCCTGGTACAAAAAAGCAAATAGGTCTGATACGTTATTGTCATCACTGGCACACACTGTACTGAGGGGGATCGGCTCCATTCTGATTTTGAAAAACAAAATCTGTTAATTAGGGGCATAGCTGACACGATTAACAAGTGGGCCTGTTGTATTTTTGTTGTATTAGTATTTTTGACATTGCAATAAAAAACATCTGTTGTTACGATGATAAGTATAACGACAGAAGCAGTCAGCTAAAACAAGTCATTTAACATGGTCAGTGTTTAATCTTTTCGGTTAATTTGAATCTGATCGCACCAGTGTGAGTGCTAAGACAAAGATGAATTGGATATTTGGCCAATGTTGTTCTTCAGAGCTCTGTTGTAACTTCAGGGTTTTCATCTGATGTCTTCTTAGCTTGAACCAGTCTGACCATCCTGCTCTGACCTCTCATTAGAAAGGTGTTTCTCACATTAGCAATGCTGCTCAGTGGAATTTTTTTTTTACAACATTGATGTAAACTCCAAAGACTAATGTGAAGAATATCCCAGGAAAGCAGCAGTTACTGTTTCACTCCAACAACTCTGTCTGGCACTAAAACCATTCCACAGTCAGAGCCTTTTTACGTCTGATATCCAAACACCACCATGTCTGTGTTCATAACATCACAGCTGGGTTCATCTCCCCTCCTAACTCATGTGTCTGGTTGAACTTTCCTGCAGCTTTGAGTACTTGAAGCTGACCAAGTCCTAGTTTGATCGCCTGTTTGGTAGGATCAGTACCAGGATTTATGAGATGGACACCAACTACCAGTGTTCTGTTTCAGCTGGCGCTGAGTGACAATTTTACTTTATCAAAGTCGGCTGAAATCTGTCTTAATACAGCACTATGAACCTAAATTAACAGATTTTACTGAGATTGACTTAAAAATGGACACTGAAATGCTCATGCTTGCTGTATAGATCACTGTTTCTCAGGGACGGGATTGGCAAAGGACAAAAAAGCAAAAAAACACTGAGTATGGCGACCATTGGCCATAGTGGTCAAACGTGTCAACAGATAGAACTCGCACAATGCTTTCAGTGTGATCAATTAAATTACACAGAAAGAGGACAAAGCTGCTCATAAACACTATAGCTGAAACATAACTGTTGGATCTGGATTTTAACACAGTACTGAAGTTGCTCCAAGTTTCCAAGTCGGAATTCCGACTTAAGGAGGAGTCTTCCTGATGACTTATCTGACCAGCAACTCAGGATTTCTGACTGAGATCAAATGGAACGCGCAATAAGCCTACAAAAGCAGCTTATGTGATTTCCTACTTGATAGTGCATATTAGGATTCCAGATTTATTTCCTGATGTTTATTATTACACATTATTTCGAGAAAGGAAGTTTTATCATTTAATAATATTTAAATATATGGGATCAGAATCACCGTTTGGGCCTTCCTAGGAGTTCTGGAATTCTGGGAGTTTGAGTGTTAATGCACAGAGTTGCTGCCACATCATTGGCTGATTAACAAGGGGAGGGGAAAAATAAGTCAATCCACATGTGATAATGTCCTTATACTGTATATAATTTCTGTGATTTGTTATGCCAGCATACTTTCCACAGCTGCAGCATTTCCACGTTTATAGAGGGATTTAGAAAGACGAACACATTTTCCATCAGTCACACACACTTATTCAATTTTCTCTGCAAGTGTACAGAGTGAACAATACCAGCAGAGAGATGATATAGTATTTCAGCCAGGGTAATATGTTACAATAAAACTTTATGTAATAGGTATCTTCCTACATAAAGGACAAAAAGACACAAACAAACAGGACTTCTTTGTTTTTCTAACAAACCAAGGACAAGTTTAAATTAAACACATTCAACCCAGGGTGAGGAGACAGAAATGGCACAAATATATTTTCTCTGACATATTTGGCAGTGTCAGAATATAGTATGTACAGCGAGAGACCAAGAGCTGCATATGATAGCAGCACTCTGCATGCGGCTTAGTGATCATCAGTGCTGAATGCTTGGAACAGCCTCAGAACATGTGTTTACACTACATGTCTGTTTCCATCACTCCCCCCTCGTCTCAACTCTGTCAAACACAGCGGCCTGCTGGGGGATCTCGCCCCTTTTTTCTCCACTAACACGATTCTTACACTCTGTAATTACTGGAAGCTAAGACTCAAGGGGGGGTCTGAGCTTTTCTTAATGCTCTATCTGGACTGAGTGGTGTCATGGGAGCTCTGCAGGATCTGGCTCTGGGTTTTCTTTGTGCTGCAGATTCCAGCAAACCCTAAATGTTTGCATTTCAACAAAAGAACACAAAATACTAAGGTAAGAAAATAGCCAGAATTAGAAGAATCAAAGCATTACAATCCGGCAGTGCATGCATTCAGAGCGAGGTCAACAGAAACCGGTAACAAGGTGATGCTAACGTACAACATGACAAAAACACCTCTGTGCTGCATGTTGCAAGACCTCAGTAACTTCTCAGGACTGACCACACTGTGCCTAAAATGTTTGGATTGTAGGACAGTCAGGTGTTTAAAATCTGTGACTTGAAGTTTGACCACAACAGCACCAGTATACAAATAGAAACCCAAACAGAAAATCTGTGAGGTGTTTAAACTCTTTTAGCCCCTTTCTTAAATGCACCAGTAAAGTTAAATTTGCCCCAGTCGTTTTCCAGAGTTCTCCATTCACACACATCTCCGACAGCAATGGACACAAAACATGGCATAAAAAAGAACTGCACTAAGCAGAGTCTTATTTTTACTACATATCCAAGATGGCGGAAGAAGCAATAGAGTCCATCACTACCGAGTGCTGGCAATGAAGATTAGCTATACATCAATCCAGATAGGGTCAGTTGTATTTTGTAATTTTGGTAACTTTACGAAACTCAACTTAAAAATCAATGACAATGTTAGTGTATGCCATAGTTAGAACATCATTAGTAGCTTTAGCCCAACTTTGTGATGAACCAAACACGTGTTCACCCTCCTGAAGCAGTCTGCAGAGCTCTAGCTCAGTGAACCTCTTTAACAGCTGACACATTGTTTTTGAAAAGGTAAACATATTGTATGGGTTGATTTATTATGGAATTAAAAAAAGAAAAAAAAAACAGTCGAAAACTTATTTTGTCAAGCCTCATATGTGAGGCTGAGAAATTACTAGATACAGCCTCCATGTATATCCACATTGTTTTTGAGATATTTTTCCCAAAATAAGCAATGTAGCAAAGCATTAAAAGTTACTGCATGGCCCCTTTAACACATAAGAATGGTTTATAGATTTAAAAGATGTTAATGTTAAAATCAATTGGTAATAAATGATGAATGCACTTTTGATCCAGCAGATTAAAACTGAACTTAGTCAAAGCATCAATCCACTCCCTTATTTTGCTCCTCTTCATCACTATAATTAGTGCTGACATTAATTCGGCTTGTTAAGGGTGTTAGGAGGTTTTTACATTCCTCAATGTATTTAACTGGGGGCTGCAGAGTCGATGTGGGTCTACTTCTTTGAGGCCCTCAGCAGACACCTCTGCAGAGGCCAAGTTCGAGCTTGGAAAGAGCATTGTATTGTTTGGCCCATCTGGTGTCTGTTTAGCTTGTTTCCTGGGGTGAACAAATGTGACTGATAGATGTTTTGTTCTCAGGGAAGCTCTGACAGGCCAGTGACAATGCAGGGGGCTCTCAGTAACACTGCATTAAAGATTCAACCAAGTCAGAAACCCTTAACCAAGAACCAAGAGGGCCCCAGAGTATTGAAAGCCAAAGGGCCAGAATAATTGTTGCATACATAATATATCAAGCCTTGCATCCCACACCTTGGTTTCTGCACTTGTGTTGCTCTCTGTTTTTGATGCCCTGGATTTTCTTTCTTTGAAGTTGAATACCTTCAAGCACAGCTACTGCATCAGTCTTGCAAATTATTTAAGAACAATCATTTTAATAATGTTATATAATTAACTGCATAACCTAATGACAAAACGTAAGCACTCCTTCAAACGGGATCAGGCTTTACCGAACCAAACTGTACTGATCCGTACCAGACTGCTGTGTGGAAACGGGGCTTTAATGTTGGGTCTTTGTACATAATATCACAATGAGTAAAGTCTTTACCTGCTTTTTGTGAAGTGTCTTGAGATAACATTTTGTGATAATTTAGTGCTATACACATAAAGATTGAATGGTTGATTTACTGAATTTATGTGGCAGGATTGCTATCAAAGAACAAATGGAAACACACTGCTGTGATTTTATTGTCAGAGGTTGTCTCTTAGGGAATGGCTGACTCATTGTGGGCTATATTGGTAGAGGTGAAGGGTAAGGGATATCCCCCAATACTTTTTATCAAATAGCAGCTCAATATGCAAGAAGTTAAGGTTAAGCAATGTCCATTACCAGATTCATCTGTAAAAAAAAAAAAAAAAAAAGGCATCTGTGGTTGATCTGTAGATATTTCTTAAGGTCCTGCAAACTTTTTGTTGTTCTTAACTTTAAGACGCAGGTCATCCTACATTATACTGAAGGTATGCGAGAGAACAATACAAAAAGACAATTAAAACTGCAAGCGGTGATGAAGGGCCCGAAGCAACACGTGCATGTCGGGGTGTGTTGCGATCACGGGAGTGCAACCGCAACACGTGACCAAGCAGCAGGCATTACAGTTTGATTTGTGTAAAACTCAAAGTATGACGGGACGCCGTGGCCACACTGACATTGAGTTTGTGATGATCTGATGATCAAGGTCTGGGGTAAAAGTATTAAAAAAGGAAGCTTTAAAATGTAAAATTGGGTCATTTTTTATACATTAAAAAAATTATGGCGGACTTCCTGTTGGGATTTGATCATGGGTGCAAGAGGATTTTTTGTAGGTCCTGACATGGTCAACATAAAAAAATTGTCATGCATATCGAAGAAAAAAAACGTATATGGGGAGGCCTTTTGAAAAGGTAAAAAATGAGTGTGCCGAGGCATCAACGTTTGATGGCCACGCCCTTTAACGAAATAACGTGCGGAGCACAACAGGAGATCTTCAACATGTCTAGAACACACTGACACTGAGTTTAGGATGATCGGTTAAATGCTTTTGTAGGAGATCGTTCAAATAGCTAACCTGTGAAAAATGAATTTCGGCCATTTTTCTTGCATTCAAAAAAATATGGCGGACTTCCTGTTTGGTTATGACTATGGATGTAAGAGGATTTTATGTAGCTCCTGACCTGCCCAATGAGCATAAAAAATTGGTGCATGTAGGACAAAAAAAACTCACTTATTATACCAACATGACTAGTTTTAGTTTTCTACTGGGATCATGTGTGTGATGTTTGGTGAGTCTACGCCTATATTAAGCTCCTAAACAAACTACTTCCTGTTTGTAACGAACAACGTGTTCGTATGACCACGCCCTTTGATGAAATAACATGCAGAGCACAACGAGAGAGCTTCAACATGTCAAGAACTCACAGACACTGACTTTGTGTCAATCGGATAAACGCTTTTGTCAGAGTTCTTTCAAATAGCTAACCTGTGAAACGCGAATTTCAGCCATTTAAAAAAAATATGGCGGACTTCCTGTTTGGTTTTGACTATGGGTGTAAGACGATTTTATGTGAGATCTCACATGCTTAATGTGCATAAAAAATTCATGCACGTCCGACAAAAGAACCTCTATGGGGAGGCCCTTTTGAAAATTTCAAGGGGGCACGAAACTACAAAAATATAAATTTTTTCTCCAGACCTGATGACCTTGGAAATGTTGCCGAGTTTTGATTCATGTTCAGGCAGTGAAAAATGGCGTCAAAGGGGCGGAAGGAAAAAAAGAAAAATAATTGGAAGGGATACAATAGGGTCGTTCGCACTGGTCAGTGCTTCGGCCCTAAATATGGTTTAAAAACATGACACTGAATGCCCCGATATGACAGATGAGAGCTTGTGGGAATATCAACAAAAGTAGCTCCACTTCCCCACCCAGGAAGAAAAGTGAGAAACCCCCACAGGGATCACAAAGCTGCTCCTTGTTTGGAAGGGGAAATCTGGCAATAAAAAACAAAGGGGACGTTTTTGAGTCATACAGTGACAAATTACAGTGTTTGAACTGTGAAACGAACACCAGCACCAGAGGCAAACAATGACTCTGTCTGCTCAGCACTTTGTGTGAGATCATGACTCACACAGTGCCTGATCAGCTGCTGTTTCTGGGGTCAGTCCTAAAGTCATCTTTTTCTGTTCAGGAGCTCACAGACAATAGCCACAGAAAACATCTTAAAAATGTTTTTCAATGGCATTAATCAAAACCAAAGTGTAACTATTCAGATAAAAACTTAAAGCTTTAAAAAGGGTGTTAAAAGTGTGGTGGTGAAGGATGTTCCTGAGTTTGGACAACAAAATTTATTGAAATTCCCCAAAACAATAATAACACTAACATTTTGAGAAATAAATGTTTTAGAACACCCACTTTGGTTTGAGATGGAAGCTAATCAATTTAGAAAATTCATCTAATGTCAACTGTCTAGATTCAGTACAGAGATTGGCCGACGACTCATACAAAGTACATGGAAAAAGTTAGCAGCTGTCAGTCTTAGAAGATCAAATTCCTATAAGGTCAAGTGCAAAAACGTACATTTTATAGTGAATGTTTGTCACAAACTGAATTAGGTAACATCAATTCGAAGTTTGAGTAGCAAACTCTAGTATTGAGAAAATGAATCAAACACAGAAGTGCAAAAACACGCAGTTCCTTGAATTTCCTCACAGGTCTTTCTTCTGCAGTGAGTTAATCCCCTATACATGTAGGTCCCATTTTAAAATGTCTATTTTTACAGCAGAGATGACAAGTCTTACAGACTGGCACAAAAAAAAACTTTTTGTTTTTATCACTCCTTTCTCTATTCATTACAACTAAAGACTGTTAAAACAATCAGTGTTGGTAACCTATAATATAATCATTTAAAGAAGCCCACACACTAATTTCATTTCAGTTTAAACAACTCGATTTTTTAAACAGTTTACCGGGGACTGAATTTACATAAAACTCATCCATTCTGGTTTTATTGGAAGAAGAATTATTCAAAATTTGCTGAACTAAAGCCATGGTTACGTTGACTGAGAGATGGGGGTGTTATAGCTGTTTCACAGGACGCTTAAGGCCCACCTCCTCCGCTCTACCTTCCTGTCTATGTCTGTTTCTAGATTCATCTGATGTGGGGTAGAATCAGAATTTCCAATATGGCAACCCGAACACACCAGAAACCATTGGGTGACGTAACGCAGAAGCAGTCAGTCTATGGTCTATTTTGTTTTGGGTTTACGTCAGTGTTTTTGAATAAGGTACATTCCTTCTGCACCAGGTTTATGTGCGGTCCAACTATCAACAAGGTCAGGCTGGACACGCCTCAACATGAGCTTGAACTGAGCAGTTTAGACCTTTTTCTATGGTTTAAATACGATCATGATGAGAAGCACTGCAACATTTTTTTTTTTCTATGTGACGCATGACCGGCAACTGGAGCTGCAATGATTTCACTGACATGCGTCACATAACGACCACATCCTCCTAATTGGGCAATCTATTTAAGCTGAAGGATATATGGTCTCTCCCCCCGCCCTGCTAATTTCCAGTACAGACACCAGTTATTTTCTACCCCACCACCTCCCCAGCATCGACCTGTAGGCTCTGGGTTTAGATATTATCATATCCCTCCTAAAATTTCTGCTTGTAAAATAAATCTGTGAGGAGTGAAACTAGCTTTAAACAGTTAATAGATCAGTACTTTGTAGTCTACAGTCTATAAAAATAGCCTGTTTTTATTTGGTTTTGGCATCAATAAGAGATCAGCCTTTTATTATTTTTGAACAAAACACTTGCAAAGGCAAGAAGGGTAGACTATTTCCCACTATTATATTTGTATCTTGCTTGCTTGCTTTTATTCCTTTTTTTTTTATCCACAAACTATTATAACACTGAATGCATAGGTTGAGACCTATGAGTCAAAACATGTGGCAACCGCAAGCCAGTAAAGGCGACTTGGCCATATGTTCTGAAAATGGTAGAACGAGATGAAGAAATCCTGCAGGGTTGTTGTTTCTTCAGAGTAAATCCTGATCAAAGTAACCTGTGTGATGTTTCTCCCTCAGTGAAAGAGGATCTCCTCAGGAGCAGAGGTAAGCTGCTCCACACTTGAGGAAGCAGATGCCGAGGCTCCACTGTTGCCTTCACTTCCTTTTGGTTTTTCCTGCAGATTTAGAGACAGTCTCAGATTCCTTTCGTGGAGCAGGAATTTCATTAACGAAGACGGCAGAGAGCAGGGGACTTCATTAAGAACTTGAATCAAAAAGTCTCCATGTTTCAAGATCAGACACAGCAAGTGGAGGACTGTTCTCTTTTTACTCACATGATACTTGATGCTGATTCTTAATGGAAATAAAGTCTGCATTTCTCTCCAGAGACTTTGTGGTTTTGAGGGGGGAAATGGAAGCTTTGGCTGAAAGGGGGCAGGACATGAGAGGAGGACTGAAAGAATATACTTTACATAAATGCATACACACAAGCTTTTTGTAGAATCATCTAAGAACCCGTCTAATTGAATCACACAAGTGTTAAAGCCACAAAGAGTTAAAGTGGAAAATTATTTCAGCTTAGAGTTGGTGGTAACTGCACCAAAGTATCTATTAGGGTATGTCGCGCTCAAACTTTCCAGTAATCAAGACAACAATAAAGGATCTGTAAATTGAGTCTGTAAATATTACATAATAATAAAAAAAATTATTTGTAGAGCAGTCTGGAGCAGTTTGAACAATGAGCATGTCCGTGTTTTTAACTGCTTGTTGTTGTTTTTTTTGCTCCAATCAGCTGGGAAATTTTGTTTTAAATGTGAAAACATTTCACATTATTTATAATGAGTCAATCATGGGCTTTGTATTGGTGGTGTCACTGAGACTACGCACGTTTTATACAGACTGTGACCTACACTTGTGCTGTGGTTTTTTGCAATGTCACTATTTTGCAGTTATGTAACTCCACTTCATAAAAGGATTATGGGCTGTTTGGGGATGCTGGACACTTGCACTTAGCTCCTTAGACTCATTTCACATTTTTTGAGCCTGGCGACACAATAAACTTGAAATAAGTTCGGGAGGCGGGGTTCTCATCTGAATATTATTAAAGATCGTACGCTTGTTAGCGCTAGAGGGAGCAAATGATGCACAGTTTTTGGAGTTATTAGCAGCCAAAAAAGGTCAGTGCAGCCATTCATTTGTGTCTGAGGGCATAAAATCATGCTGACAGTTAACATGGCTCTAAGAAGTGATAATAAGGGAAATTTTAACTTGACTGTATGATTTCATTCTTTAATGATTACATGAGTTAGAGTCTGTTGAGATTTCCACAAACCACTCAGCATTAGCAGTGTCTTTCCATACTCAAGTACTGTTGATGCTTTGATACTTTTTTGATCCCACCTGTTTTAAAACTACATTATTTTAAGGATATGAAAAGGTGCGGTAGAGAATTTTTAGAAAGAACTTTAGCTCTAGAGTCATATTTTTACCGAAAGCTTCAGCTAGAAAAACAAAGAGTAGTTTTAAAATTGTTAAAAAAAATGTGCATCCTTTATGGGGGTTTTTTGTGTGTTTTTTTTAACCTCATATTGGGTTCCAAGAACTTCAAACTTTGTTGCTACGGTATCAAACAGGTATCAGTATCTTTAGACCATTAAGATCAAATCTAAGATGAAGACTCAGGTATCACATTGCTGTATAGGTACCTTATACAGCATTCTGACAGTGTGTCATGTGAAAACGTGAAAAACACTCACCGCTGTAAGCCGGCTGGAGACATACACGCAGAGGAGCTGCAGCTCTGCACACACACACGCACGCACACACACACACACACACACACACACACACACACACACACACACACACACACACACACACACACACACACACACACACACACACACACACACACACACACACACACACACACACACACACACACACACACACACACACACACACACACACACACACACACACACACACACACACACACACACACACACACACACACACACAGCAATCTGCACATTTTTCTTCTTTCCTTCTAAAGAGCCGTTCTGCGTTTTTGAGTATGTCCCAGTTATGAACATATGGAAATCATTTATTTATACAGGTTGTCAGAAGTGCTGGTGGTCTTTAGCTGGCCTGGTGTTACATAACTTTGGGGGTGCAGCTCAGTTCTCAAGGTCAGCTGCTCTAGTTAACGACTGAGCACAGGGAGAAGGTGGAGAACTTCAGAGAGGGGGTTATAATTGTCTGCATGCTAACAGAACAGCAGACAGATCAGACACAGCACACATTACCCGCTCCTGAAGCTTGAATGCTATCTGTCGGCTGGAGGAATCTGACACCGATCATTCCTGCTCTGTTTTCAGAATGTTTTTTTTTCTCTCTTCACTAAAGCTCTTTCAGACAGCGATCAAGCCCCAGTGCTTTACTCCACTTTTTCACTTTTACTCTGAACCCCACAGTGGCATAACATCGGGGCCTCAGCGTATCATTTTAACCAGTTAGAATGTTTACACGCACAGAAAAGTGGAGCAACAGTTATGAGCCTGTTAAGGTCGTTGAATTAATCTTTTGCCCTTGTCTCCTAATCCATTAAAAAAGCTAGTGGGAGAATACATTCATTGACTTTAGTATGTTTGACTCTTCTTCAGTAGGTTGTGATATATCCCTTTTTAGCGAGTATCTACTGGGCCTTCTTCTATAGTCGACCTACTGCGTCACGAACCAAACAATCATAGAAGTTTACCAGGCTTCTGTGATGCATCTAGGTGGCCGTAATCTTTAAGTGGGGTAGCTGTAGTTATATAATAATGAATGTCTATGACAGCAGGAGGTCTATAGAGAGTATGCACGTGACAGTAGATGGAGTCAGTGACTGGCAGAAAGCAAAGACTGGTGAACCAATAAGAAGTCATCAGTAAAGTCAAATACGTGAATGAAATAAATGAGAAGTGCGGTCTGTTCTGATATTAGTCCTTGACTTTGTTCTCTGTGGCCAATATTGATCCTCAGGTGACGTTTTAATAGAAACCTTTATATATGTACAATAACATTGCGTAAATTAAAACCACAGGAGGGAAGAAGTGCAGTTACAGTTTAATACTGTAAACAGGGTACAGCACATCATGGAGACTACAAACAGAGTCAAAGACTGATGGCTCAGCATCTAAGCACCACAGAATGTGTATTTATGCTCCAACATAAACTCTGATTAACATTTTACATCGACAGATTGAATAAAACATTTTGGTCCATAAATATGTATTACAGATTAAAGTAAATCATTGACTTAACTACACTTATATTTGGTCAAATACTAAAGTTACTTCGACACATGTTTCAGGAAGTGAACGTATCTAATCCAATTAACGGTTCCTGTTTATACTACTGACTTTTAGTCAGATTAACTTCTATTTTTTCAAGTTGCCTTCACACAATAACAGGACTCTGTTATCCCGACAATGATTCACAGACTGTTTAATTTCACTAAATAGGTCAAAATGATGCTAAAATAATGACAAAACACACAACAAGCTAGAGAAAGAGTTGAGAGAGGCAGCAGTTGACCAGCACTGTCTTTTACTGTCGGGTTAAAATTATTGTTTTTGTCAATGGAGTCTCAGAGCTTTAAAAAGTGAGAGAGAGAGAGAGAGAGAGAGAGAGAGAGAGAGAGAGAGAGAGAGAGAGAGAGAGAGAGAGAGAGATGTTACAGCTGTTTCAAGTTTGACAAAGCTATAATTTACTGAAGTCAGACACACAAAATCTGAGCCTGAAAGTGACAAAAACAAGAAAACTTGTTGGATTATGTTTGACTGATCACGATGATTATGTTGCAGTCATACCGGCATGTTACAGCTGCTGACTGAAGTCATCTACGGGAGCAATTCTGAAATGTTTCAAGCTATTAAAAGGCCCTGTTTCAACCAAAGGCCCCCAGAACTAAATGGTTCAGGGTCTTCTCTTGAAGGACCTAAAAGGTTCCTTTTAGGGATTTTATGTAAATCAAGCTGTATTGTTTTGTGAATGACTTCATTCATTTACAAAGGAAGAGAGACAAGTGCTGTGTCTAGTGCCATTAAAGGAAAGAGGACTCTGATGAAAATGTTAGAAGAATTAGCCCTGGATACCTCACTCCCCTCATTTCACCAAGACACACCTGTTAGGAAGAAAAATGATATTAACCCCTGCAATGAATTTCTTAAAGTTAATATTTGGGTAAGGTATTTATGTGATTATGAAGTTTAAACTTTTGAATATCAGATTTGTTTTTATTGTGAATACTTCGTATTTTGAAATTGGATTACTAAAACAGATTTTCTGTCACCAAAGTTAGAATATTTCTTATTTAAAGATGTTTTTTTATATAATGGAGAATAATGTCAGTCATTATTTTACACAAACATAAATGTTGATTATTTCTGTAAAAGTCAAACCAAGTTGTTTCATCTCCATGAGTGAATAACTTCAAATGCACTGAAAGTAAAACTAACCATCAGTGTGTATTCACACACACACATTGATAGATAGGTGTGACCTGTGATGTCAACAGACTGGAAAACGCTATACAAGCTTAAGTCCATTCACCACTGACTTTAGATACCTGACAGGTAATGTCAGGGCATTGTCTGATCATTGGAAAATTACCCTTTTAAATGTTCAGTAAATTATGTAGAGTGGTCCAAAGTATGGTGAACAGATCATATCCTGAGGTCCTTGCCAATATTACACTTTTAGAGTTCCTTATTTAAAAAGACTCATAAGTCAGTCCTTTATTCAAAGGATGTCATGCTTCTAGGTGGATCCCAAACTAAAAGCGGCCTCTGTTGTGCGCTATAGACAAAATGAAATCTTTGATGTAAATTTCTCAAACCTCAAAATTCCAAAATCTTGGCGAAAGAGACGATAAGTGTTGGGGGAAAAAATGCTCACCATTGATGAAAGATCCATAAAGATCAGAGTGAGTTGGCTCTGTGTTTGATGGTGTAAACAGCGAGGAGCTCAGCAGGTTCCAACAAGAACGTAGCAGAGAGGAGATCCACATTAAATAAGGGAAACATCTGTATTTCTTACAGCCTCTCTGACTACACGGTGGAGCTGAATGAACATTAAAGAGTTCTGAGTGCTCTGATACTGATGATTTATCAGCTCTGACTCCGCGGGAGGTTTGACTGTCCTGTTTTCAGAGTGCCTTGCTCTCTGTGCTGTGTGCTGCACTGACGAGGCATTTCAACGATTGTCTGGGGTTTCTGAGGTGAGCCACTTTCTGCAAAATGACACCACACCCATCCACTGTAATCTGACTATTAAGAATTAAAATATGTCTTGCCTCAGACACTGGAGCCCCTCCTGTGTCAGTCGAGTACTGCCGCTAAGAAAGTCTGAGATCCCTTTTCAGGAGCTATTTGTGCTTAAAATCCTGATTGAAGAAAGTTAACTTTAGTCAAATTTAAAGAAAACATACATGGCAACTGTTCGGAAGTTGTTCAGAGACGCGTTAGCAAGCTGATTATCAGCAACAGTCTTAAAGAGCACAGCAAAGACACACAGCCGCGGTGAAGCTCTTATATGAAGGATGAATACTGTGGGACGCCTGTGGTCAAGTGGTTAGGGCGCTCCCCATGTACAGAAGCTGCAGTCCTCACAGCGGGTGGCCCGGGTTAAAATCTGACCTGTGGCTCCTTTACTGCACGTTATTCCCCATGACATCTGTCCTTTATTTAAAACTCAATGTACTATGTCCTAGCTCTACAATAAAGACATAAAAAGCCCCCAATTAACCTTAATAAACAGTATTCTATTAGAACGCTCTTCCTCCTAAATACTATGTGTTTCAAAACAATCTCTGTTGTTTTAATCGTATCAAAAGAAGCAACCAGAACTTTAAAAATGATAGATCCATTTCATAAAACTGGTGAAACACTGGCAATTTAGAAAGTGTGAAGGAGCTCCCTTGCACATTTTGGTCATTAAAAACAAGCTGTTACCCAATCGGCTGCCTAGGTCCTGTTTTGTTGTTGTACTTGTATGTATACAAGCACTGTATCTAAATAGTTTGATTTTCCCTTAAAGTAAATCAAAGTTCAAAATTCTAGTATCGTAAAAGTCCTACTCTCAGTATATGTTAGTCTGAAGGCCTTGAAATTAGTGTGACCTCTCTCTCACCTTGCACAGTCCCACAGTAGACGGGCTGCTCAGCATCTGGAGCAGAGCTGGACTCTACAGAGCGTCGTTGTCGCTGCAGCCGGTGTTTGTGTCCAGAGAACGACTGTGACGGCTCGTATTCCCCCAGCGGCTGGATGAACAGGCTTTCATCCCCAACCTGGATCAGTCCAGTCTGTGCACAAAACAGAGACATGTATGAGAAGAAACCATGACCATCCCCTGGAAAGAGTTCACAAGTAGAAGATAGATGTTGTTTAGAGAGAGCTTACACTTAATGTAACCTTCAGGAAGATGATGTACTCGTTCAACAGAAATAATTCTCCTGTGTCTTTATTACCTGTTTTTGATGTCAGCTATTGTTGAAGAATTAAGAGACCCAAACTCAGTGCTGGGCAGATTCCTAAAGTCATGCCAACATCCTGACAGTGTGACAGTACACCAGTCTGCAAGAGACCAGGACCCTGATTTAATAATACACCAATGTTTAGTTTACTAGCTTCTTTTAGGCTTTCTTTAAATTGAAATGAGGAAATGTTTTCTCTGGCAGTCTCAAGAAGAACATCCATTTCTCTTCTCTTCTGAGGACTTGACCTTGTATGGCACTTTTTTCGTTTTCTCACTACTGAAAGCCCTTTTAAGCCGCATGTCACACCCACTACAACTTACCACCTTTCTATTACTGAGAGGTTCAGGAGGTTCTTTGTCCCCACAGCCATTAGGCTTCATAACACACAGGTCAATGGTAGCAGCTCAGGACTGGAGCTGTGACCGTCACTGCCTGCCTTTTTCTTGTTTCTCTACCTAACACCCTGGGGAATTAGTGCCATGATAACAAGTATTTAGGACTGCAGAAACGTTCAGTGTTTAATCATTGATGAACTGCTTCTATGTTTTAAATGAACATGTTTATGTTCAGTGTTTGCCTTTTTAACTCATGTGCAGTGGGCCACTCCTGAATTTCCCAGAGGGGATGAATAAAGTATATATTCACTCAATGATGAGGCTGCTATGTAAAGTTTCCATCAGTATCACTAACTAATCCATTCTTACACATTCATACAACGCCAGCGAACCAGCGGGATCACTTCAGGTTAAGACTCTTGCCTAAGGACACATAGAACATGCAGCTGCATGCTCTCGCTCAGCTCAAAGTTCAGTTCTGATTCAAATTCATTTAAATCAACTAATTCATAGTTCCCCATTTAAATTGTAAACACTTTAGTTTACAGTCCAAACAGTGAACTAGCTCATGTGCAGTTATTTATTTTGTCTGATTTATAAGCTGCACTCAGCTACTCTTTTTCAGTTGTATGGAAGCCCTAAGAGGACATGCAGCTATACATTTTACTTTTTTCTATAACGTTTTTTTTTTTTGAGACAGCTGAAAAAAAACTTTCCATTACAAGAAAACAGTAAGTAAGACGTTTTAACCCCTTGAAGCCTATTGTCACGAATTTGCATCTAACCGCTTCTGCTCCAAATGCAGCCAAAATAGCGTCTGTATTCCTCCACTGCACTTTCAATACATATACAATACGTTTCAATACGTATGTATTTTATGTTATTGTCAAATAAACATTCTCATCTTAATTTAGCATCTACTTGAAAGCAGAAACATGTAAAAGAAATGTTTTAATACTTGGAAACAAATTCAGGCGTCAAGGAGTTACGGCTATAAACTATATATGATGAACATATCTTGGTTTTAGTAGTTATTCTTTACAGGAAAGAGAGAAAATGTGCATATTCAGCTGTGAATTTAATGCATATTAATACAATACATACTTATGACATACTCTTTACTTTAAAAAAAGCTGTTTTCCATATTTGCTACATAATATCTATACACAATATGGATTGTACACAGAAGAAGGCGAGGAGGGAGGGAGAGAATGAGAGGAAGATCACACAGTAATAAATATCATCTGTAGCCATAGCATATTGAAGGCCATTGTTTTTTTCTTTAAATATAGAGTCAGCAGGGACTCAAAGAGAGTCTCGTGGAGAGAGTCAGGTTAGTTCTTTCTCTGTCTCAACAAAGAAGATGCCAACCAGCCAGACTGCAGCTCTAACCACGCGACTTCAAAGCTCTGCACTTTTCCTTTAAAGCTGGAACACTTCCTAACGTCTGATGTGGTTTTCTTAGGACATTTCATCTCATGTCTTTTCTTGGGATATTGTCTGATCTGAGATGGTTATTTTTTTGGGAGAATATCAGTATACCAAACGAAAGACTTATACACACAAACTTACATACATTGTGTTCACACTTGTGTTCATGTGTGTATTTATAACATATAAAACGTTTATATGTGAGTATGTCTGAAAAGAGTTGCAGAAAGAAAGGGAGAGATGTCGATATGAGCAGAGCCATGATGCTTACAGCTGATTGGTTAAGGACGTTAAATCACTGCAAACAGAGGCGTGTGGTCGGTCACAGCCTGGAGTCTCACTTTAAATTTTCTGATTTATAAATAACAGTAACGTAAACAGGAGGTCAAGTTTGATCATACATGACTATAAAAAACAAAAAAGAAAATTGTTAAATGTGTTTCTAAGTAATGTTGGTTACGATGACATAACATTATATATAATGTTATAATACATATATATATATTATGTTATATGTTTTAGGTAGAGTTTAAAAACTTCCAAATCATACCTTGTTGAAGTAAGATCTCACAAAGGTTAAGTCTCTATACAACAACAGCAGAGCAAACAAAGCTGGTCACTATGAACAGAGCTGCTCTGACTATGGCTTTGTGGCATGTCAGAGAATAGAACAGCAACTCAGTCAGTCTGCTCTCAGCTGAGCCCCAGAGCTTATCAATGGTATTAAAAACGTGTGATGATGACTGGATGATGGACTGTAGCTAGAGTTGCTAACTGTCCCATATTAGCTGAGAGTCTGAGACAATCTGTATTTTGAACCTTGTGTCTTATATTCAGAAAACTTCTCTGTAATCACTACATGACATGACTCAGCCAGTACCCTTCAAACAATGATCACATCAGTCAACTGACAGCCGTCACCCAATCACAGCCCCACTTATGTGCAACAGATTGAGAAGAGCTGCAACATTGATCCGATGGAAATCATTACAAAAACCTTTGTTAAAAAAATGTGATCCTAATTTTGTTGCCATATGTTAATCATTTCTTGCAGTGGTGTGAAGTTGTTAAAGTCACACTGCGATGACAGTTGCACACAGTGTTGTATAACAATTGGCCAGCTTAGGTTTAAATGTGCTCTATGAATAAACTTTAGAGTAATTTATCACAATAATGATAACAATTTAATGATTTAAGGAAAACTATTCGAAAAATTGTTCATCCACAACTGTTTTTCCGTGACGAAGCTGGATGTTACCAACCTAAAAAATAGATCTTTGATGAAACTCCGACAAAAGATATTTTTTGTTTTCGGTAATGAGACGAAATGTGATGAGAACATTTATGGTGGGCTGTCGGACAAAAGCCATGTGCGCTGCAAGCATGGAGCAAGAAGAGCAATTACTCTATGTGTGTGTGTGTGTGTGTGCGTGTGTGTAAGGGGTTATGTCTGTGCTCTGGGGCAACCAGGCAGACTGATCCTCAGGGTTAGGGACAGCGTCTGTGACCGGGTAGTGTTACAGGCTGCACCATATGGAGACCAGTGTCACACATTCAAACTGTATAACTTGTGTTTGTGTTTTTTGCTTGTCCTACTCAACGTGTCACTGAGCATATCCTGGTTTGTTCCAATGAATGAAAATTAGGTTTAAAAGCATTTGAACATTTTCCCCTCACATCCAGCAGCTGTGATGAAAAGAAAGACGAGGCAGGAGAGGATGAACCAGCACAAACACAATACAAAAATCTGCTCTGGCCAGCAGCCAGTTGCAGATTTAGTCTGAGTTTAAAGGCATCTGGGGTACTCACTGTGTGTGTGTGTGTGTGTGTGTGTGTGTGTGTGTGTGTGTGTGTGTGTGTGTGTGTGTGTGTGTGTGTGTGTGTGTGTGTGTGTGTGTGTGTGTGTGTGTGTGTGTGTGTGTGTGTGTGTGTGTGTGTGTGTGCATGCGTCTAGTGTGTGTTTGTGTGTGCTTGTTCATTTGTTTGTGTGAAGTCTGGACAAATACAGACGGCTGAGATGAAACACACCATATGCACACGTATTAGGCAGAGTGACAAACCAATGTCTGATAAACTCTTATTTAAGGTTTAAGGTCAAACTTTTCAATAGCATATGTTAGTAAATGATACAACTCTGTGACTCCCATGTTTAATGACTAAAAGATAGAAAAAACAGAGCTTTAGTCATATGTTTAACCAGAAGCTGATGTGAGAGAAAGAGAGAGAGTGCTGTCTAAATTAGAGCCCGACTGGTTAATAAGCCACCTGATAATATCAGCTGACATTAGCATAGCAAGTGACTTTTGGTATCGGTAAATTTTACTGCAGATGTGTCACTACGTTTATTTACCAATCAAATCACATTTCATTTGAATTTCTTCCTGGCTGTTGCCAGCAGAGTGTGCTATATGGATTACAAGAATCTTTTTCACTCTGACCAGCTTGTCTTCTTCTTAAATATCTTTTTCTCAAGTATTTCAGAACGGCAATTAAAGGGTTCAACACAATTAATATGTAAATACATATCTTCATGTTTCAATCTCTATCGGCCAATATATCAGTATTCCATTTTTTCTCTTCCCAATATTGATAGAGACATCAGCCCCAAACTTCTCATAATGGTCAGGCCCTCGTCTGAATTGCACAAATATGTTAGCATTACAGTACCAAAATATTACAAATGTATTGGTGCAATTTTGTGCAATGCAGTTTGCCAGCAGTTTTTGGTCATTGAAAAAAAAAAAAAAAAGAAATTCCCATAAGTGCAAAAAGTTCAGAGAGCTCAGTTTTAAAGAGTAACACTTGCATGATGGCTGCACATCATGTTACATTTGACACCTTTCATGAGTTTCTGCGAAACTACAGCAGGGAAACTGACTTTTACTTCTATGCATGATTAGTGCAAATCATGTTTTAACTGACTTTTCTTACCTTGCCTCATTTCTCTTAATGTACGGAGGAAATAACGGAGCTCAGTTCACTTTCAGAGCCGGCCTGTTTCTGCTGAGGAGCCTTCCCTCCTACCTGAACACTCACTTTACATAAGAGACTTAACCAAATGCCTCAGCTAATGTGGACCTTCACTGCTCACAGTGGGGAAATTCATATTTTCTTTAACCCCCCTCCACAGGGAGGTCAGGCTGTTACCGAACAGCAGAGAAGAGATGGAGAGAGCAGGACAGGGTGAAGCTTTCTCTTTCCAGATCTTCTGTTTTCTAATCATTCTCATTCATTTACTTTCATCTCCACTAATCCAGATTTAGGACCAAGCTTTACTCACAATTTCTGTTTAATAGAATGGACAACATCCCATTAAACCGAATGAAAAAGGTGGCTGAACTATCACACTGTTTTCATGTGATAAATAATTTTGGTCTTCTTGAGATCTTAACTTACTCATCTCTTATCTGTGAACAAAGGCATCGTGGTATGTTGTGGTCTGGCCTATCACGGTAACCAGCTTGAGAAAACAGCAATGAACAGCTTCGGTCTTCTGCAGTTATGATATCAGCTGTGATGAGAGTCTTGTTCTCTTTTCTTTGGTTTTGACTTCACCACTGGAGTTACATACGGTTACAAGACAGACAGACAGACAGACAGACAGACAGACAGACAGACAGACAGACAGACAGACAGACAGACAGGGTTTACACATTATTGAGAGACATGCTTCTCACACACACAGGCCCGAGCGGTTGGGTGTAACGTGCCTTGCACCTCGGCAGCGAAAGTACAAGAACAACTTTCGTATTTTGGTCCACACCTGTGTCGGTGGAGGAGAGCAGAGGCTTTAATAAAGCGGAGGTGTCACCAAACAGTAGTTTGTTTTGGTTTTATCTACTGGACCAAAAAGTCACACATTCTTCCTTTAACCTTTCATAACACTTTCATGAGCTATTTATCATGCTTTTAATATAGATCACAAGTTAACTTGAATGTTTATTCTTTTGTAACCCGAGAATGTGTAGCATTATTTATTATTGCTTATCAGTCATGCATCATTTGTTATGGCTTACAAGCCTCACTCACTCAGCACTCTATGACAGCACTTTGAATGATGAATGGGATGTGTGTGTGTGTGTGTGTGTGTGTGTGTGTGTGTGTGTGTGTGTGTGTGGTTTGTTTAATGAGCTGTGCTGTCATTCATGTGAATTATGTTCAGGCTGATACTTTTTTTTACACAACTGAAGTTCCAAACAGATAAATAAATACAGTTATTTGAACTGAATTGATTTTCAGCGCCGACAGTAGAAACACTGAACTGCTTATTAGAGCTTTTTTTTTACTGGATTTGATCACCAGATCTGTTGTGAAACATCAGCAGAGGACTTCTGCTTGAACTTGCTGAATGATGAAGCTTCATTTGATCACTCAGTTTCTTAAGTTTTAAGTGCAAACATGTGATGCGAGTGTTTTCTAACCAGTGGTTAGAGACGTGGACTTAAATGGACGGTCATAAAACAAAGCAAAACGTTAAATCCATTCCCTTACATAAATACTTGTGTAGTTTCTTTTCAAACGCAATGTGGTTCGAGCTGTGTCACCTTCAGGTTCAGTGCACATAACCTCACCCTGCAGCAAAAGGTCGACCTGGTCCCCGCTCACTATAATGCCCATGTAGGCTTGGTGCTCGCTCTGTGCTGTTGTAGCATGCTGTCTGCAGAGACCTTCAGTGGTTGACGAATGAATGTGTGAAAGTGGAGGAACGAGCTGCCAGTGAATGTGGATCTGTGAAAACTATGACCACAACACTGCACTCCTGAACACTGTGAGTTTAGCAGGAACACATTAGCTGAGAAGACCTTAGATCTACAATTCTACAATCCATTTAGCCAGACGCTTTGGATAAAAGTCGTACATGAGAGAGAAAGTGCAACACAGGCAAGGTTCCAGAGGAGGAAACAAAGTAAGTCAGTGTAAATAAACTGCTTTAAGTCTGATCAGACACAAGGTGCTGAAAAGCGGTGCACGGAAGCACAGCACTTTTTTGTGTTATAATCAAGTTACTATGTCATCATCAACTATATCGACAGCTGTTCATCAGAGTTTATGTCAGCATAAAAAAACATCCTAAGTATTATCATCGGCTGCTGAATGAAAACGGAGAGGGCACTGTTTTAACTGTGCCAAAACATTGGCCACATTTCAGTTCGAAACATTGGCAACACGTTTGTGCAAATTAGAGTGTGCAGGAGTTTGCCTGCTATTTTTGTCATTTAAAGCAAGGAATTACACCACAGGACTTGTTGATGGGGTATCAAACAGGTTTCAGGATCATTACATTTTTATTTTTTTTATTTGCTAATGTATAGAAAGTTTAAAACAACCCTTATCTTGACTGTGAAATGCATTTGAGAGCTCCACCGAAAGCTTCGGTTTGCTCCCTCTTAAAGAAGAAAAATTAAGATTGTTGAAATGACTCCAGAAGAAAACGTTTTTTAGCAACACTCTGGGTCGATTCTCAATGCAGCCTTATGAATTCATCTTTGAAATCTGAGATCTCTGCAGGCATGTCAAATACTCTGCCGGTTGAAGAGTGTCGGGGTTTTTTTTAACTGGCAGGTGAGGAGGTTTAACAGATTAACTGAGTGAAGAGCCAGCAGCCCCAGTTAACAACCTGCCTTTCCATGGTTTTACATTTAAACGTGTGGAGCTCAGCTGCTTGGACTGCATGACATAAGAAAGAAGATGGATTTACCAGGCCTCCACAGGTGCTCACTGATGCCAGAGAGTCCGTGTGGTTGACGACGGATCCGGAGTAAAAGCAGCGCTGATTGGTGGATAATCTGCTCACAGCTGCGGGCTGCTCCCTCCGCCTCTCCTCCACCACGAAACCCCCCGACAGAAAGTCAGTGTCCCGCGTCAGGTTTAGATACAGGGTCCTTCCAAAAGCGGGCACTGACAGTATTATATGACCCGGGTCACGCTGCCCTCCCCCCGGGACGTCAAGGGAGCGCTGACCGCGGCGCCGCAGCGTGTGGACGGCGGACAGGTGCGCCTCCTGTCCGGACAGCAGCCAGGGAACCACTTCATCTGTGTCCTGCTCAGACTGGGCTGTGGGGAAAGACACTTTCCATCAAACAACGGCCACATAGAAGAAGAAAAAAAATCTCCTGTCCTGACTCCATGAACTGGATGAACTGTCTGCTCTAATGCTCCGTGACTCGCTCAGCCACGTTCAACTTAAGAGCTCAACTTGCAAAAATCCGCAGAAACTCCGTGCAAAGCATTTCTGCAGCGATTACTTCTGCTCTCTTTCGTGCACAATCTTACCAGCACACTGTCGACTTCCTCCATCTGATAAGTAACACATTGAGTCCCTGAGCTGAGGAAACGGATTGCTGTGGTTGACCTATATCTAAGAGAAACAGACGGAGCCTACATGGCACAGAGCTGAGGCGGAAAGTCAGTACTCACCAGCAGATCCGATGCAGAGCAGAGAGAGGAGCAGATGGGGAACATGGCAGTGGAGCATGATGAAGCGACGCAGGCAGAAGAAGTGGGGGAAAAAGAGTGGATGAGTTTACTGTGAGGGGCTTTGCAAGGCGCAAAGCAGACTGCGCAACTCTTTCAAAGTTGGATAAGTTGCAGTAATTCAGTCTGTAGTGAGTTTATAGCGCAGGACACGCCTCCGCCGCCCGGCACCGCCTCATCTCATGTCACATTGGTATCTGCAGGCCCTGACCCGAGAAAACCGGAGGAGTTCCGGCCTCCTTATTGGTCAGAGAGGATGTCTGTCATTTTCGGGGGTTGAAACCCTACACGTGGTTTCAAGTGGAGAAAAAAAGTGCAGCTTTCAATGGTTTTGTGTGTGACAGTGTGTTCGTGGCCATTATAACCCCACTTTATTATAATCCGACTTTATTATAAGCCCTCTTTATTATAACCCCTCTTTATTATCACCCTTTTTTATTCGAATCACATTTAACTCCACTCGATTATTAAAACACTATTAAAACCCTCCTCTGTCAAACAAGAAAACACTTATTATAATCCAACTTTATTTTAATGCACTTTTATTTAAACCTCGCTTTTTTCAATGCTCATGTTTTCTTTATCATGAAAGTTTTGGTGCTGAAGAAATTCTTTTTCATCATTTTAGGTTTGTAGGAGTAAACTTTTTCAATAATAATGAATACAAGAAGAATAAACTGTAAATAAGTGTCACTGATCAGTGATTGGTGGGGGAACTTAAAGACCCCTAGATTTAAAAAGTAGAATGTCAAATAAAAAACATCTCATTATCACATGATAACAACATAGTTCTCACGTGATAACCCGTGAATTTCTTGTGATCTCGAGGAAAACGATTGAAAATATGACTGACAATATGAAGCCAGTGCTCATCAACGCCATCAGGCAACATTTTGCAGTGCAACAAGTGTTTGCTGTCAGATGGGCCCTCTTTAGGGAGGTTTCCTACTGTCAATGCAAACTTTGCACACTCTGCGAACCTGCAGAAATCCATTGGCAGAAGATGTGTAATGTGTAGGTCAGAATATATAAAGTCAAACAGCCACCAACAAATTAATCTCAACGTAGATATAGGTCCCACATGGAGGTTTTAGTAGTTTTAAATCCTCTAAGCCAGGGGTGTCAAACTCCAGTCCTGGAGGGCCGGCTTCCTCAGACTGTTAGACGTCTCCCTGCTCCAACGAAGCTGAATCCAATGAGTGACTCGTTATCAGGCTTCTGCAGAGCTTGATGACAACACAAAAGCAGGTGTGTTAGAGCAGGGAGACATCTAAAAGTCTGAGGAAGTCAGCCCTCCAGGACTGGAGTTTGACACCCATGCTCTAAGCCGATGGACCAGATTCAAGTAATACACCTCTCCCCCTCTCTGATTTCCCACTCTCAGCTGTCCACTTGAATGAAGGTAACAAAAAGTGATGGAGGACTTTCAGAGCCTTCATTCTGAGTAGTCTGAAGGCAACAATTTGTGTCAAACATGAATTGATTTACTATATGAACACTGCTGAAAATATTATACTGTACGTCACTTTGATCTTGGTCTGCTTTTCTTTGATTCAACAAACAAAGAGAAAGGCCCCAGCCCCTTGGCAAACAGCTACAACGCTATCGCTTGCAGTCAGATTAGCCACCACTTTAAATTATGCTTTTAACTCTTATCCTTCACAAAATCAAGACCAATAAGTTACAAAAAAAATCCACCAGGCTAAAAACTCGTTTTTATATCTTCTGTCAAAACAGGCATTTTAAAATCGCTCTTTGTGGTTAAAAAAATCAGCTTCTTCTACGGAGACCAAAATGTTTTTTTTAACCAGGATGTAAAAATGTTTCTGCTGCAACATTTAATATTTTAAGATGGGACCTGAGTGGGATGCCATGGCTTTTTCAGAGAGCCTCAAGTGGACACTTGAGTAACTGCATTTGTCTTTGCACTTGTGTGATAGCCTCATTGTGTTTACACTGGAGCTTTTCATTTAGGATAAATGGACTAAATCCAAATGTATCTGTTAAAATGTGATGACTTTGTCACTTGTGTGCTCAGAGTGTATCTTAAGTGTCTGACAACATAACTGGAGTAATCCAAACACTATATCTTACTATCTACTTACTATCTCTTGGCTTCGTTGGTGCTCAGGTTTTTTGAGGTTTTTTTGCTTGTTTTTTTTTTAATAACTCAATTTGCATTATTTGGAAGTGGCTGAGATCACTGACAGGTCAGTGTGTTGTAGCTGTTTTTTAGTTTATCTAAGGTTTGGCACTGTCTGAAATACCTATATGTGGCAACTGCTACGGTTGGTAGGCAGAGATAATGTCCATGTTTTATACGGTAATGATACTGTACTGTTGTTAATATCCCAACCATACACCAGTGCTGCAAACTGAAGAAAACCACTGGAGCTATTCTAATCTTTGTGCACCTTTAGTCATTTCATCCCATATGCCAATCTGCCACCTTTTTGTCAACAGTTCCAACCTGACACAAAGCCCCGCCCATACAAAAGTTATTGTCCCTTTTTTTTTTTTTTTTTTAGAAAAAATTGACTTGTCTAAGCAAAGCAACAGCTTTGAAAATAATCTTAAAGGGACTTTAGTCCAAGTCTTAGAATCCATTACCAGTGTCATTTCTTCTACTCTTAGGGCCAATTGGTGTTTAATCCCTGCTGCCAGGTTCAAAAACCAGGGGAAGTCCTGAAACCAGATGAGAGGAGGCTGTTGGTCTGCTTCTTCACAAGTGCTTGTCGGATGGTTGACTAGCTTTGATCCCCCTCCCCCACACCTTTTCTGTTTAACCATTCCTGTAACTTTTTGAAACTTACAACCCTCCACCCACCCCCCCCCCCCAAACTCACACACCCACATGTTGTACAATCACTCCGTTAACCTGAAACCCATCCTGCCTTTTCCTTCCATCAATGACTCCTGTAGCTCCTGAGTTAAGCATGGCATGTGTTTCCACATCTCCGCAAATATGTGTAATTCTTGCTCTAGAAATCATAATGTTGATACCTTCAAAGACATTTAACTCAGGATAATTTCTGTTAGACTTACATATACATGTATTTAAAAGTGTAGTTTTAGACTGACTGACAAATTAATTAAATCAAAGTTAAGCTTACAGTATCTTAAGCCACTTCACAAATACATGTCGGAAATCATTCTGATTTGGTTGTTCACTCATGCACATCATATCAGGAGACTGTCCCTATTTTATGGGAGGGAGGGAAAGAAGTCTCCTAAGGTAAGACATGATTTAAAAAGAACAACATGGAAGTGTTTAAAAGGCACCTGTATTTCGACATAATCCCAATATTATGGGCGGCAGTAGCTCAGTCTGTAGGGACTTGGGTTGGGAACCGGAGGGTCACCGGTTCAAGTCCCGGCACGGACCAAGTCCGGAAACTGGTCTGGTAACTGGAGAGGTGCCAGTCCATTTCCTGAGCACTGCCGAGGTGCCCCTGAGCAAGGCACCGAACCCCAAAACTGCTCTGGAGCGCTTGCTGTGGGCAGCCCCCTCACTCTGAGACCTCTCCATTAATGCATGTCACTAGAACCCTGTTTGTGCATGAGTGTGTATCTCGGCCTATGTGTGTGTTAGACAGAGTGTAAACCGAATTTCCCCTCGTGGGATTAATAAAGTGTAAATTATTATTATTATTATTATTATCAAAAGAGCAGAGAAGAAGATTCTGGCAAAACGAAAACATAATAGCAGGTTAATATCATACTTGGAGATTGTACCAGTCACATGCATTTATGGTTGTTAAATTGATTGCAGTTTAACCACACACCAGTTGCTGCTGTCAGGCGGGAAATGATGATTCTTTCGATCAACCAATGGACTGCAGTGTTCAGTGCTCCCTTTCAGGGTCGGCTCGATAGTCTTGGCACCCCGACAGAAGGGTCCCAAAAAGTAGGACGGTACGGATCAGTTATTTATCCCGGCTTTAGTCTATGAAAACGCCACAAAATGCATGCCATACTGAGACAAACCGAACTGAACCGTGTGGTGGAAACGGGACTCAAGGGGCTGTTTACTGTCATACATGCAGCTAATCCTGAAAACAGGAGATTCTCAAGAATTGTTAATATGTATGTGCCAAAACAGTTTCAGTCATACTTCTTGAATACTGTTGGTGTACAATCACAGAGAATGCATGTTCTTGCATTTCTGATAAAAAGGATGTGAATATAAAGCTGAAACACATAGAGTGACATGTGCGTATGCAAATTCAGTAAAAATACGGTATACTGTATATTTAATGTAAACAGAAGGAGCCCTAGAATGGATTCATGGAGTACTCCTGTGCTGAGAAGCATTAAACTCAAAATGACATAATCTGCTTGCTTAAGTTTCTAAACAATTTAAACACAATCATAATAAATATCAAATGACTGCAATCAGAGCAGTGAAACATAATATTCTATTGGAACCATATGTGTCATATCAGGAAAGAACATAAACAATGTTGTTGTTTTTTCCAAACCTCGTTTAGATTTCACCTGTGTTCATGTTGAACAGGGATTTTAAACATCACGTCAAAATGAAAATGATTTAATATCAAGGAGGTTTAACAAGTGTTGTAATATTTCAACACCCTTGTCAGTCAAGGGTCCTAACTTTTCTCCCTTGCTGACCCTTGTTGAGCCATTGTCGTAGGGACTACCGTGGGACGTCAACAATTTATAAAGTACGTGTGATGATCATTGACTGCATGAAAAAGGGTCAACGTGCCTCCCCTTCTTCTTGTGGTACAAAAGTGAAGCCAAATATTGACAGGAGTCAGTGTAGTTAAGTTATGTTTTGTGTTTCTTCTTGTAATTTTCACATTCATTATTTATTGTTTTATTTACTCTTACTATTTGTCTCTGGGTGGCCTGGTAGCCTTTTTTCCTTAACCCCGGAAGCAGTTAAGTGCCTTGATAAGAGCCGTTTGAATTCTCTAAAAGTTAAGGAAAGGTAGCTCAATGCTTCCTTTATAACCTCCTTTAGCATAGGAAACACTGCACCATCCTTTACGAAAGGAGATAAGAAAGTGCTGCCCCACAATTCATTGCGACCATAACTTTTAAAGCGACTCGCGCATCCGACCCATATCCCAGCGTTCACGAAAACTAACGCTCTGTCAGAGGAGAAATGTGGAGACGATCTGCACATTGATTTGACTTATAATTAGTTACAGGCTTTGTATTTATTTCATTTCTTTTTATTGAGATAAACTCTGAACGTGATTTTGATGTTACAAAACCATCAAAGTGAAGTTTCCTGGTATCTAATAAAGCCTACCTTTTATTTTTATTCACACCCTGTGGTTTTAATGATTATTTCACCGGTAAGAAGGCACAGGGGAAACATTTTTAGAGGAGCTTTTTGTAGTCCATTTTTTGAAAACTGTAGTTCCACCACGGCAGACTTGCGTCACTAACCTCTGCCGTCGTCACATTATTATGACGTCACCAAGTGAAAGTGCAGTCGGATTGACAAAACAACGCGATCGCCTTTTCCTAAGTCCTTTATGAATTCTCCTAACACCTTTCCTTAACCCCATGATGTTTTCATGGGGTTAAGGTAAAGTGGATAGTGAAAGTAGATAGGGGCCTTTTTCAAACCAACTCCTACACACTCCCCCTCTGTGACGGAGTGCACTCCGTCAGAAGTCACACTCGCAGCTGAATGAAGTCCCCTCCATCCAGGTGTAGGGTAGAAATACAGCAGCAGGCAGCAGTTAATATTATTATAATATCAAAGAACAGGTTGTCTTAAATGAAAGCACAGACAAGGAGACTATAAATGAACATCACAGCTGCAAGACATTTATTTTTTTGTTGTAGCTGAAATTAAGTTTTACAAAGAAATCAAAAGTAGAATAATGATAAATAAATAACAGTGAGAAGTTTTCTGCAACATAATTGAATATTCTTAGTTTTTGCAACAGTCCCTTTAAATATAAAACACAATCAAATAAACACGTCAACAGAAGGAAGAAAAGAAGAGTAGGCTTTTATTTGATCCTCAAAATAATAAACAGGTGAAGTTGTTCACATCTGTATGACGAAATTAAATGTCCATCTTAGTTAGAGCAGTGTTTTGGTTTGTACAAACACTTACACACGGAACTTACTTTTGTATAGGTCACTCCTTCTGTGACTACCGGACGCAATAGGCGTTACACGTGATCATCAAGTCGGCATCAGTGCTGACTTGCTGGTGGAGGGTTTTATGGCTCACTACCACTCCCCGCTAAGTGGTTTAAGACGGACTTAATATGGCGGGCCCTCAGTGTGGACGCGCAAACAGAGGGGTAGTGGGTAGGGCTAGGGTGTTGTGGACGGTTTGAAAAAGACCCTAGGAGGGACAATCCGAATGCACCCTCTGTGTTTCAGATCCTCCTCCTGTTTTTACCTTGTGTGTCAAGTCCCCGCCCCTAATTACCTGCACGTGTGTCTTGTCACTCCTGATTACCAGCACCTGTGTTTCGTGATCCCTGACTGTCTGCCCAATATAAATCTCTAGAGTTTCTTTAGCATACCTAGTCCTAGTGCTTATCGTTTGACCTTGTGTATTGCCTTTGTCTGTCCCTTGTTATCGACCTTAGCCTGCTCCTTTGGATTTGTTTGCCTTTGTGTATGACTCCTGCCTGTTTTTGTTACCTGCCCTTGCCTGCTCCACTGGATTTGTTTGCTCTTCTGACCTCCCTTGTACCTTACTCGTTTTGTAATAAAGGACTGATTTTTGGAAAACTCCACAGTCCTCACTGAGTCTGTGTGCCTCCATACTCCTGCCGTTGTGTCAAATATGATTTAATATAATGACAGAAACCACGTCTGAAAGTGTTTTATTTGGCATGTATTTTCATTAGGGTTGGGGCTTGATTAAAAAAGTTAATCTAAACTCAGGGCTTTCTAATTAATTAATCGCATTTTAAGTGCCTCACAATATTTGCTCTAAATGAGTGCAATGCATTCAATTTTCCTTGCTTTTCAGTTTCATAAAGCTGTTGGATCTTGTTTGAAATAGTTTTTCTGCACAGCAGCTTGAAAGTTTAATCGCATGTTCTCTGTAGCACATTTTCTAATCCCTTATCCTCTACCACTAATAGTGGTCTACTACAATTTGAATGTGCTGTCAGATGCTGAATTATTAATTTTGGTCCTGAAGCCATTCATTTGGTCTAGTTTGGGCTGCAAAGGCCTCTTGTTTGTATTTGTCATAGAGCTAGCTCAGAGTTAGCGTGGGGCTAGAGCGGGGCTAGCGTGGGGCTAGAACGGGGCTAGCGCGGGGCGAGAGTGGTGATAGCGTGGACAATGACAAACAGTTGTGGACTGTTTATGAGGCACACTGTGATTAAACGTGTTAAAAAAAAAATGAATTTAACGCAGTATTTTCTTGTAATTAATTAATTGTAATTAAGACACCACACACACACAAGTGCCACCCCTAATTTTCATTTAATAGTTTCAACCCTATCCCATCTGCTAACATGAATGAGCTTTAATTCCATGCTGCAGCCAGTCAGCAGAGGAAGCTCTGATTGATTTGGCTTCATTTTTGGGGAACTGACATGTCATCCTTCTTTTTACACAGAATCAGACTGTAATGATGATGGGTAGGTGGACATGTAAGCACAACATGAGTTATCACAGGTTTGCAGACTCACTTCTTGCTCTGTGTTATGGGTTGCCTAAGTATGAAAGGATGAAAAATTAAGCCTTGCCATCTTTCTGCAGTCAACATCAAGTATGCAGGACCAGAACAGAGGCTTTGGACATTGTGATAGCTGAGCAGGGCTTTGGGTTCCTCTTAGAAGTAGTAGTGTTAACAGGGTGCACGAGTAAAAAACCTCCACATAAGATGAACTTCAGGCTGATATGATTATTCATAAAAGGCCAACATAATGTATCTCCATTTTCCTGAAATGGTGTGGGCGACATATTGAGCTGATTAAACAGCAGTCACACAGAGCTCAGTGGGAATCTGTGCAGAACTGACCACAGATGGCTCTTTATGGAGGCAGAGGAAGTGATCTTTCTGAGCTTTTAGTGCATGTCTGTGTTCGGTTGGAGATTTTATTTCACAGGCAGCTCAGCACCTCACGCTGTTGCTGAAAAGTCCAGAGTACCTCCTTTTGGATGTTGTTTTTGACTTGATATCCTGGGAAAACAGAATTAAAGAAATGTATGTACCCAACTAGAAATGTATGCAACTTTTTTATGCTAGGGCTTCACTATTTGAATTTATCAATTGTTTGCTTCTTATTCATCATACATTAATTGTTATCTACGCATTTATTTATTCATAAGGATGAGTCTTATGTTGCTGTTGTCTTTAAATTTAAGTTGATTTATGTATATATGTACACATTTTGTGTAACTGATCACACTTCATGTGACTTCTGCATCAGTCTTAGCCACTGACAGAGCAAAGTGTTGTGCTCCCTCTGGTGGACGATTTCAAACTGACAGTCTATTTTAATTAAAAAAAACCAGGGACCATTCACAAAGCCTCCTAAGTATAAAGGGTTGCTCCTAGTGACAAAATCCTAACAAAATTCTTAAAATCAGGACGTTTTCTAATAATTTCCCCTTAAGGTTAAGACAAGATTCATGATTCTTGTACTCACAACGTGTATTAGCCTTCAAAAGAGCTAAGGTGACCATCACAGTTGTATCCAATCACTAATTAAGACCCTTCACCTGACCCAATCACCAGCAGGTGAATAAGCGGCTGCACAAGTGGGCATGTGATTTCAAACATCTTGTAGGCGGTATACTTTTAAAGCTAATTAACACAGAAAGTTAATTTCATAATTACAAAATGCCTGAAGCCCATGCTTGACTTTTTTCTTCTGAAAAAAGTTGTCATACCTAACAAGAGGGTCAACCCCGCCTCATCACTGAGATAAAAGTTTCTATCCATCCCTTGTTCAGAGTTGCTCTGGAAATTAATCCAGAACATATCAAAGTTTCAGTTTCAATTTCAATGTTTCCTTACTCTGCTTTTTTTCCAAAGTAGCAAAAATAAAATCATCTCTGATGGACTTTTGCCATTTTTGATGGCCATACACAGGTCCTATGTTGCACTTCCTCTGTAGTGTAATCTACTTATTTTAACCCTTTTCTGAGTATAACAAAAACACTTTACCACCCAAACATAATCAAACTGTCACAACATTAACATCACATTAATATGTCATTGTTGCATAACTCAGAAACCATCATGGAACGGTAAAAGAAAGGAAACGAATACAAAAGTGTTATTATGCTTAATGATGATTGAGTTTTTACTTTTCTGTCATCTTTGATTGTCTTTTGAATAAAAATGCAATTGTTTTAAAACAGAATTGTTGTCCAACAGGGGGCGACTTCACTTGCTGCTAAAAGAAGTCTGATTGTACAGAGGTCACTGAGGTTTTTATGTGGTTTAATAAATGTGTGTAACGTTTATAAAACCTTTGTTTGTAGTCTTTTAAAGGTACTTTGTTTCTGATTTTCTGATTAACTCAGCGGGAAATAGAATATTCATTATTTCCCTCTGATATGCAAGTTAAGCAAAATTGTTATTTCATAGAGATACTTGAGTAAAATACAAATATATAAAACTCCAAATGGTGTAATGGTCAGAAGAGTACACATTAAAGTAGCAATCTGTAACTTTTTCACCTATTGTAAAAGTGGTTTAAAACTCTAAGAGCACAACAGCTTTCAGCAGAGAGAATTCTGGCTCTCTATGATCCGCACAGCAGTCCTCTCGCCTTAACAAAGGCCTGTCAAGTCTGATAAACCTATAGTTTAAAGACAGACCTTAATATTTGTGTGTGTCCAGGTAGAATTGTATTTTTTCTCTTATGAATTAACACTTCAAATGTACCATGTCCTTCATAAGGCTGTCCAATCTATGACAACTGCACAGCAGGAGTCGACAAAACATTATAAAAAGAATGAAATGCACCAGCATGACACTTCTGTCATTCTAAAGCCTCCGTTTTCAATACACTTAGCCTATATGACATCCAAATAAGCAGTGAGTAGGCTATGTTGTTCTTCTTTCCTCTAGTTTTTGACAATAACAGCTTTATGTGAGGTCACCCCGTTCATATAAAAATGATGAAAACACGGCTTAAGCATCATCACAGTCAGCGGGACTCAGCGTCGACAGTCCTGACTCCGAGATATTTACAGAGGCTAAACTGGATTTCTGCTTTATTTATGTGAAAGTGTTGTTTAAGATAACAAACAAGAAGCTAAATGAAACAAAATGAGACACAAATAAACCACTACACTCAATAAATATAAAATTAAAAGACATAATTAGTCAGGAGCAGAGCAGGAAATTCATTCATAGTTTATTTAAGTAATATTAATATAACAAGAAGTCATCAAGTTACAATACAAGTAAAAGTTGCTTGTATCTACCTTTACAAATAAAATATTATTTAAAAAACAGGCTTCCTGGCCTGAGAGAAAAGATGAAAAATACATTTCACAGGTGAATTGTTTCAATCAGATGGAGCTTTGAAGATTAAAAACAACATTGAGGGCCTGGTTCATCAAAAAATGGATTGTGGCCCCGATTAGCGTAGTTTATCTTTTTCTTTTTAATCTATCTCCACAGTCGCTCAGTCTGTCGTGACTTGGGATGGAAACCGGAGGGTCACCGGTTCAAATCTGGTAGCTTGGGAGGTGCCAGGTCATTTCCTGAGCACTGCCAAGTGCTCTAGATCGAGGCACCTATAACCTTCTTCTTAGCTGTGTGCAGCCCCCTCTAGCTCGGTTGGTGGCGGCGTCTCTCAACATGCAATGGAACATGTAAAGTTAAAAGAAACAACCTCATGGTATTCAGACTAGATGGAAGCATACTGGTTTCATTTAGTGACTTTCATACAAAATGAATACTAAATTGGGAATAGACTAATGGAACTGAAAATTCTGTGAATAATGCCTAAAATAATCTTATGTTAAACATGTCATTTGCATAAATTAATCATTATTAAATCAGAGTGAGAAAGACTTTAATGACAATGTGTTGGGAAAGCCCATCTGTGTTGAGATCCTCCTGATAGTCAGAAATTGCACAACATTTCCTTTCCTTTGAAAATGAAGATGGTAAAAGTTGTTTAGATGTCTCTTCTTGCAGACTGATCTGGATACGTTCTTGAGTTCTTAAGAGGTCATGATGACTTAAGACAACTTAAACTCATGTCTGCAAACACATCTAAAAACAAAATAAACTGTCACTACTGTTTTCCCTCTTGCTGCGCTTATGAAGTGCCTTCATGTGTGTTAAACAGGATTTCAAAATAAAAGCATCCTGAGTAGAGATGGGAGTTATGGCTCGTTATCCCATAAGCTCTCTAAAACAGTGGTTCTCAACTGGTCCAGAGTCAGGACCCACCAACTCCTTCATGAAAAACTGTGTGCCCAAGTTCATAAATATAATCAGATTCATTTAATAAAAATGGATCACAGTCTGTGCAAAACAAGTGACAGAAAAAAAGAAACAGAACCAAAGAAAAACATGTTGAAGAAAAACTTCATCGATTTCTTGACACTTTTTTTTTTGCAGGCACACATTCGCGACCCACTGAAAACGACTCTGTGACCCACCTACAGGTCCTAATCCCCCAGTTGAGAACATCTACTCTAATGTGGTTTATATGCTCTTGCTTAGGTTGTCTGCGGATCATCTCAACATGTATGTGAGAGCAAGGTGTGAAAGAAAAAGGGCCTTACATTTACTGGAACTTAATGGTTTCAATAATTTGTTTTTCAAATTATCGTCCACATTAAAAATAAATAAAAATATGAATGCGATAAGCAACGATTAATGGACATGTGACCAGCTCTGTCTTTAACCAATGCACATAAAAATAAGTTACTAAATGTGATAATTTGTTCCTCATTTGATCATTGGGGGTTTGAAACCTTCCTTAATTAATCTTTATGATGTAATCTTATCTCTTAGAAATATACAAGAAGCAAATGAAAAAGGGCAATTGGACTGTGTTTCAAGAACAGACACCTTTTTGTTTCAATATTACAGGAGTACCAGAGACAAACTGAGGGTGATGAGTCCATCCTGTCTGGTGTGTGAAAGTTTCAGCTCCTGATCTTCATACTGAGCCGCAGTCAGCAGACAGTCTTTGACCAGCAGACGTTCTCTGGTGGAGACAAAGACCCAAAGCAGCTATTTTTGTCCTCCTTCTCATCTGTTGCTCGTCCATTACCGAGCATGTGCTTTTCTTCAAATTCATCCTCTGATGGGACACTCTCCTCGTCTTCATCTTCACAGTCACTCCTCTCATCTCTAGTCAGCTGTGACAGGAGAAATACAGAGTTACAGTGGCTGTTAGTAGTCAGAGGAGTCAGATATTAAAAGCTCATAATACCATGTGTTTTCAAAAGTCGCTCACTTTAATAAACCATGGCAACAAAAAACTCAGCCTTTAAAAAATGGCTTATTTTTACTAGAAGTTGCCAACAGCAAAAGAGAGAGCAGCAGTAGTCCAAAAACTGACATTTCTCGAGTCCAGATGGAGTTGTAAAATATTGTGTACCGAGGACTTGTTGCATTGGTGCCAAAACTGGTGACAGCATCATAATGAAGTTTAAGACTCTGGTGTTGTGACAATCCTAAATGTGATATTCATGTTGATTATCAAACTTAAAGGATAATACTCATCTACAGCAGCTTCAGTCTTATACTGTATGTGTCCTTCATAACTTTGAGTTTAATCATTAATAGAAAAGACTATTCATTGTGCCATTTAATGCATTCATAGTGTTCAAACACTATTCATAGTGGAGTCGCCCCTGTGATGTCATTGAGGTAACTGCTGCTTTGAAACTATTGACAGAGGACATGTTTCTTAGTGAGCATACTTACTTTGCCGAATATAAACTTTTTGATCATGCGGAGGATGAGATAGGCCCAGAACATGTGCAGACAGAGGAGCACCACCAGCATCACGTTGAAGAAGTAGTAGCCAAAGAAAGGGGGGTAATGGTGAACAGGATACACCCAGGTACAGTGGATCAGCCTGAAACACAGCAGACAAACAGCAGATTTGAAATATTCCTCACTGGGTTTACTGACACATAAAGACAAATGCAGTAAAAAGATTAATGTGAGCTGATTGGCACAGTACTCTGAGCTGTTGACCAAAAGGAGGTTCAGGAAATAAGACTGGATTACTGCAGCTAATTGCACCATGATTTGTACATCACTTGCAACTACTACGTATCTGCTCCTTCACAAGATGGGATAAGCAAAATGCAAATGGGGTAATAACCTTCTGTGTGAATACGTTCAATACCATCCTCCTGTTAGAGGAGGAGTTGGGAAGGGAGGAGGCAGCTGTTTTTCCCAGTCTTCTTCCATATTGCGCTAAATGTATGCCACGTCATCAATTGCAATATTGCATTCAGGACAAAGGGGAGTCGGGGGAGTGAGAGCCTGCAATTCTTTGTATGTGATTTCAGAGGGGGAAAAATCATTGGAACCCTTTTTTTAGGGGCATTGTGCTGTTACAAACAGTAAAAAGTGCAGGGCGTACAGGAAGCCAGGGGCTATCGATGGAGCATGATATGTTATTGTCAGCAGCTTAAATGCATACTGGCAAGCAAGAAAATACAAAAAGTTGTAATGATTTCTTTCCAACATTGTAAACTTGTTTATGTCTTACAAACTCATGAAAAAGACACTGAAAGATGAAACTATAGTAGTAACTAATACAGAAATAATATTATCTCTCACACACATACAGCACACATACATTTGCACACAACTTACCAGAATGGGAAAATGACGAGTCGTGTCACCATAAACACCACAGCAAACAGAACAAAGAGAGTTTTACAAGTTTTCTCCCATTTGGCGTAGTTAAATAACTTTGCAGACTGAAAAAAAAAACAGTTTTTTTGTTAGTTAATTATTTTAAGGATAAAGACCAAAATGAGTTTGTGACTGTGTTGTTTTTATTATCTGGATAAATAAAAGATGGGAGTAAGGTGCATTATCTTTAAAATCATAATCAGCCAATTACCAAGCCTAAAGATATGCTGAGATTTTTGTCTATAGTAAAAACTTTTGTACACTTCTGACCCCTGAATTCATGAGTCAGCCAAACATTGGTGTCTGATAAGAGAGGGATCTAGATTTTGTCAATCAACGCGAAATATTGATCCTTGATTGTTCTAAATGTATAATCTATTGTTGTCCCTGATTAATTGACTAAATCAATTAACTTTGACACCCTCAGATTTACCCATTTGACAAATCATTGGTATCACCACCTGCCACCAGGGGGCTGTAGCTCTGTGTTAATGGGCCAGCTCTACTTCCCTGATGTAAACCAGCCATAGTAGATGAAGGGCATCTCTTCAGCGCAACACAAGTAAACGTATACTTAACCACTTGACAGAAGCAACGTGTAGCCATATTTACTGAATTTTGATCTTTTCTAACACCCAGTACATTGTGATCAATTTAAATTTGTGACTAAGCACATTTGAAAAAAGCCTCTAGGACATCACAAATTGTAGTAAAATGTTTATGTTTTAATGCTGACACTGATTATAATAAATGTTGAGGAGGGTTATACAGTATCACCATGCTCTGGGGTTGTTACATGTTTGGGACTAACCTCGAGTAAAACATCAGAGGCATCATGGACCAGCATGACCAGAGTCCCAACACGGATATAGTTGACACACCAGGAGAATGATAAGAGGATCAGTGTAGCCAGGTGGTGGATGATCTGTTCCTTAAAGTCCTAAAGAAAAGAATGGTCATTCAGTTTCCCTTTAAACCATAACAGCCATTACTAGACTTCTGGATTCTCAACCAATCAGGCTGCCCACAGAAAACCTGTATCATGGAGCTGTGAGTGAAGGAATAACCTGGAGGGTTAAAAAGACACATATCTGTCAGAATCCATGCTCTGGAGACCGTTAATATCTCATCATGTCAAGACACCTCACTTTTTCTGTGATAAGGAATACTTTTTCTATTTTCTCATAATCTCAATTTATTTATCTTGTTATTTTTGAATAAAAATGCTTGTTTCCATGTGATAACGAATAATTTCACAGCTGGAAAAGGAAAGCAGCTGCCTGACAGCTTAAATTAATTCGATATAACTGAGAACCAGGATTCTTATCAAAATAAAACGGGATAATTAAGTCGAGCTAATGCATGAAACTACGGAAAACCTCCGTTATGCTATAACGAGACAACTACGTCATGCTCTCAAGAAAACTGCTGAAATCAACTTGGTATGATGATAAGAAAAAGGAAATACATAAAACATATTGATGCATGTCCACTTCGGGCTACCGTATATTTAGCTCCAGCTAATGTAAAATAAACTATTACGCGTTGGAAAATCCAGAACATCACTTGGTTTGGTCAGTATGCATCCATTCAGACGCTCCACACGCCCTTTTAAAGCTTTAAAAACAGTCTTATTCTGTGCTTTCCCTCTCTAGGTAGATGTTTTGTTGCTGATAGTTTCATTACAGTCTCTTATTAATGTTAATTTTACTGACCAATTCACAGACTGATGCTAATCCTAGGAATTATTTTTAATTTAAACAACCAGTCTTCAGTCTTCTGTAATATTTAAGGCCCACTGGTGTTTGTGTGTCATCTTCAGGTTTATTCAAATTCTTTTTTTTCTTTCATTTTTAGTTTATTTTAGGAGGCTTTGTTTTAGTGAGACATCAATGTTTTTTTGTTTTGTTTAATATAAGGTCAGGGTTGTTCAGTAAAAAAAAAAAAAACTACTCACCTTTCTCTTGACATCAAAGGTAACGCTGAAGAGAAGAGAGGCGTAGAAGCTCATCTGCAGGATATAATACCAGTACTGAGACTGCAGCATGGACTGCACAGAGAAGAGAGAGAGAGAGTGATGAATGTGATACATGAAGCTGCAGTGAGTCTCAAGTTTGAACCTTCAGGCTGAGTCTTTGTCCTCATCGCTTTTATCTATAAGAATATGCAGCATCTCTGTTCACCTGATGACATCATATCTCTCCTATACAGTTTTCAATCAAAGTGCAGGCTCATAATAAAGCTATGGGATAAGAAAATCCCATATTGCATTAGCCGTAAAACATTATGGATTTATAATGAACTCTAACTCCATCTGTGGAGATACAAAAAAATGCAGCTCCCAGAAAGATTGTCAAACAGAGACAGAAAAAAGCACAGCAATTGATGCAAGTACAGTATGAATATATATATATATATATATATATATATATATATATATATATATATATATATAGATAGATAGATAGATAGATAGATAGATAGATAGATAGATATAGATATATAGATACATAACAGGAAAATGTAAAAACAAACAATAACTATAAAGACATTTTTGGACTACAAAGACAATATAACATACATCAATAACCGTGCAATATATTTATCTGTACAGTAATTTCACACATAGCTCTTGTTTTACATTCATTTATATCTGCACCTTATTTTGTAAATGCAACATTCCTTATGTAAATACTTGATCGAAATTTCGTTCTTATCTGCACTGTAAAGTTCAAATTTGAATGACAATAAAGGAAGTCTAAGTCTAAAAAAATGTAAAATAGTAGGGCTGTTAAAGTCAGCGCGGTTATCATGATGTTTTCCTTTTTTCTGTTCCTAGCTAGCAGTCTTTGATTGCTTGCACTATCCAATGTTATACAAATACATTTGAAGGCATATGATTGGACGGTTATAATACTAAACACTTTGTGGCACTGTGATGTGCAAGAGGTCAGCTATTGTGAATTAAGTAGGTTGTGTGTGTAATAAGCAAACACAAACAATTGAACATTTTCTGGGTTGTAACGTGCATTTCCATTCATCGAAACCTGAATAAAAAGCTACATAACAAAATAGATTTTATTTCCTTTATCAAGAAAGCTTTCCAATGAGAAATCCAAGGGTGTTTGAAAACAAAAAAATGGATTACATCTCCTTGATGCTTACATTTTACATACAAAAAACAAAACACCTACTGTCCCAAATCAGACGATGCACGACAACCATTGTAAAATATAAAAGGCTCTAAAATGGGGTTGTTTCAGTGTGGTGTCCACAGCCTTTGTGCATTGTGTGACAATGACAGTGAGGCTCACACAATAACACTTGATGATTGTTAACTGACAGTGCAGAGGAAGATGTTAACAACTGCTGCTTAGAAACAACATTGTGTGTTTCAAAACACTGAGCAGCTCTTTTTTCCTTTAATGTGTGTGTTTGTATGCTGTCGTTGAGTTTATGTATCGCCTGCAAATGAGTGAAATACTACATGAGACAACTTCATGTCTCATTCAAGGCTTGATAAAAAGTGTGAGCTGACTCACTAAGTTCAAGGCTCATAAGGAGGTTATTCAGAAACAAATGTCTTGGTTTGAGGCCCTGACTGTACCACAGGAGAATATAAAAAATTGACAGCATAATACCTCCCCTTAAGTGAAGCCATGCAATCTTCTATCAGAGAAGAGGAGGGATGATGACAGGTAACTCAACAAAGAATAACACAAGAGTCATTGAACTTTCCATAACTGTTAGTATCTGCTTGAATTCCTATGTTTTTAAAAGGGTAATTTAATGTGTGTTTTGGAAGTAATCGATTTGATGTCAATGCTGTTGTTTTTGATTCCCTACAGTGCAGACTGGTTGTAAATTCTAAATATATCAGCACCCATTGAGGGTAGTATGGCTTCATCCTGTTCAACAAGAGGCTGAGGGACGCTGTCCATTTGTATACACAGCCCATGGTCTGACATGAGTCAGACGGGAGTTGACTGCAAAATGGGGTTCTAATATTTAGTGTGATAGAAAATTATCTTCGGATAAGACTTAGACTACTTAGGTCTACATGGAGGAGGCGGTGCTTATGACCTATACTACAGCCATTCAGTCGGGGGAGCTCAAAGTCTTTTAGCTTTACTACCAGGAAGTTGTTGCTCCGTCCATCAAAATATACAGCTCCCTTTTAAGGTTTTAAGAAAGTTACTTTAAATTAATGTATACCAAAAGTTACTGAGAAGTTGTTATTGTATTACAATAGTACCAGTAACATTACATTAGTAAAACAGAATTAAGTGTAGGAGAAAGAACACTAACCTGCTTTGGAAAACCAGTCCAGACTTCCTTGGTATCATAGAACCATTCTTTCTGCATTAAAGAGAGAACAGATGTTGTTAGACATGCACGAGTAATTGGAATTGGAAAATGATATTTTCTGAACACTATATAGTCTCTCTCTCAGATCTGCAGATTAAATAAAACCACATCTGTGTTAAGTTGGTAATAGATTTTTTAAGATAAGTTTCGGACTTCTCTAAAAGGATTCTCAGAATGTCTCTAAATACGAGCCCTGGTTTTTCTATTTACTGCCAATCATTTTAGATAGAGTGTCCCACCAAAAGGGGCGGAGCTGAGATCGTTTGGGCAAAGGACCTGGATGAGGTACTCTCACAAAATACTGTAAGATAGAAATTTGCACAATAGCAGAATTATTTCTTTACACTCTCCACATTGCACATATTGTGGATCATTATTGTTTTGGACCATATTATCTTATTTTTTACTGTTTAATTTTTTTCTCTTTTGACGGTCGGAGTACTGCTGTTCACTAGCTTTATAGTAATGTATTATACTGTAATGTATTTATGTTTATTTTATTATTGCACCAGAAACACCAAGACAAATTCCTTGTATGTGTTAATGTACTACAATAACAGTAATTCTGATTCTGACTGTTTTTCATGGTTAAGGGATGATAGTATAGCTTGGTTTGTTCTTTCTACTCACATCATACAGAGCTGCTATTCCACCGAGGAACGCCAACAGGTAGAAGACAAACCTCCAACTGTGGAGAGCAGAGAGAGACATGGAGACTACAGCTGCTGGGCTTCATCAATATAATCTTGATCACACGCACACACGCGCGCGCGCGCACACACACACACACACACACGCACCTAGCCTCTGTGAACTTCTTGAGGACTCCCGGACGGTCCTGAGCTCTTCTCTTCCTGAACCATCGCTCCACCTGTCTCACTGACAAACTGCTCTTCTTGGACAGCCCATCAATGTCTGCCTGCAAGTGTGTAAACACACACACACACACACACACACACACACACACACACAAACTGTTGGAAAAAATATGACCAAAGGCAAAGAGTGAAAAATCACATTAGTAATGGTGACCTAGTGGGAAGTAAATCCTGTGTTTATTCATACAGCTGATGTGGTGGTTTAAATGACAGTTTATCCTCTGAGTCTGTTTTTTGAAACCCGCTACTGCTCAATCTTGAACGTTGTATAAGTATTAACAGCATAATGCATTCAACAGTAGTATGTAGAATGACTGCCAGTTGTGGTGGTTATTTTGCAGTATGTCAGGCTTGACTAAACTTGTTTGTTCCTCTTGAAAAACTTTTTATATACTTATCTGTATAAACATCAACCCAACTGAGGCAAACAATAAAAAAAATATTTTAATGTTCATGATTTTGAGAAGCAAAAAAGATCATTGGTGATATCTTTGTGTTTTGGTCTGATTGTGATTATTTACCCTGTAATGGCCGTCAGTTATTTTGATCTCTGACTTGGCCCTTTGCATTGTGGGAAACAATATGCAACTGGAGACTGGTGTAGATTCTTCCCAAATCTGTACACATCGTCCGGGTATTTGTGGCATACGGCGGCTCTCACATTTGTTTGCATACTGCATTTAGGTCAAGTCAGTATTTATTAGGACTATAGCAGGCGATTTCGAAAACAGCCTGAGGTTATTTACCTGAGCAGGACTTCTGCTCTGACAGGTGTAGTAATGCTCCAGAATGGGGACATGTGCTGTTCTCAGGCAGACTCTCTGTTTGATCCCAGCAGACAAAGCTAAAGGTGTGGCTATCCACCTGAAACACACCAAACACACACAATGACATACACATGCATGTGCACACACACACACACACACACACACACACACACACACACACACACACACACACACACACACACGACGTGACATGAAGTGTGAGATGGATCACATCTGAATTATGAAATATATCTAGGAAAAGAAATAATTATTTTTGTAATAAGAGTAATAATCTCCAAAAATATTCAATGCAGCTAGATAATCTAATTGAGTGTCTAATGTAAATTAAAGTAATAACGCCTGATATAAATAGTGTACTGTTATGTAACTCTGACTTATTACTCTAACTCGTATTGTCCCTGTGGTCACAGTGGCTTATGTTTAAAGATAGCGGTTTGGGTTAAATATTGAAAATGCAAACAAGTCAGCCTGGAGTCAGTGTTGACTTTTCAATGTTTAACTAAGACCACCTTCTCCCTCTTCACTGTAGCCCAAGGACAGATGTTGAAAAACTCTTCCATCAGGCTTGATCGTCTCGCGTATATTATTATGGACAGCCCATTTCTGTCTCTCTTTGTTTTTACTAAAGTGAAGCTAAGAAAACAACGACAGGTGCTGTCATATTGCACCAGTAACTTGGTGCAAAGACATGCTTAGAGGGGCGCTGACTAGCTGACTCCTCTTACCAAAACACACATTTAACTTCAGAAAAATCCACACTTGGGCATAAATCAGAACAATAAGAACTAATTATGACAGAATGGTGTGAGAATCTTTTTACCTCTAATTTAGCTTTAAAGATTGACTCATGTTCTGTGAACTTGGAGGAGGCGGGGTTTATGGTCTATAGTGCAGCCAGTCAGCAGAGGGAGCACTTATTTGGCTTGTGAAAGACACAGCTAAGTTGAGTAACTGCCTGATGCAAGGGACTGGGACCCAATTGTGATCATCTTTTTTTTTTTAAAGGTTTATTTTTGGCCTTTTAGCCTTTATTGTAGTACAGTGGATAGATTGGAAAGTGGGAGAGAGAGTGGGGAAAGACATGTTGTACATTTGAAACGGGCCTGGCGCGAACCTGTGTCGCCCGAACGAGGACTGTAGCCACGATACATGGGGCCACGCGCAGAGAGATTACCACGAAAAATGATTCAATCGAAGGGTTAAAAGAAAAGCTCACTTGAAATTACATTTATTCAGAGGACTAGAGAAGCTCTCTGGTTTGGGTCCCAGCATCAAAAACTAAACTCTTCGAGCTGCTGTAAATGTGGAAAATCACAGAAGAAAGTTTAGGTAGTTCTTGTGTTGAATTAGAAGAAGAAGATTCTTTATTTGTCATTGATACAGTACAGGTACAACGAAATTGCTTTTGGTCGGATGACCGGTCTGCAGCGATACTTCGCGCTGACCTTCATACACCCCAGACGCAGCAGGGGGGAGCAATTTTGGGGTTAAGTGTCTTGCCCAAGGACACAACAGACATGTTGCTCGCAGGAGCTGGGGATCGAACCCTCGACCTTCCGATTGAGGGACGACGACTCTACCAACTGAGCCACAGCTCATTATATGTCTAAACGACACAATAAAACTCAAAGAAGCTCCCACCATCTCTGTTGGTAAGACAATACCTAGAAGAGCACATGTTACCTAAAAGAACATGTTACTCTGCTGTTTATCTCCTTTCACTGGTTCCCAGTTACTGCTCATGTCAAATTTAAAACAGTGACAAAAATGGCTTCTCTCTATAATCCAGGTCTACATTCCCCCTCCTGTCCTCTACGCCCTGCCAATGAAAGGCAGCCCGGTGGTTTGAACAAACTTCGAAACTCCATTCGATCTGCAGAGTCCATTTGCCCTTTTAAGAAAAAGACCCAACTCTTTCAAGAACACCTATACGATCTCAATGAGGATGATGATGATCTTCTCGAGATGATGATGATGTTGGTAATGATGATGATTTTGTTTGATAAGGACGACTTTTAAGATGGTTTCTATACTGGTTAGAGCTCTAAAGAACTGCCGTCAATGATGTTCTTTGCCTCTGTGTCCAATCGGACTTAAAGCCTGTTTACACTTACTGACATTGTTTCCTTTTTTTCTATACTTTGTTACAGCTACTCTCTGATGTACATCACTTTGGATAAAAGCGTCTGCTAAGTGAATAGTAGAACAATAAGTCAGCATAGAGTGCTGCAACCCAAGGGTATACTATAAATACAGTAAGCTTAACACACCTGGGCCCAATTAAGTCCAATCCGTCACACACACACACACACCTGACACTGCACTCAGATGATTCCTCAGTGAGTGACCAGTCTGAGCTCCCTCAGTACAGTGGGCTAGCTAGCTATCTTTTTTTTTTTAACACTGTTGCCCTATGACAGGGAACAGTATAGTAACCATGACTTTAAGTATTAGCTTGCTGCAAAGGGGACACAACTAATCGTCTTCTGGGTGAGACAGAAATAAATGTAAAGGTAAAAAACACTTCAGGCTGCTCGGCGTGTTGAGTCAAATTGCTCTCATGGATGAAATATAATTTAAAAAATGTTCCTTAAGTTATTCTTGTTGAGGCTTTATTTTTCTGTGGTTAATGTCAAACTGGTAATAAAATGAGATTGATGAACATTATGTGCTACAGAGAGACTCTCTGACCTTTTAATATTAAGCAGTGTTTTTATGAAATCGTTGTTTCTTTTAAAGCTACAGTTGTTTTCAACTTTGAAGCTTGGACTACCTTAGTTTTTCATGGGTCTGTCATTTGTGTAATGGAGGTGTGGTTATACGTTAGAAATATATCAGGGTTAGCTAAGGCCATACTTGAGAAGCCCAACATGAGATCTTTTTATGGGATCCAAAAATCCTGGAGATGATCCGATGAGTAATATTTTAAAAAAACTCATAAATGTACATATAAGATCAGCTAAAACATCTGCATAAATCCATCCGTTATCTTTATCATCTTTTTCAGTTTGGAGTCACGGGGGGCTGGAGCCTGGGTACACCCTGGACTGTTTGCTAGTCAGTCACAGGGCTGACCTATAGAGACAGACAACAGTCAAACTCAAACCTAGGGCAATTTAGACCCATCCATTAACCAAAGGAGCATGTCTTCAGATTGTATGAGGAAGCCAGACTATCTGGCAGGAATCCACACATGCAGCGTGAGAATATAACAAATATTCAGGGTGTTCAGGTTTGCAGTTTAGACTGAAGACTGATCCAGGTAAAAATTGGAGTGTGTTCAAAGAATGAAGGTTTATTTTATTATCCTAAATGACAAGTGCACAGAGTAAGGACCTTACCTCTCAAACAGGTATCTGATGAGCAGGCAGGTGAGGGCGTAGGGAATCGTAACATATAGATGTGAGGCTTTGGCGTAGACACGTCCCTCCCTGTCCTCCAAGTCGGACCACGTCAGGTTTACGGGCAGCCAGATTCTGTCCCACCAGAACCACTCGTACAGCATGTCAAACATCGCTTCACCCAGACAGAGCCTCCTCGTCCTGACAACAAGAGGAGGGAAAGGATATGTGAGGGCTACATTTACAGGTGAGTAAAAATTGACCAAAGTCGAACAAGTTGTTTCATTTTGGGCAGGGAAAATATTTTTCTCCTAAAAGTGTAATGCTTTAGCAAAAAGGAAGTACATTTTGTTACATTATTGAACAGTTCTTAGATTTGGGGTTTTATCATTTTTACATTTTAGGTAGTTGTTACATTTCTAGCCCTGACAAATGTGCACTAAAGTGCGCAGTATGTGCATGTGAGTTTTGTTTTCTCTTTGTCCCTGCCCTTCAAAAAGTCTGTGCATGCCACTGGACTGACAAATGATAGTGTTTAAGTTTTTTAGACGTAAACACTGCATGAAAAAAGGAAATCTTCCCAGAAGTAAATCAAGTATAACATCTGGCTTCATTGGAGAATTTGTCATCTATTCCTAGAGGCATTGTGTTGTTTATCAGACAGAGATATGAATATTGATGGCTTGTAGCAATCTGTTGGAGAAATTTGAAATAATAATAAACATAAACAAATTCTCCTTAAATATTCAAATAATGTGTACAGTCCTGTAAAGCACTCTGAAATGCTCTGTGTCTCAACCCCTTGACGCCTATTGTCGCAAATTTGCATCAAACCGCTTCCACTCCAAATGCAGCCAAGCGTCTGTATTCCTCCACTGCTGGTTGATGCACTTACAATACATACCTAGAAACCTTTTGCAAGCATGAGTTTGTCAAAGGACCAGTTGGAGACAAAACAACATCCGTTTGAGGTGCTATTGTCAAATCAACTTTCTCAACTTAATTTAGCATCTACTTGAAAGCAGAAACACATGTAAAAAAATGTTTTTAATAGTTACTACAAATTCACGTGTCAAGGGGTTAAAGGTATCGAATCAAAGAAGGGGCCTTGTCCTCCATCTACATATATTCCTTTTATTATTATTATGGAGTCTGGTCTGAAAAGTGTTTGATTTTCTTAAGTTAATGTATCAAATATTTTAAAGCCTCCATTAAAAGAACCAGCATCTATAAGAACAAATGAGAACAGTACAAAAGTCTCAAAGAAGTTAAATACACTATATCATACTGCTGAGTCAAGATCAAATATCCCCCTGACGTAGGCCATGGGAGCTATATGGAAATGTTGTGTCATGTTTAAATTCAGCCATGTTTGCTTCTTTTATTTCCCTTTTGCTCTGTGTGTTCCTCCTTTAAAGCAGTGTGACTTTGTCATACAAATCACATTCAAGAAACCTACATTTCTTATTAGGAAATATTTAATCACAAACTAGAAAGGTTGAAGCTCCTTTATGATAGAAGTGGATGTAAGAGAGATAGTGAGTGTGCACTTATACAGCTACAGTTACTGCAGTGTACACACAGCACTGTTTCTGTTTCCTAAACAAATATTGACCCAACGTCCCGCCCTACTCTCCAGATCACACACATGCCCATTACAACTGCTTTAACACAGAGTGTGTGTGTGTGTGTGTGTGTGTGTGTGTGTGTGTGTGTGTGTGTGTGTGTGTGTGTGTGTGTGTGTGTGTGTGTGTGTGTGTGTGTGTGTGTGTGTGTGTGCCAGGACGGCACAGGAAAAACAAACAAATAGTCCGACAAAATTGGCAAGACAGCACAATTAAATGAAACAGGTATATATATTCAATTAAATTATGTTATTTTATGGACATGTTTTTGTGGATACGGAAGCCCAAAGCGGACAAACCATCCATGTATTTTACTATTTCATTGTATTTACCCTGATAATACATTTGGGTTTTCTCCAGATTTTCATTGAGTTTTCTTCTCGTTGTTGGAGCTAAATAACATCCAGATCTTAATGTCTTTGCAAATGCAACAAAAGTTAAAATATAGCCATTGAGACAATTATCAGTAAAGTACATTACTAGTAAACCGGTAATGTACTCATAACTGTGCTCCATGGCTCTGATGGATATTCTAGTTTAACCTGACATACCCTACATACAACTTTATCTCCATGTTTTAGATCAAAATACTGACAAAGAGTTTTTCTCTCCTGAAAGATGCTATCTGTAAACTGTGCTTGTTTACATCTGGATTGTAGAGTAAGGAGTGCAGGCCTGTTAGCCAGAGCTTTAACCCCCATCTGTTAGCTGTGCTGCAGTTTGAGCGTGACATTTGACCAACATTGACAGGCAAAACACAAGTTGTTTTTTAACCGATTATTTCTACTGTTGACTATTAAAGGGTGATGATATTTAACCATTTAATCAATTAAATGTAAACGTCCCTATTGCAAGCAGGAACATTATGATCATGTTGAACTTATAGGACAGATATACTGTAAGCTAGAGATGGCTTCTCAAAATGCAAGGTTATGATTACAAATGTCCATGAGTAGAAAATAATGATTAGTTATTGAAACATTGTCAATGTATTTGTGCAATTAAGACAGTGTGCAGGAAATGGCCTTGTAATGTTCCTACATAAACACTACAAAGCCATCTCAGCTCTCCTTTATTCATTTGTCTTTAAACTGAATGTTTGAGACCTCTGATGTTATCACACTGACAAGCTGCTGGTCAGGATTTGGATTACAATCTCTGATAAATCATCCTAAAACCCTCCCTCCACCAAGCCCACGTATCAGCAGCATCTGAAATTCTCTTTACAGATTCTACATTCTACATGTAGAATCTGTACGCAGGGGTCTAGATTTTCAGCATGAAAAGTGTCCTGGTTTCCCTTTGTAGTATATTTGTAGTCCACACTGTATCAAACAATAATGTATCAATAGGCTTTGGTGTTGACAACAAAAAACAGACTGCGCTAATGACACGCAGTACCGGTCCACCTCCCATTGATGGTAATGTGATGAGGTTTTATTTGTCATTATAAAACAGCTATCAGCATAAAAGTTTAGTGAACAAACTGTTCAAACATTTTATCTTGAGCCACAAATCAGCTTGACACTGTGCTCGCAAAGCCATCCAGCTGTGATTACTGAGTTTTCTACAGCACTGCTATGAACCTGTAACCTCACCCATCAGCTTTCACACCACTAACACATCATCAATGCATATTCAAACACATTTACAACCTATCCCTTGACAAGGCGATCAAACTGACAGTTTCTTTTTCTGTCATCTCTGTTTGTGTTTTGGGATTCTGTCTTTACAAATGTGTTCATCTCCGAGCCTATGTCTTGTGCTTCCATAACTGTCTTTATTGTCCTCCAACACTCCAGTTTGTATGCTTTGAATTGCTGCACAAAAACAAAAAGAAAGGTCTTGGACTCAAAGTGCTGCCACATCTTCAGCTGCTTATTGATTGGAGTGAAAGCAGCTGAACGTTTGGCTGCACTTAGTGTCCAAGACAAATTTCTCCAAGAGGACAATAAAGCGTATTGTATCATATTGTATCGTATCGCCTCATCGTTGTAAGAAATCACCTCATTGTTGTGACAGCCCTGTTGTTTTTAAAGTGATATAATTGTTTTTAAGGAGGTGTTCGCACATCCCACTATCTCATGAAGTAGGTGCAACTGTTGATTGAAAAGAAAAAAAATCCTGCTCACTTCTCTTGCTAAGCATCGGCAATTTATTAGACAAAAAAACCCCACAATGTTTTGAGCCTGCTGAAACTTTGTCAAGTGTGATATCAGCCAAACTCAGGACTTTCAACTCTGGATTTACTCACCAAAATGTCTGACAAAATGAGACATTATAGAGTAAATAAAGTAAGCAATGTAAAGTCCAACCTACATGTTGAATACTCCTCAGGGCTGTTTTGGTCATTTTGAAACTTGAAGTTTTAAACACAAAGTTAAAACTGCAGAGTCTCCTTTAGTGAATTAAAGGAGCAGGAAAGACGACGTCAAAAGCTTTTTTTCATAACCTCAGGCTCCACAGTAACACAATAGAGCTGTTGACGCATCTGTTGTTTACAGCTTTACAACACATTAAAAGGAGATTAGCCTTCAGTATCAGTAGTCATTCCCCCTTTTCTTATAGCTTCGGGCCCTTCAAAGGTTACCTGAGGAACAGGTGCTTAACACAGAACACATCTGAAACCCACTCGACTAAACTGAAGCCAGACGTTCTGATCTAAAGTGGGCCCAGCTCGGCTCTCACAGTATCATTGTGTTGATCTGTTTGTGTGAGAACAGTTACTGCTTTCATCCTCGCTGGAGCTGTGACAGAGCAAGCTGAAAGCAAACTTTACCAACAGGAGCAGACTTCAACTTCTAACTTCAGCACAACCATTGACATGAAGATTAAAAACAAATTTCCCTTTCAAGTCGAAGAACAAGCACAACAGATTCCAATCACACCACAAGGTCACATAAACAAAGACTTACCTCCCCTCTGTGTCTGTGTCTGTGTCTGTGGGTGTGTGTGTGTGTGTGTGTGTGTGCTGTCAGAGCAGGTACAGGCTGCGTCCTCTCTGCTCTGTTTGCTGTGAGAGAAAAAAAACACAGAAAGAAATCCTCTATTCCTTCACTCCAGCGAGCAGACACACACTCTCTCTGTATTTGACATTCTTCATGTCACACCCAGCACAGGTACAATTACCTGAGATGCTTTTTTTCCCCCCTCCCCTTCAGGAAGTAGATGTAGGTTAGCGGATCGACGCAACACACACACACACACACACACACACACACACACACACACAAACACAAGCACTGCCCTGCAGGGATCCAATAACCGTTCCTGTATTGTGTTGCGGAAAACGTACAAAAATCTGGTTTTTCCACCAAACAAACCGTCAATAGAAAAACAAGGGGACCATGGTTGTTGTAAAACACTTAACATTTGTACTGTATACTAAGATTATCTCATGTAAAATAAATTATTCTATGTACTGAGGCTCAATAGTGTCTGAACTTGTTACTGCTTTAAAGTCTGACTTTTTAACCAGGGCATTGTAATGTTTGTCATTACTTTAACAGTTAACATGCTTTTCATTGTTCTATCTCTTATTGTATCGCTGTTGGGCACCTCTTGGAAAGTTTTCTTGCCACTCTAAGTTTCACTAAATAAAGTGTGACGCTCATGATTGATGAACTCTGGGTCGATGTAATACAGCGATGAATGAGGTCTTTTACCTGCTCTTTTGTAAAGTGTCTTGAGATAACACTTGTAATGAATTGGCACTACATGATTGATTGGTTGATTGATAGCTCTCAGGGCTATCTCCTGACGAAGATAAAGAATTTTAAAAAAGGCCAATACTACGTATTTACAATCTCTCTTGTTTTAATGATAATAATCAGGTCAAAACAGGTTCAATGTTCATGGATAGCATCTTCAGTTTTAAGTGCAACTTCAAAACCTTTCAAAGGTTCATCAGTTCTCCAAAGAGATTAGCCCTGACAAAATCTGTAGTTCTCTCGTGTGCTGACATCATGATGACACAGTGCAACGATTGGAGGGTTTGTTGGCTGTATGTGGGCTTTCAGTCAGCTCCGTCCCTCGGTGCGTTGGGTGTGTGGACTCACTGAGCAAACAGCTCTAGCACTCAGTGTCAAGCTAAATCAATAGAGTGCTTTGATGACTCCAAACTAATAATTAACATGATAGTCACACAGAAAATATGAATCTGGAATGTTCCTATTGAGTCAAACAAACTGTGTCAAAGTTAATGTAATTCTTACTACCTTTCCCTTTCTTTTTTATTTATTTTCTGTTTTTGTTATTTAGCATAGGCTATACACAAAGTTATGTGACAGGGAGGGAAAGGGGGTTATGATTTACTACGGTTACATGGAGGAGATGTTTGAGGGGTATTCCTACATGTTTTGTAAGACTGGGTGGATTTAAGGACAAAAACAGTCGAATCATTTGCGTTTCAGGCAGCGACGGCATGCTGCAGTGTTCTCCCTAAAACAGAAAATACTTCATTTTGGAGTTATTCAGGTTTCATTTTGCCAAAGTTGTTTTAATGACTTGATTTTTTTTTGCTTCTAGAGAAGAAATTGTAGTCCTACCTTCTCCGAGGTATGCTCTTTCTTCTCTGCCACTCCAAAATGCCACAGGATGAGGGTTGGCCATGAAGGCCAGTCTGTGTAAAAAAAAATTGGACTTCTGCCACCAAAACACCAGGTGCAAGCCGTGGGGGGGGGGGGCACTGTGCTTTTGGCATACATAGCATGGCATGCCCTCCTCGCTGTGTCTGAGCCAGGTGAGGTTTTCTTTAGCCATTTCAGGGCGAAACCACTGGTTCTTTGTTAATTCCGTTTATAATACACACCTATTGTCACTGCAGCAGAATTCCTATTCCTTGCCTTGACTCCTCCTTGTCCAAGAGCTCAGAACAAGTTGAAAACAAATAAATATCTCAGTTTCAACATCTAATGTTGCCTTTGTGTGATTTTGAAATCATTAGACTCTATGTACCAACTGTTTTGGAAATGGGACTTCACTTCACTAAGATAAGTTAAACCACAAGCAACAAGACAGATTTGTGTATATTATATTATATTAAATCTATTATCAGATTTGGGTTGTCATGATACCAGAACTTAAAATTTGTGTATGATTCTGGTAAAGATCAAACTATATTGACACTGTTTTAGAATACAATGGGATTCAAACTAGAAGTTCTAGACACCAAGTATTGGTCAATTTAAGGACTAAAAACTGCAGGCAATCTTCTGCACACTCACACATTTCCAATCGTTGTACTGCTTAGACAAGACATCATATTTTGGAAAGCTTTGGTTCTTTATGATTCTATCAGCCATGCAAATCAAAGATTGTATAGTTTTAAAGACAAAAACAAAAAATGACAACCTTAGTCTAAACAAAAGATTGTCTAAAAAACAAAACAAACAAACACTTTTTTTTGTCATGTTTTATTGAACTGGGACAGGTGCTGAGAGCTGTTCTCCACTTGTACTAGGAGCTTTATAAGAGAGGACGGGTTGTAAGGGAAAAGTTTCTTCGCATGCAGCCTGGTCAGCAGCGCCCTGAGCTGAGACAGACAGAGGACGGCTCTCTCTGAGGTGTCACAGCTCACCTGTCCTGACAGAGCAGCCATGCTTGGACCCGTTTGCTCACTGTGTAGCGCAGATGACGATGATGATGATGATGATGATGATGACCCATCTTGTTTCTGTCTGATAGGTCCCGGTGGTCCACTTATCTCCTGTTTGACATCGTCATCTGCATTTAGACGACTGTTCTCACAAACTGACATCTTCGATTCATCATGAGAAACCTCCATGTCCTCTGGACCGGACTCGTCAGAACTACCATACTGTACCAGACGGAGCCCACCTGGCTCCCCTTCACACTTTTGTTCCAACACATCCCCATCACATGAGACAGAAGAGGACCGCTGCAGGGAAAGACAACAGCCGATTCTTCCACATGCTGCAGAGAAGCCTGGCCAATCAGCTGAGAGATACTTGAGGTACCGAACAAGGAACTCCAGAAAACAGGTTTCTGTGGAGATGAGGAAGTCGAGGAGGATGCTGTGGTCGAAGGAGACGCTCTGGAGCAAAAGCAGGAAAATGCAGTGAGGGTTGTTACCAGAGGCACAGGCTGCCTCCAACTCAGCCGAGTCATCCAACCCAGAGCACCGCCTGCAGGCAGAGACAGGTATTGCAGTTTACTCATTCTGAAAACATGACACTGCAGCACACCTGCACAGGCTGATTTCACTAACAGGTGTTTGTTCTGTCAATAACATTAGGTCACATTACACATCTGACTTAACGTGTTTCCCTACATACCACAGACATTGTTTTTTAGTTTGCAAAATGGAAAATCTGAGCATGACTTATGAAGTTATTATCGTGCGAGTCTCTTAGGAAGGTTAGACTCTTCAGTCAGTGACTGCAGAGCACTTTAACACTGTCAGGCTCTCAGAACAGATACAACATTAGATAATGTGTTTTAGGATATTTTTAAACTCAAAATTCTTTGATTCTAAAAAAGATTTTTTTTAATTTCTTATTTTTGCTTAATATCAGATTTCTCAATATTCTTCAGTATTTTATAGTTTAACATATTTCATATTTGATCTTCTCTTTGATTGCTCATATTTTTCATGAATTTCAAATGTCTTCTTTAAATGTTTCTTTTCATGCTGTTTTGACATCTTATGTGAAACTCTTTGACTTTACCTTGTTGCTGAAATGTGCGATATTAACAGACATGCCTTACCTGAACTTAACCACATATTCTATTGCACAGCTATTTGAATGTGTGAAGCAAATTTCCGTGACATCCCGTCAAATCTGTTGTATTTAAGTATGTTTTCTTCCCAAGGCCTGGAAATAGCCTTTTCCAAATTCTGAGATTACTCTAGGTTTTTCATGACCATACGAACCCCTTACACAGATCAACATATATGTAGGGAATCTGTCAAATGTGTGTTTTTCTCAAAGAGCTAAAAAGATAAGCTAAGATACACTTTAAGATTTGCTAAAATTATTGTATTTAGGTCCTGACAGATTCATGTGCTCTGAAAAAGAAACAAAGAAAATCTGTCATTTGTAGCAGTTGTAAAAACGTGCAAAAACTTCAACCAATGTCTGCATTCGGAGTTCTATGAGCCAATCATGCCTCCCTGTCGCTCGTTCTCTACTGCATGCACGCACGAGCCCACACTCAAAGCATGAACTGAAATCTGCTTCTGGTTCAATAGCACTAATGCATATAAGTGAGGGGCGTGGCTTCTGAGGGAAGCCACGCCCCCCCCCACCATTTATTGCAATAGGTTGCTGGGATACCTAGCGACAAGCTAAGAGGCTAGCTTCGTTTTATAAAAGCTTTACAAATTGCTCTACATTTAACAGATCTGTATAAGAATATGTGCATCTATTTATGCATTTGTAATTAGTTCTGCAATAGCTCCATTATTACTTTCCTGTGTTGGTGTGATCTTCTTCATGATCCCGCCTGATGTGAAAAGTGGTATGGAGTGTTTTTTTTATCATCGCTGTAAATTGCTTCATAGTTTGAGAAGGCTCTCATCAACATTAACTTCTGATACTTTAGTCTAATCACAACCTTTTCAAGACCAGGGACACTCCTAGGCGACTAATTACCAAGTTTGTTAAACAGACATTTCAGTTCAGCCTAAAGGACAAGACTGAAGGCAAGAAAACAATAAGAGAACCGTCAAACCTGAGCTCAATTTATTTATTTCATGCTAAATGCGACGCCTTTGATTTTTTAAGTTATATGTAAAACATATTCAGCTTTCTTTATTGTTTGCAGATCATGTTGATAACAGTGAACTAGATGGGATGTGATGAAATATTGACGCAGCCATATACTGTATTATTGTCATTGACACGCAGGAAGCAATGACTGATTTGCTGGTGCCATGTTTCAGTATTCTAATAAAATAAAGGTGCTCTGTACAGGTTTCACTGCCGTTTTGACTCACTGATTCACCACTCAATGACTTCTTATGTCATGCATGAGGATAACGTAAGAGTTAGTAAATTTACTTCAGCAGACTGTGGCAGTAAGGGAAGAGAAGAAGAAGACGGCAGGATCATTTCAGTGAGTGGGGAAAAAAAGAAGTTCAAAGATGAAGCTTGATAAGTAGAGAAACTGACAACATATTTCAGTAAAACATGCATTAAACCTTTTTTAAGTGCATTTTTATAATCTTCAGTTCAACAGCTATTGTGATTTATCACTCGTTTGCCATAACTTAATATTCAGGAATCTATTTATATATAACCTTTATTTAACCAGGAAGAGAAACTCATTGAGATTAAAAATCTCTTTTTCAAGAGTGTCCTGGACATTTCATGATATTATTATTATCCTGGGTCACATTTAGCATATTATGTCATATTGTACTATGAGTTACCCAGAAATTCCCATCCCTATAAATTAGACACAGTCTGTTCTTGTTATCTACCTGTGATGCAGGAAGATGGAGAGAGAAGCTTTGGCCGCCTCCATCATGTCGTCATCCTGCTCTCCAAACAGCACGCTGATCCAGCAGCAGCGGTGAGTGAGTGCACTCAGCTGGGCGTTGCACCTCCTCAGGAAGACCCACAGACTCTGCAGAGACCCAGAAACCTTAGTGGCTCTGCTCAATCCTGCTGTGAGAGGACACAGGGAGGCTGTCAGCATAGAAACACGGCTGTAAGCCATGGGCAGTGCGCCCCCTGCTGTAGATGTGCTGTATCAGAATTTCTCCCCAAGCTTCATTGCTAACCTTTCAAAAGGCTACAGCAGTCATGTGTGTCACTAAAGTGACTGATTTATTCTGAAACTACAAAACGTTGCTAAAATCATTAGCAACGTTTTGGTAACTAAAAACATTGCTAGTGTTTTTGAGCAGCGCAGACAGTGCAGGAGTTTGCTTGCAATTTTATTTTATGGACTCATTCCTCTCCTAGAATTCTACTTTGTTTTTGATAAGCAAACTGCACACAGTGTTGTAACAGGGAGCTGTTCTTTGATGCCAAAAGGACTTGAGAAATGACAATATTTCTCAGTCTGTGAATCTGAATGGCCCACCACCACTGTTGTTATTTCTCTCATGGCAAGTTTTCGTTGAGTTGAAGTTTTTTGTTTGTCATGATTATTTTCCTGTGATCTTACCCGTCTCAGCAGCTGATTGGATGTAAAGCTCTGTTGACTTGAGAAGCAACAGACTGACAGCTCTCAGCACCACACAGTCTGGCTTCTGGTCTTCATCATCTCTAACCGCCCTGGTTCCCCCAAAGAACGAGGCAGATTTGACTTGAACAGTTTCCAACCAACCAGCAGCCACTGCTGTCAGCACACTGTGAGCCAGGTGGTTCATATCAGAGCTGAGGTGCTCATGTTTCAGCCTGCTGAGCAACACGTCTCCTGATGCCCAGTCCTCTCCAGCCTTCTGCAGCACGGCTCGCTTTAAAAGCAGCAACGCTCGCTTCTTCACAAAACCCTCTGAGGAGCCACTGACTGTTTCCAGGAGAGCTGAGGAGTGAATGTGTGTTATTTTTTGACTCCTGAAACACAAAGCAGCTCCAAAGATCAAAGTGGACGCAGTCAGCACCTCCAGCAGCTCCAGCAGGAGGCAGAGTGTCGTCCCACGGTCACACTGGGTCCCTCCGTCCTCTGGAAGAAACTTTGAGCATAAAGAACTCAGGGCCGAGTCAAAGGCTGAAAGGAAGTCCCCAAAGATCTCTGATGAAAGAAAATGCATGCATTAAAAAAAAAAGACTAATTACTCAGAACAAAGACAAATCTGCAGGCAACCTTAGTCACTACTTTCTTCCCATGACAATATAATTGGTTAAGCTTTATGGTCATTCAGTGTAAATAAATATATTAACCACTTCCTTTATTAGCTCCATTAAGAAGCTGTAACTTCTGCAGTGCGTTGTGTTTTAGTAAGTTTGGGGTTTTGAGCTTAAAAGAGGCGACTGTAGAGTAAACGACTGATTGATGGAGAACACCAAGCAGATATTCAGGCAGCACACTACATAAATACACTTCTTACAAACTCTTTGCCCAGTTTAGGACAAGTTTGAAGTTGTGATTTTTTTAATTTTTTAATTGTTAAATATTTATTTTTGGCCTTTCGCCTTTATTACAGAGAGAGGAAGGTGGATAGAAGCGGGGAGAGACATGCGGGAAAGGAGCCACAGGCCGGATGCGAGCCCGGGCCGCCCGCGCGAGGACCATAACCTCGATACATGGGATGTGCGCGCTGCCGCTGCGCCATCAGCGCCCCGTGATTTATTTTTTTTTTTTTTTTTTTTTTAAGAGGATAAATTTCTAGCTGTCAATTTAGTGAACTGAATCTGCAAAACAATCAAGAAAAGTGTCATCAGCGCAACAATTTTACAATTTTGATCTGATGAGTTAAAACATTCACATTAGAAATTGTGAAAATAGTCCACCGGCTTCAGGAACTCCATTTGTCATAAGGTGAAATAATGTTGACACATTGCAACCTATCAGATCAGAACTTTATACTGTATCTAGTGTTAAAGGATGAGTTGCCATCTCGTAAAAGTATTTGTTGTCATCTAGTGCAAGGACGTTGTTCTTTAGAACGATGGAAGTCGCAGACATTGTGCTTTGCTCAGACAGGACCATAGCTGACATCTTTAAACTCTTAAACATTGCTGTCAGTACTGGCTGTAATAACTAAGTACTGTAATTGAAGAACTATAGTTTGACTTTTCATCTTCTCCCCCTGACAATTTGTATAAAGACATGTGTTAAATTACTCATAATTTTTGGGAGACTGATAAAAAACTGCTTCACATTGTGTCAGACAGTCCTGTATTGTATAAACCAAACCCAGGAAATCTTTGAAATTCAGTGAGTTGATGAAGTTCTGATTTTACCTTGATGAGTTCCTTTAAGAAGTTTTTTGCAAACTTCAGTCAGTGACCACAGACAGGCGTCCAGCTCAGCACCGGGGAGTGATCTGTGAAATGCCATCACACACGTTTGCCTCCAGACTGAACAGATGGTTCCCTTAGGAATCAAAGAACAAGAATCAAACATTCAATTTCAGAACAGAGTACAATATGTATATAACAATGTATTACAGGCTCTAAGCCCAATAGGAAGACATACAGCATATAAACAGTTGCATAAACAATATGTCAATGCCAATCCACACAGTCAATTATTTATCTCTCTCTAAACCCTTTTACCATTCTGCATGTATCTGCTGACATTTCAACTTTGTATTTAGAGTCCATATTTTTTAGAAAACTTCTATGGCATGTGTTCACTGACCCTGTGTCGTACATTTCATGTGTTTCATAAAACTGACTTTAACAAACACTAGACCTGTCACAATGCTAGATTTATAAACTTGCAAAAAGTTCTAGTTAAAATTAAGCAATATACATGTTATGATAAGTCCTAGGATTCTTATGTTGGGTGATTTTTTGTTTTGAATTATAACCACACTTCCAAATAGTTTGGAGGTAGTGTCAAAAAAATGAACAACACAGAAAGTAATGTTTGTTAAAATTGTTATTTTGGGGCTTTAGAAAAGGAGTCAGTAAAGGATAGTGAATAGAGTCTGAAATCTGGGAGAGAGTGAAAAATAATATGCAGCTCAGGCTGATCCATATATACAGGCTTTGGAACAACTTCTTTTTCACATTCCTCTTTCAAAATAACGGACTTCCAAAGCCTTTTTAAAATGCAAACAACTGAACTCACTGATGTTTGTAGAGAGTAGAAAACACACGTTGACACACTCTTAGCAGCCAGGTGTGAGACGATCAGATCCTCAGAATGGAACTGAAGCACCTGTAGAGAGGTGGGACATATTTGTTATAGTAGAACATAATAATAGATCAATCAATATCGAAACCAGTTTCAAAAACAAGGCAACAAAACAGAAGTTCTAGGCGCCCAACATTGGAACGTTTATTGTTTTTCATAACCAAAAGTTTCATGAAAAACTCCTGCACACGGTCTGCTTTGCACAAAATGTTGGAAATATTTTGACTAGATGGAGGGACTGGAAAGGGTTTTCTTCGCTCATCCTCCAAGTTTTGCATGCTTTCTCTCTCTTTAGTTTTAAAATATGGCTGTAGATCTGTAGTTTCAGTACTTTAAAATACTATTTAAAACATCTTGCATGGATAATTTTCGTTTAGACAGCCTGAGCTCATAGCAATCCAGTTAAATGTTGATAATGAGTGTAGAGTCACTTACAAGCTGAGACATGAGGTCCCTGTCTCCAAACAGCAGCCTCAGCATCTCCTCACAGTATGACGTCACCGCAGGACTCCAGCTCCGTGACGTCAGGCCGGAGGCAATCCTGTCCACCAGACTCATGCTCATGCAGGACCGCTCCACGTTGTTGTCATGACAACGCTGTCTCTCCTCACCGGACACCGGTCCGCACACCTCGGAGAATATGACATCCGCCACCTCCGCTGCGGACAGGTCCGGGCATCGGCCGGTCAGGAGACACCTGTACACCTTTGTGAGCGGGGGTCCCTGCTCCATGCTGCTCGAACTACCGGATTCACCTGCCACATGATCCACCACCGGTCATGTGATCAATACGGAAGAAACAAGATTTTTTCTTGAATGCTTCTTCTTCTATGAGGTTTAATGGCGGTTGGCATACATACATGTTGCATTACCGCCCCCTACTGACTTTTAAAACGCTTGATAGGTACAGACCATAGACTGTACAGACTTATTTACAAAGTCCACCCATGGTGCTTCCCTATGTTCTATGAATAAGTCTCTGAGTCTGTGCAGGATCTTCCATGAGTGTTCAGTCAAGTTCCTCTCTGGTAATATCCGTGATGTTCATAAGCCTTATTACAGCATCCAGCACATTTTTCAGTCTCTCTGACTTCCTCAATGTCTACGGTCCAATTGATTACCAAAGCCTTAATGCAAAAAAAAAAAAAGTTTTCTGTCCATGCAAATTATATTTCACTTCACAGGCTTTCTGTGCTCATTTTCCCGATGTAGGCTACTGTCAACCCTTTTTTTTTTACCCATTCTTTGAACAGCTTAGGCATAAAAAAGTCCTTCCTCAATTCTGAATTTTAATTAATTAATTAGGCCATGTTCACCTCCTAATCCTTTGGGACAAATGTAGAAGCACCATCACTTCTGACAAAAATACTGAAGTGAATGAAAACAACATAAAAGTAAATCAACAAGATAATACACCAATATGACACAAAAAGGGACAAGAAAGCCACAAACCAAAAGGGAAGTGACTAAATAAGGTACATATAATAATAAGTTTTAAGTCTAAGTAGAAAGGCACTCATGAATGTATACAGTATTTGTATATCTTGTACATTTAAACGAGTGTCAAGAATTGATCAATCCTAAGAAAGACAGCCTATAATTCATGCATGTTGCCATCTAACTTTTATGAATGTATATTCATTCAGAAAATACAAAAAAAAAGTTATTAAATGAAAATGCCAACATTGTGTCCTCTGTTTAAAAAACAAATAAATGTGACGTAATTTGCCTTTTAATCAAGTGACGTGGTCTTACTGTTATATAAAGTTTGGTAACATACATTAATTTAATATACCACACTGGTTTTTTTTACAATGAATAAATTGTTGTTATCGTGTTGGAAGAGGATCTAAGCTAATCATGCACACATTTCTATTGATTATGAACTGTATCACAAAAACAAACAGTTCTGGTGTCTCTAAATGTGCTTTAAGTGACAGGTTTCTGCTGCAAATTTAATCTTGTTGAATTCATGTGATTGGGCCTTGATGACATTGATAGTCTTTAAATGCATGTACTTTTATTTTGGAAGTTGGGACACAAGCCTTTCGTTATTGGCCACCGAAGGTGGCAGTAACCGATGATGTCTGACGTCAGTGACGTGAAACTCAACCGTAGAAGAAGAAGGCGCTGTGTTTTTATTCTGAAGGATTGGAGGTGGAAGTTTTATTGTTTTTGCTGGAGGGTCAAACTTAAAGAGACTTTGAGGTAAAGCTGATGGTTGAACAGCGACATGAAGCTCAACACTGCAGGGACAGACCTGTAGTGAACTTTGAGCTGATGTTGATGAGGTGTTTTCTTTGAGGTGAAAACATCAATGCAGCTCTGCCTGCTCTCATTCTTCCGTCTGATTGGCTGAGTTCACCGTCGGCTCACTGTCTGTCAGTAAGTCTTTGTTTTACTTTTATCAACGCTGCCCTCTATGTCAGTAAACACACGAAACCCCCTTCATATCGATACAAGCTGTGTATTTACTTTTACGTGTTTACACTGAAAATAAAATGACACCTCAAGCTATCGAGCTGCCGCTGAGTGCGTTAGCTTGTCGGCTAGGCAGCGTTAGCTCACAACCTGGGATAATAAGAGCCGAAATGAAAACGTTTTTATGAAGGGATGTGGTGTAAAATATGGTATACTTGTGTGAAACGTCTGGTTTTCATTTACCATACCTGGCCAGCTCAGTTTGTGTTAATTGTCGTTCTTTTTTTCGGATTATGTTAGCAAATGCAGCCATTCTTTTGTCCATTGTTTTTCACGTTGAAGCTAGCGACACAATACTAATGTTGGATGTGTTAGGTTTCAGTCAGCTTCAAACCCGTGTTAAACAGCTTTAAAGAGAGATGTCTTTCTGAACTAACTAACAGGGGGCCTGTCATCTTACTTTATTTGTTTTTACATTTATGTGTGGTATAGAAATATATTCATAATACCATTCTAATGTGATGCTTTCCTTTGTGATTAAAGGCTTGTCAAAATTGTCGATATTTGTCGAGCCTACGTTTTTTAAAATGATCCAATATTTTACTTTAATGATCAATAGTATTCTAAGTATTCGTGTCTTACCATAAATATTTAAAAACAGCTGCACACTGTTTAATTGCACTAAAACGTTTCCAGTTTTTTTGCAGGAGTTTGTCTCCAAAGTTTTATCCAGACTATGATCCACAAAGAATCTACCTAGTGTTGGTGCATTATAGGACTTTTTTCCCCCACTGTAGCATCAAAATAGGTATTGATACCTTCAACCAAAACAGAGAAAAAGCAGCAATGATCCATTAAATTACACGTCATTAAAAAGTGACATTTGTCAAGTTCTGTACAAAACTTGTGCACTGATTTCATTCTGTTGGTTGGGCAGTCATCCTGTGTGTGCAGTCTGCAATCCTCTCCTCACTGCTCGCTCCTCTTCTCCGCAGAGTTCCTCCGGTCTCCCCTCTCTGTGGTGCAGCTGTATATTTACAGGTGCAGCTCCGATATGACTAAGAGAAGCACGTCTCTGCAGCTTGTCAAAAGGTACGTTACTGTCCTCCTGCTTGATTTAGACTCTGATCCAGGTCAAGAAACCAATGGGACATTGATGTACCTGAAAGCGTAAACATTGCATGGAAAATTTGCAGTTTATGCAACTACGTCTCCAAAAGATGTTTCATAAGATGTCAAAGGAAACAGGACGCGATGATTTTCAAAACATTCAAAACCATGTTTGATTATAATGTGCATGCCAAGTAGATGTTGTGTTTTTTAGTGAAGGCCTGGCTGATTTATACCAACCACCTTTCTGGACGCATTACACCTGTATGGCTCCGTGGAAAGAGTCTTCCAATACCTGACCTCTGTACAGTCCTGGCTTGTCACTCCTTGATTTAGCACATAGTGAAACGTTAAATGAGACTATGTAGTCCCTAAACAGTTGAAAAGCTGACATCCTGCAGGAGGAGAGATGGAGGGAGATCAAGTGGAGCTGCATGTTTCTTCATAAACTTTTATAAATAAGCTTGTTACAGCGTTACTTAAAGGCAGCGTAGGTAATTTAAGGTATTGTTTTTGCTCCCTCCAAAGCCACGCCCCTCACTTACATGCACTAGCGCCATCGGTCCAAACACAGATTTCATGCTTTGAGTGTGGGCTTGTGCATGCCTGGAGTAGAGAGACTTGATTGGTTCATTAACGCGTACCGAGTGCTGACATTGATCAAAGTTTTTACAGGTTTAAGGCTGCGACAGATCACAGATTTTTTTCATTTCTATTTCACAGCACATAAATATTTAATGGCTGTCAGGACCTAAAGACAATTTCACCCCAAAATCTTAAAAACTGTATCTGGAAAAAGATTCCTACGCTGCCTTCAAACGCCATCGACTTTTAAAAAACCAAAAGTCATTGTGTGAGCTGCAGGTGTAGCTGCTCAAAGTAAACTAAAAGCAACACATCCACTCTGTTATGTGGCTAAAGAATCAACAAGCACTTACTTCATTTCAAGTGTGGACCTGTCGTTGGACCTTTATTGTTACCATGATGAGAGTGCAGCTTCACGCAGCAGACAGAAGAAAAGTAAAATCAAACCAACAGCACGGAGCTGCTCCTCTATGTGGACGTGTTTGCACCTTTGTATCGTTCATGCTTATGTTGGTGTCGTACACTTGACCGTGAGACGGAGCAAACAGCGGGGTTAGATGGAGCACTTAGCCTCATCCCTCAGTCCTCTGTTGGGATAAGAAATATGAGAATGATAATATCTCCACAGGTGGACAGTTATGTAGTCTCTCATTAATTTATCATGACGTTATGAGTATTGATTTGAGTTTCATTGGTTTGTCTATTATTTATGTTTTAGTCTTTATCAACTTATAGTTCAAAATGTTGTTGACAAAATGAACACTGCTCAAGTGTGCATGAGTTCACTGTCTTGTTTGCAGGGTGCCTGTTTACCAGGTGTGCCTAGGACTCCAGGAAAGATTTAGCTGCTCCTGAAGTGTGGGACTTGTAGTTTTTGAATGGTAGACTCAGAGGCTGTATTTCAGCAGAAAGCCTCTGATGTAAACTTTCCCTCCTAATGTGACAGGATGCTGAACCATCAATGCAGAAGGAACCCCGAGCTTCATGAGGAGCTGCAGATTCAGGCCGCTGTGGCAGCGGGGGACGTCTACACCGTCCGGAGGATGCTGGAGCAAGGATACTCGCCGAAGATCCGAGACGCCAACGGCTGGACGCTGCTGCACTTCTCTGCCGCCAAAGGAAAGGAGAGATGTGTGCGAGTCTTCCTGGAGCATGGAGGTCAGACACACACACACACACACACACACACACACACACACACACACACACACACACACACACACACACACACACACACACACTCACACACACTCACACACTCACACACTGTCTCTTTTTATTAAATTGAAGAGTTTTCTGTCCTAACACTAGAGGGCCCTATAATACAGAAGGATTGATAACTATGGGAGCAGAAAGACTTTCAAGTGTTACATGTAGAGTCAGATAACGCTGCCCTTCAAACAAAATGTAGATTTGTATTAAATCTTTATCTTCATGTTCTCCTTACACATATACATTAGATTATACATAGTTTGATGTGTTTTTATCACATCAAACTTTAAAATCTGAAATATGTTGCTGTAATGAACTCTTAGTAAACAGAGGTAGTTTGAGTTAAAGACCTTGAGTCGAGTAGTAATGACAAAGAGAAAACAGGTTTTTATAGTTGAATGAAAAGAAGAGGGGTGGTATCAGTGACCTCTGTTGTTAGGCAGACTTCAAAGTTTAATGCTGAACAGAGTCTAGACCAGAGGTTTCTAAACTTTTTAGCCCGCGACCCCCAATATAAAGAGGCTAGAGACTGGAGACCCCCACTGTCCCTGGAGGTGCTTCAAATAGTTGACATTGCACACAGCCACTCACACTGTTAGACCTGTCCAAACACTGGTATTAGAAAACCACACAATAGCCCAAACACCATCATATTTGGTATCATATATTTTAGAGCGCTGCTGTTTAATGTGTGTGAGGGGGATAATGAACAGATCTGCTCCTAAGAAGCACAAACAATCACAGAAATGAACCATTAAGTGGTTTTATTGATGAATTTCAAAAGACCTGATTGCTCTGTAAATTCAAGAAAAGTTCAGATTTTTCTCAGATTAGTGTGCTCTAAACTCTTCTATAGTATTAATCTTATGTTGTATAATCAGGTCAGAATTAAAGGTGTATTTAGTGTGGGTGAGTTAAAACCACACATCACTGAGTCTCAGAGGAGGACATTCAGAGTTTCAGCTGATCAGTCTGTAAGCTCCTGTTCTCTCTGTGTGCAGCCGACCCCACAGTCAAGGACTTCATCGGAGGCTTCACAGCTCTTCACTACGCTGCCATGCACGGGAGAGCGCGCATCGCTCGACTCATGCTGGAATCGGAGTTTCGCAGTGACATTATAAACGCAAAGAGCAACGACGGCTGGACGCCGCTGCACGTGGCTGCCCACTACGGCCGAGACTCGTTCGTGCGCCTCCTCCTCGAGTTCAGGGCCGAGGTGGATCCGCTGAGCGACAAAGGCACCACGCCGCTGCAGCTGGCCATCATCCGCGAGCGCTCCAGCTGCGTACGGATCCTGCTGGACCACAGTGCCAACATTGACATTCAGAACGGCTTCCTGCTGCGATACGCCGTCATCAAAGGCAACCACTCGTACTGCCGCATGTTTCTGCAGAGGGGAGCGGACACTAACCTGGGACGCCTCGAAGACGGTCAGACGCCTCTGCACCTGTCGGCCCTCAGGGACGACGTGTTGTGTGCCCAGATGCTCTACATGTACGGGGCCGATATCAACACCAAGAACTATGAGGGCCAGACACCCGTCGCTGTCTCTGTTAGCATGTCTGGGATCAGCCGGCCATGTCTGGACTTTTTGCAGGAGGTCACCAGTGAGTCACACATACACACAGACACACACACACACACACCCACACCCCTGTTCCACTCTGGGAGTGAGAACAGTAAACTCACACAGTAAACAAAGTACATGTATAGAAAAAAAAAAATTGTACTAGTGCTAATAACACGTTTGATAAAACTGCAGCTCTTCTTCTTTGGGCTTTTTAAGTAGATTTCTCGAGTGATGAAACGGCTTTAGAATAATCACAAAATATTCCCTTACAGTCACCGAGTGGCTCACATTGTTATTTTAAGTGACCCAACATTACAGAGAGGATCTTTAGAGAGGTCGACTTTATTATTTTTTCAATCTTAAATAACAATGACTTTTTAATCCTCTTCGACACCTCCTGTTTTAAAACGATTAAATCTCTGTAATGTTAATGATCAACAGTTTTGAAAATGATCAAATCTTTAGTCTTACTGTGACCAACGCTGAGAGAAAGAGAGACACACCTGTCATAAATCTACAAATACATCGGCATCTTTTTTTTATTTTTAACATTGATAATTTTTGTTGTCGTTCAAAAAGACAGCTAGTCAACTTTCCAACACCAGAGGTTACCACGGCATGTGCAGGTACGACGAGACAGAAACACCTCTGGGTGCTGACGTAAATATTTGATGGCTAATGTGAGGACAGTTTTGCAGAAATGTTTCTGGTTGACGGCGGAGAGTGTTGGACTTGAACGTGAGTCTGAAACCTGGTGAACCTCTGCCTGCGATATTTCACGTGACGACTGTGAGTCTCACTGTTACAATCATTTTAGCCGCTTTAAATATGAAATTCATCTTCATTTAAAAAGAAAAGAAAAAAAAAACATCACAATGTGTGAACGTGTTATAAATCCTGCGGTGACACAGAGATGATAGTCGACGAAAACTCAATCCTGTTTGAAGCGGTTTAAAACGTCTTTCAGTGACGGCCGTAGAGACTTCTCACATGACTTTCAAACAGACACGAGCTCGCTTCATTTCAACCAGAAATGTACAAAAATTTAAAAAACCTGCCTATAAACACCAGAATTCTCCTTTACTTTGAAAGTGAACGGTACGATTTGAAGGCAGAGTATGAGCCCACGTGACCCGCTTGTTCAGTCTGAGTAATGAAAAGAAATGTGAGGGACGGGTGGGCTGATTCCCATTTAATGCAAAAAGTGACGAAGGCTTTTTTTTTTCTTTTTTTTTTTATTGTAAGCTGAGAGGGGGGAAAAAAGTGAGGCGTGTAAAGAGAGAAACACGAGGTTATAATGAGCAGTGTTCAGTCGCAGAACAATCCCAGGTAGGACGAACAGGAGAGCACATTACCCGAAGCATTCTGATTTCAGGGAACAATGGCTGCATTCCTCCTGCCCTCTCAACTTTGATATCAAAGATATCAAAGGGCTCTTCTCTGATTCTGACAAGGCCTTTCAGAGACTCCGAACCCTCAGACAGATCACATATCTGCTGCCTTATTGATTACACCTCTGCTCCTGGATTAACTCATACACCATGAAAGGGCTCGTCCCACACCGAGTGACAGGCACCCAGCTCTTTTCAACAGCCGCACACGTCAGTGCTGCTCCCTGCAGCTTTTTCTCATGTCACCCACTGAAACAGGACCTACCTCTCTGTTTTACCCCGAACCTGCTCGCTGAGTAGACGCAATGGGGGGAAATCTACTAAGACAGTGCAATGACTATTTTCCCAGCTCCCTGTGACTCTGAGCATGGTAAGAGTGATGGATAGTGGAAGGAAGCGGTGACACTTAAAGCAGGTTGACTGGACAGTTTGGAGGCTGCAGATGATTCTCTGTGGGAGAGATCGATCTGAGCGTCTCTGGCGTTTGAGCAAGACACACCGACATCATAGTCTTCTTACTCACCAGGGCTTTGATTCTTTCACTTTGATCTGGACTTAAATTGTAAAAAAGTGTTGGTCAACTATAGACTATATCTGGACATGCCTCTCGGGTATATTTCAGGCCTCCCAGGTATATTTTGACGACTATTTTTTGTAACTTTTTTTCCTCTGTAAGAGATCGCCATCTGAGATCGATGAACTGCACACGCTCTCACTCACACTCTGATTGTTTTGAGAGTCGTCAGTGTTCTCTGCAGGTGATCAGAGAGACAGAGCGATCTCTTTAACTGTAGGTCTTCAACTTATAATTATTTAAATGTTTTATATTTTTCCTATCCCTTTTATTTAAAAAAAAAAAACTGTTAAAGTGAAACTATAAATCATGATTTAAAAAAACCTAAATGACAAACTAAACGTTGACTTTTGTTCCAGTAAAGCTTTAACAGTCCATGAACGAGCACACAATACAAATAGATGTTCTACAGCGTGTCTAAAAGACTGTTACTTTGATCAGGTTAATGTTAAAGCTTGTTGTCTCGTTGGCTGATCATCGCTCTGCTGTTCCTCAACAGGTCAGTTCAATGAATCTTTTCACACTGGGTCAAGATGTAGGAGGATGTTTCAGATGCTATATGAGTACAGTGAAGGTCAGTGGATGACCTCAAGTGGACGGTTTAATGTCAAACTGTTCATCCCACACACACGCACACACACACACACACACACGCACACACACACACACACACACACACACACACACACACTCGGATTTCTTTCCCCGTGTTCAGGTCATTCTGTGCCCTGATAACACGCTGCACTTCCTGGACACACGGCTGTTCTTCCTGACTGTTTGCATACAGCTGATAACACGATGGGTGGGAACGTTAGCTGCATGTGGATACATGTTTGAAAACTGTACCAGAAGAAAGTTTAAAGCTTCATGTTACATTCAGTGGTAACGTTCCCACTGGAAGAAGACAAAATCAGAATTGTAAAATCTGCGATGACTATAAGAGCTGCCTCGAGGTCGCACAAACACTCCTCCTTATGTACTTCTGATTTACATCAGAAGATTTTGATGGCTAGATTTCATACTTGTGGTTTGCAGTGATACAATTTAGATTCACGAGGCGGCAAATTCAGATTTTCCTCGGGTCCGTTTGATGTCTCACGAAGTAACATTTATGTTTGGTGACCAGACTGAGATCAGACGAGGAGACGTCAAGGTTTCCAGTCTATTGCTACAATTCAGACAACGTGCAAGAAGACTGTCTGAATTATTCAGTGATGAAAACCAATCATTATCTGGTAGGCTGTGAATCTTTTCAGTCAGGATTTAATTCAGAATTGATTTTCGATTCAAAGTCTACTTTTGAATGAGTCCATACTTCAGCATGTACTCCAGTCATCTGTCAGACTCTGTTTGGTGTTCGACTGAGTTAAAGAGCCAGATTTGGCACTTAACAGAGAGTGACTGATTAGACTACAAGGAAAAATCGATTTTTGAAAGTTATGAATCGATATTAAACCTTACAAGAGAAGAATCTTGAAGAAGAAAAAAAATTGACCTCAAACTACCCAGTATTGGGTGTCTCCGACTTTTTTTCTGTTTCTTGCTTTGGTATCAAATCAGGTAACTTTACGATACTAGTAGTGTTTCAAAGAATACAAATCTGGTATTGTCATTTTTAAAAATCTATATTTTCACATTTCAAAAAGATTCAGAATCTTAGAAAAGAAATGGATTTATTTTTGCCACACCTGGTGGGAATGATCCCAACACAGGCGATCATAAGAAACCCTTCGGTCTGCGTTTATTCAGCTTCAGTTTGGTGAAGCTTTCACGTCACACCTTTGATGTTCTTTGTCTGGAGTCATAATTATTCTTCTCGTAGGTTTTTTTTTCTTTTCCTGCAGCTGACGTATCAACATCGGTCACTCAGTGATCTTAACTGTTAGAGGAAGTGGAAAAAGAAAAGTGTAGATTTTTATAAAGGTGTGTTTCTCCATCACTCATGGACGGGGCTTTCTGAGCTACAAGCACAAACTTCAGACCACTACTTGAAGGCCAAAAGAAGAAGAACAAAACTACAGTAGTCAACATGAAATGTTACATTTGACCATCCAGATAAAGTTCTATTTGATCCTTTCAATCAGATGCAGCTCATCTTCAAATAGCTTCAGTCATTTAACAAACATGCTTTAATAAGCTTCTCCTCAAGCGTTTGTTTTTCCTCTTTGTGTAAAAACATCATTCTGTTCCTCTTTCAGGACAACCTCGGACTCTACAAGACCTCTGTCGAATGAAAATCCGCCACTGCATCGGCCTTCAGAGCTTGAAATTCCTGGAGGAGCTACCGATAGCGAAGGTCATGAAAGACTATTTAAAACACAAGTTTGACAACGTGTGAACAAAGAAGAGGAGACAAAAAAAAACTCTGTGCTGTCATATTTAAAGACTATGCAATAACCCTGCTCCTCGTGTGGAGGAAAAGCCCACAGGTCTGAACGAGCTCAAGTCATCCAACAAAACACCTTCTCATGATTCTTCATTTTGAGCCGTCTGATCTCAGAAGAGGTGTCGAAGAAGTCCACCTCGTGTCAACAACTCTTAACAGTTCCTGTCAGGAAAAAAAAAAGGAAAACCTCAATTCAGTGGGGAAAGCATTGTTGCTGCGGTTACCAAGGAAATGTGCATGTCGCTGGGTTGGATCATGTAGTTTAACGACTCCCTGACTTTGTTTTCATGATTCAATTTGAATCCATAAATAGCCAAAAAGCACTTACGATGTGCACAGTGCCAACTAGTCCAGCGTCTGTCCTGCATGAGCAGATCATGTCGGGTTCTGGAGTCTTCTTTTTTTTTTTAACTGTAAAGTGGATTGAAATGTGAAGTTCAGGACCGCTACAGGGTGCTCGAACAAAGTCAGGGTGTGTGTGTGTGTCTGACACACAGTAACACGCTGGATTGGATTTACTCAAATTTAAGCATTTCAATACCAAGTGCTTTTAAACGAGTCACAAAAAAGTCAAAAGTGTCACAAAACTACACATCTTCAGTCATGTTTTCAACGCAGGCTGCTGGAAACAAAAAAGAGAGAGAGAGAGAGAGAACAGCAGTTTAGACAGTCCGCTCTCTCTCGCTCGCTCGCTCTCTCTCTCTCTCTCTCTTTGGGTTGAAGATATGACGAAAGATCCTGACTGAAGCATCAGAATGGGAGCTTGTATCTTTGGCAAGAGAGATGAAGTTTTTTGTGTGCTGCAGTTGGTTGGTTTTTAAAAACAGGAAATGACCTAATATTGGGCGTCTAGGACTTCCATTTTTGTTGCCATGGTATCGTAACTGGTATCGATATGGTTATGTTTACTGTAATTGTATCCGAGTTTAAAATTCTGGAAATGAAGACATCCATAACTCAAATATTGTTTCGAAGAATTCCAACATTTACAAACCTGGGATGTATTTAAACATATTTGCGTCAACATAAAGTTTCAGGACGACTTCAGTTGAGAATTACACGTTTATGGTTTATCTGTCTGATTTGAATTACTCTTTAAAACTCACACAACGGTACAAATGAAAGAGGATTGAGGAATCAGTAGATGAGCCACTTGTGTGAGATATAATCCGAGTTATTGTAAATCAGACTGATGAATAATTCTGTTAAAGAAAACAAACGACAGCTTTTACAGCCAACAGTCACTCTGATTGAGGGATCCTTTCTGTAAGCTTGTCAAACTCTTAGATAACAATCTGTGCCTGTCTGGAACTAAATAAATAACTTTTAGTGGACACTTAGATCGGGCACCAGAGTGTGTTCTTCTTATACCCATCTGTCAAGTCTCGCCGCTTTGTACGACTCTGGACTTCGGTTTAAACTGTCTTCCTGTGTGAGAGTTTGCATTTTCGTTCATCGAAGACCACAACATGCAGTTTGTGTGCAGCTGTTCAGCTCTGATAGTGACATCTGTTCTCACCATGTGGAGTCTGTGATCCTGCTAGCTAACCTGTACGCTCGCCGAGCTGACCGTTTACGCTAACGTTGATCGTTGTTGAAGTGGAGACGCACAGCCGGCGAGTCTCTTCTCCTCCCACCTCCTCCGGCCACTTCCAGGGTTTATTTACTGAACCGTGAACCACCCTTTTCTGTCAACGCACCATTATGACCTCATGAGGGAGAATAGATGGTAACGAGCGGCGCTGCCTGCCTGGTCCACATCGCTTTGTATTCCAGCACGCCTTGCGCAGTGAAGAGGCGCTTCCGTTTTGTAATTCACCCCCTATCATTGTGTATCGCATCAGGTGACATGCAGTGGGTGATGGTAGCAGTTATTGTTGTGGTGGGGCATGACTCAGCATTTTATACTGGTCGTGTTGGTTTATAGGACGCAGCCAACGTTTAAGATTGTCAGAGGTGTTTTTTTAACATGCATATTTTTTATTTTACCGTAGATCTCAGGTTTAAAAATAATAATTTCACACAAACATTTTGTTTCATAATGACACGAGCAAGACTGTGACATGCTCATGTTTTTGTGACCTCAGTGCAATGCTTCTCTAGACCGACTTGTTCTGCTTTCCTCGACCAGAAGTTCTCCAAGGAAAATATGAATAAAACAACATTAACACTATCTCGAGAAGCTACAGTCGATGTAAATAAGTTACAACAGATATTTTTGTAGAGTTTATTTAAGCAATGACCTCTGGTATTCTTAATGTATTTAAAGTTTGGAAAGTGTCGTGATCTGTTTGGTGTGAATTTCTTTTTTCTGTGTGTCTGATTGAAACGCTTTGTTGTACAAAAATAATTTGGAATCAAGTGTTTTATTTTGTCGTTTTTTTTTCATTTTTAAAGCAGAAATGTTGGGTGCTTTCTTAAAATTCATCATCTCTTGCAGGAAACTGTCATGGAGATTATACTGTGAATTTTTCATTTTGACAATTTAAAATAAAATGTAGGATTTGGGGCCTGAATGCTGTCTACACATAATTGTTTTATGTGTGCTTTGTCTGTGCTTGTGTTTAAACTAATGAAGGCCCTGCCGTTGTTTCTCTTTTTCCCTGTTCAGCAGCGTTATCATGGGAGTTTTGTTTTAATATTTTCAACTCGCATGTCAGTCTGTTCAGGTAAACAGAGAAACGAGACGGGCGGTGTTTAACACAGGACAAACACAAAGCAGTGTGTGATGTTTAACAGAAATGTACTCACCTCAGTTACTCACATAAGCTACGACTTAGTTTTTCATGACAAATATTCCTTATAACGGGAGTGGCAGGCGCCACCTCCAGCCCCTGATGATGTGCTTCAACGCCAAACATTCACTCATCGCTCACTTTGTTCGCCACACCTTGCTTGTAACGGGTCTTTGTGGCACCGATCGAACAACGTGCTGGAATCATTTCTGTAGAGGTGTTTGGTCGATATTGACATGATACTTTCAAACAGTTGCTGCATATTCGTCGGCTGCACATCCATGATGAGACCAATCTCCCGTTCCACCACATCCCAAAGCAGTCTCTTTTGGTTTGAGATCAGGTGACTGGAGGCCATCTGAGTACAGTGTACTCATTGTCATGTTCAAGGAAGCAGTTTGCTTTGTAACATGTCGCGTTATCCTGCTGGAAGTCGCCATCAGAAGATGGGTACACTGTGGTCATCATGCTCAGGTAGGCTGTGGGGTTTAATGATGCTCAGTTAGTACGCAGGGACCTTGAGTATAACTTATTTGAGTTTCAAACTTTTGTATTCCAACCAGTATGGTCATTCTCCTCTGACCTTGGCTTCAACAAGGCGTTGTTGCCCATGAGAAACAGCCGCTCACTGGATATTTTCCCTCTCTGACTATTCTCTGTAAACCTTTGAGGTGGTTGCGTGTGAAAATCCTAGTAGATGAGAAGTTCCTGAAATACTCAGACCAGCCAGTCTGGCACCAACAACCATGCTACCTCACTTAAATCATTTTTTTAATACCCATTCTGGTGCTTGGTTTAAACTTCAGAAGATTGTTTTAGAGTTAGAAAAAATACATGAGGTCATTTGTATTATGTCCGTTGGAAACATGCTTCATGGCTTATTTTTGTGTTTGATTTATCACAATAAATGTAAGTAACATTGGAGCACTAATGATTGTGTTTGATAAAATCCTGGGATTAACCAGTGTATAATGTTATCGCATGTAACTCTACAAGACTAATGTCTCATTAAATTAATATGAATACTAAAAGTAGTAATGAGAGTAATGAAGGCTGTCCTCCGACAAATGCTGCATGATGGACAATGACATCTCGTGTCTCTTAAAAAACTATAATCTCCTTGTTCCCTCTGTCCTTTGTCTCGTTTCCTCACATCTCTTTATGCATCTCTGGTGTGAGGGACTGAGATGCAAATGAGGGAAGCATCAGGAGGTTGTGTCTTTGTCTGGTTCCACAGCCAAAGTGTTCATTAGAAATCAATCAGAAATCAGCCCATATAATATTTTACAGTGAACTCTGAAACAAATCCAATCACAGTGTGTGACAGTAGGGAGGGATCAGAGGGTTGAATTCACAGAGAATCGAATGCAGCCTCTGACACTGATATCTGCTGTCTCAGGGTCTCAGAGGGTATTGTGTTGATGAAATAAGACAAAATTGCCCAAAAGTTTGCAGTTCACTGCAAATTGTTTCTGATTCAGGAGCTGTCAGCTGGCTCTTTGCTGACAGGTGCTGGACTAATCTGCTGATAGAGCAAAACAGTCCAATAATGAAAGTTGAGCTTCTAGGAAAAAGTCATACCTCTTTTTCCTATTTCACCGTTCATAACGCAGATTTCTCCTGCAGGCAGTCTGAGAGTTGCTCTTCTTGAGCTACATCTCAGTTCAACTAACTGAATCCACACATCCCTCATATCACTGACCTCCTCCACTTGCATCTAAGTTCATCTGGAGAGATGCAAAAAAACTAAGCAAAGGAGAGAGTAATGCAATAATGCAGTAAGTAATGCTAACCCACAATAGAATGCAAATATCTATCTGTCTGTCTGTCAGTCAGTCAGTCAGTCAGTCAGTCAGTCAGTCAGTCAGTCAGTCCGTCCGTCCGTCCGTCCATCCATCATTTGGATATTTAACGTCAAGATTAATAACCACTTCAGATCAGTACATCTTTACACTCATAAACTACATGCAGTTTTAATTCACAGTTAACTGTGTAGAGGATGATACAAGACGGCATAGTGAATCATCGTTTCAGATAAATGAAACATTTTGGTCCTCAGGAGGAGACATTCCAGCAGCTTCTGTCGGCTCGTTCCCACCGCTCTTTCTCAAGGGACTCTTTATCTTGTTGCTTATTGCTAAAACAAAGAGGCCCTTTCTGATTTCCCCTCTGTTAACATAACCAGCTGTTAGGTGCACCCTTTTATTAAGACTTGATGTTGTGGTGAAAGCACTTCACCGTCCGACCAGATGCACCGGTCACTGAGGCAGAACAGAATGGCAGAGAGGCAGAGCAGGAATTCACAGACCCCTCTCCGACCCTTCGCTTCCTGCTCAAACTGCAATCACTTCATTTTATTGTAACCCTGGTCACATCATGTGTAAGTAAGAAAAAAACAATCAACAAAACAGTAAAAGTAAGGCTTTCCTCTTGAAGTTCTAACTAAAAATCTACAAGGACGAGTCACGAGGATGTACAGCTAAGAAGACGTATGACATCCCACCGAATGGAAGGAACATTGAGACTAAAAAGAAACTAGATAGAAAACATCCCATCTGTTAGGATCCGAAATAAGAAGGCAGCAGTGGCCATGGCTTAATACTGGGACACAGGAGAACCAGTTGTCACCAGAACTGCCAAAGGTGAACCATTAGTCACCCAGATCACTGATGACCTGTTGAAGGGGAACGAGGATGAACCTTCCACTTTACAACAGGGGACTGACGGCCCTTAGCGAGAGAAGGGGGCTGAAGGCACTCAGCTAAACGAGTGGGTTGACGGAGCCCTCCGAGCGGGCCAACTGATATGATTGGTTGGTGGGCCGAGATTTTCACAGGTCAATATCATATCTCAACATAACCTCAACTTAGCTTTCACTAACGGTTGGATGCAAGGAATTGTGAGGCGGAACTTTCTCATCTCCTTTGGTAAAGGCTGGTATCATGGCCGCCACTTAAACGCTTCAGGGGGTTAAGTTAAAAAGGATAGTGAAAGGAGATAGGAGGGACAATCTGAATGCACCCTATTAACAGGGGTATACCTAGACATGATGTAATCAGAAACAGGTGACACAGGTGAAGACAATCAGGGCAATCAAAACTGAAGGGAAATGCAGAGAGGCATTGAGAAACACTAAACAAGATAGACAGAGAATAAACTACACCGGAAACAGAGAAACATGATGATACAAATAATAAAATAAAATTTAACAAGAAGAAAACCAACTAACAAGAGTTAATCTCAACACCATGGGGCAATCTGTATAATACAAACACAGTGACCTGAGACACTTTTCAGAAATTTAACCAAAATAAACATTGACTGACACCTGTTTAAGTGATGCATTCATTTCTTCAGTACAGTATTGTTGAAGTCAAATTGATTTAAACCCTTGATTTAAAAACAAGAAATCATTATTAGTTGGACTTTGAAACTTGCAGCAAATGTTTTAATCCTTTAATACAGACTTTTAGGAATGATTGATTTTTAACCCTTCAATTCTCTGACCCTCCATCCTTTCATCCAAATGTCACATTTGGCTATGATATGATGATTTTTTAAAATATATATACTTTGTTAATCACAGAGGGGATATTATGGTTTGCACTCTGTTATTGAGAGACATACTTCTCACACACACAGGCCTGAATCACACATATGCACAAGCAGGACCTGTGGACATGCATTAATGGAGAGATGTCAGAGTGCGGTGTCTGCCTATAAGAGGCGCCCCCTGATCTGGTGGGGATTCTGTGCCTCACCCAAGGGCACTTCGGCAGTACTCGAGATCTGGTATGGCACCTTTTCAGCTACCAGACCATATTTGTTCCACATCGGAACTTGACCTGGTGACACTCCGGTTCCCAACCAAAGTCCCTGCGGACTGAGTTACTCCCATCTTGCATGATCTGGACCCATATCATGTGTAGTTTAAGAAGTGGCTGCCTGAAGAAAACACTGCTTTGTAGCCCAAACAACTGGAGTGCTGTATCACAAATATATGTTTAAAGTCAAGTTCACGCACATGAACAATTTCTCTAAGATATGCATCTTTCTGCCCCCACAGATCAGTGCAGATGAATGGAGCCTGATGCTGCTCATAGGGACGAATTCACTGACTCATAGAAACGGAAAAGTCACACAGTCATTAACCACATTCACCAAGCACTCATGTAAATCTATGCCCACACATGCACTGCTCACAAAGACTGTTTTTTCATTTTACACCTTTATGTCCATTATTTTAAAGGTTAAAGACAACATATGGAGTAGTCTCTTTTTTTATGTTTGTTCGCCCAGAGCCCTGAAGGACAAGAGTCAAACTCCTTAATTAAACAATGACACAAACATCAAGTGTTTTTTTATATTCATATGCTATATTCATTTTCTAATATTAACATGGCTGTTTGACCATTGCATATCAGTCAGCTCAGTAACTTGAACAGCGGAGAGCGTATTAACATACTGTATTTAAGGGCCTGTTTCCACTGATGACATTTCTTCATGCAAAACCAATTAACTCAGCAATCACACCCTAGTCACAAAAACAACAGTGTAGAGGGTCCATTCAAAATCAAAAGAAAACGAGCCATAAATATCACCAAAAAAATCTTTATTACTTTTACATTACTATTACAAAGAAGAACATTTTAGGATTTTTGAGATAATCAAGTTGTAACTTTGCAGGAAATGTTAGTCAGAACTTTTTAGTTGATAAAGTCTTTTTGGACATTAAAGTGCCTTGGTGTCAACTGTAAATGGTCTCAGTCGACACAAGTGCAAATTTTGGAACACTGGAATTCTCCATCACCAGCCAATCAAAATCAAGACGGGTAGGACTACTGTTTTGAGCTCTGTCAACAAAAAAATGCCTGAGGAGACAGAATTTATTTACATTGTTTTCATGGTAATATAGTATCTAACATAAAGGGAAATCTTAAGCACAGACATGTTAAAACAGACCCATTGCTTACTACAGAGTGAAGTGAAAGTCAACTTTAGTAAGTGCAAAATAGACAGTTATTTTAGAAAGACCCTAAATGTCTAGTATGATAAATTGCCTGTTTTGTGTGTGCAGACTAATTTCCTTGATGTTTTAATGTCTTCACATCAAGTTGGAGATGAGGACAACAACTCGCTGAAGAAACCTTTAAGAATGTTTAAAACTCGGAGAGTTCCAGGAACTTTAGGAGTATAAACTTTCTCTTACATTGTATCAGCACATTGGAAGATGTTTCCGCTCACTAATTAATTTCTTTTGTTTAAAGGGGTTTGGAAATAGACTACAAGAAACTTCTGAACAGGGCAGCCAAAGCAGACTGAATGCCTCATATGAATGAAAGAGGCCAGAGTGAACATAGCATAGAAGAAGTTGCTGAGCACAAATAAACTGTTTGTGTTCATACAAATACTGTAAAATCTTTGAACAACAGTCCAAAGAGCTCCTGAAGAGCGCACACAGTGAGAACAACACACAGTTGATTGACAGCTGACTGTGCTTCCTGTACACATGGGCTCACTCAGCAGCTATTTACAGTTCTTCCTTTGTATCTGTGCTGTGACGGAAGCTCAAAAATAGAAACTTTCCTCTCCTCTTCTGTGTTCAGCTTTGTTCACATGAAGTGCTCTCCATTCTTTCTTTAACCTCTCCTTGAGTCAAATCAAATTCAACCCTCCATCTCTGTTCCTTTTATAACCTTTTCACCTTTTCATCCTTTTGCAGTTACAGTTAGATAATCAGTAGCTGTAATTATACCACATTTTGGTTACTTGTGTACAAAGCAACCAAAGCTAAGTGAAATTTAAAGTTAATATTTTAATATGTATGTATGCTTGTATGCATGTATGTATGTACCGTATGTATGTACCGTATGTATGTATGTATGTATGTATGTATGTATGTATGTATGTATGTATGTATGTATGTATGCATGCATGTTTGTATGAATGAATGTATGTATATCATGAAACTTTAAAGGCAGGCTTGGTAATTTTCTCCCGATACACATCCTGACTGAAATTAATAATGTGCGTCTCCTGAAAAAGGAATTAAGAAAATTCATCATCTATAGCAGCTATAGGTGTCTAAAACTTTAAACTTCAACTCAAAGTACTGACCCTGCCTTTAAGCTAACTTGCTAGTTTGAAGTGCTGTCTTCTCTGACAGCAGTGCAGCAGCCAGTATTTACTTCTTCAAAGTTTACATTCTGGTCCAGAATATTCTGTTTTGGTTTTGACCGAAGACGGTAGGCAGGTTAATAGCACCCCCACATGGCCGTTTTGGTCACCCCTTGGTTTGCCAGGCAAACTGCAAACCAACAGTTTTGCAGTGATGGAAACAGTACACACTTCCAAAAAAATCCTCTACATTTCTTAGATAGGCTCCTCGTGTTAAAACTAGGATAAATATTGGAAATGCTTTTGAAAATGGAATGAGGTTAGGACACCTTTTGGCAAACTCCAAGCAGGCTTTTATGTGTATTTTACTGAGGAAAGGCTTTCATCTGCCCACTCTGCCATAAGACCCAGATTGGTGGAGTGTTGCATCTCCACACATCTCTGGAGCTCAGTGACCATCAGGATTCTTGGTCACCTCTCCTACCAAGGCCATTCTCCCCAGATTGCACAGTTTGGCCATGATGCCAGCTCTAGGAAGAGTTATGTTGGTTCAGAGCTTCTTTCAAAAAATTATGGAGGCCAACAGGGGGGCTGTGGTTCAGTAGGTAGAGTCAACCCAATCTGACTCTTAACCCCAAATTGCTCCTGCTGTTTCGTCCGCGCCATAAATTGTGTGCATAAATGGGATAAATTACTTCTGACGGTCGCTTTCCACTCTGCCATCAGTGAGTGAATGGGTAGGTGTGACATGCATTGTAAAAGTAGTCAGAAGACAAGAAAAGTGCCATACATCCTCAAGTTAATTTACCATTTACCAAATGTGCTCCATTGAACCTTCAATGCAACATTTTTGAAGATGTTCATTTTTTGTAGCCCTCCCTAAATGAGCTCTAGCGACAGTTCCATCGACCTCATGGTTTGGTTTTTGTTCTGATAGGCCTTGTCAGCCGTGTGACATTATATAGACAGATGTGTGCCTTTCCAAATCATGGAACAATTAAATTTACCACAGGTGGGCTCCAGTCAAGGTGGAGAATATCTCAAAAGTGATCAAAGGAAATGGGGGGGGGGGGGGGGGGTTCCTGAGGCTGGAAGAAGTCAAGACGAATCAGCTTCTTGCATTCACATCAAGCTCAACCAATATGTTTCCTTCATATTTCAGACGTAAGCTAAAGTGATCCTTTTTCCAAACAGGGAGAGTAAAACATTGAGGTTGACTAACGCTCCGTACACACTGATCCAGGATCTGCTCATGCTTCCCTGATCACCACTGTGGGAGTCTGTCATTGAGCTGCGCTGAGGTTCACACAATGAAGAGTATTGATTCCACACGGATCCTTAACTGTTCCTCTGGAGCAACAGGAGAACAGGTGATATCTCCTCTGTGGCACTGACCAGCACAGCATTACATTTCTCAGCAGAAAAGCAGCCTTGTGTGTGTGTGTGTGTGTGTGTGTCTCCACCCATTGATATGATTGGTCAGTGGGCAGAGATTTTCACAAGTCGATCTCATATCTCAACATACCGTGCTCCGGAGCAGGTTAGGTGTGCAGCATAAGTAACTGTGGTAAAATAACCAGGTAAGAAGTGAACGACCTTCGAAGAACTGAAAACCCAGGGTTAACCCTATGAGCTGCCAGTCGGTGCATATAAAGCATGAAAGACTAAACAATGAGCTATAGATACTAAAACTGTTTTTGTTCCAGTCTGTGAAGAGTTGGACGTTTTAACATAAGGTTCTATGGGGATTGAGTCACTTCAGGGGCCAGCCTTATTTGAGTGAACCTTTTCATCCACGCAGGCTGCAGCTCATTTGTGCAGAGAAAATCCCACAGGTGAATGAAGCCTATGCAAAGAGTTAGATATAAGGTTAAAAGGGTGATCTTCTTTGCTGGACTCAGGTGTACCCAGTTGCGCTTATGGCCTTCTTACTCTACACTGTCTGCCAAGCTAGGAAGTCAAACCCATGCAGAGAGAAGGCAGGACATCTCAGTCATGTTCTGCAGTGAATGTAGACTGGTTACATTAACAGAGACAGTCCTTGTTATATATCCAGTACAAACCCACTGACCCCCTACCTCCATCTCCAGGCCAAAGGGAGATGTAAACATTGTTCTGTCATTCTATCCTGCACATAAGACTGGAGCTTTCACATGAACTCACAATGCTGCTACATTCCTGAGTCCAGAGCAGGGACATGGTCTAAGTCTGATCTGTGACACCATACCTACCAGAGAGCTTTTCATCTCAGCAGCAAAGACACGGGCAACAAGTAAGAGAGGATGTGGTGGAAAAAATCAAGGATGCAGAAGAGTTGCAAAAGCAAGTCAACAAGCTCACATATTAGATATGCGAGGGCTTTCATAGCACTCACATGGAACCTTAAATTAAATGCAGGTAGATTTTCTGTTTGGTAAGTAAACTTCACAGGGCTATCCATCAAATGGTTCAGATGATCATGTTTATATCCAAAAATCATGTATCTATAAACCAATGGTGAGTATAAAGTGAGTTTTCCCTGCTCCTCTGCTGTCTGCATGAGGGAGCATCCAGTTGCATGCTGAGGGACACTAACATACACAGCCACACACACCAGGAGCCCGTTTGAGAAAGTCAGTAACCCTGAAATAAGGGAAACTCTGGGTTTTCTGTTCCAGAGAGGGAGGTAACTTACTTATGGTAACTGAGTCTGTTACTATGGTAACTGAGTATGTGAACCTAACCTGGTCGGGAGCAGGTTTTCTTCAATGAACTCCCAGTTTGTCCGTCTCCTCCCTCTGTCAGTGCCAGAAACATTGTTTCATGTTCTCATTCTTACAATCAGTCTGTATCATGCCATTCTTATCATGTCTCAACCAGCCAAGGGGGCAGTTAAGTGTGGGGTTTTTTCACCCAAGAAGTGAACGTAATTACAATTCAACCAAACCTGATTGACATCACCCATCTGTTACTGCAGGGGGCTTTGGAAGCCCTTGGTGGTCTTCTTTCAGTCAACCAACTACAGGCTAAGAGCTGCAGCTGAGGCCTCTTGACAAACCACTGCATCACACCTGGCTGTCAATCAGGTCAGCTACTGCCCTGAACAAAACTCATCTTTTATCAAGCCAAAACTGATGAGTTATTAAAAAAATCCCCCCCTGTACTGTTTGTGCCGATCGAGATACAGGATTTTGTACTTCCGCTTGCCTTATTTTTTTAACACTGAAGTTTCCCCTTGGTTGGTAGTTGACCCATTCAATATTCAGTCACTTTTCAGTCATGTAGGCTTGAAGATATGGCTCAGATGGCCTCCCTGCTCTTCTCTTAAAGATCTCTCTGTCCAGCTTGGTACCCTGTCTTTCAGCAGTCTGTGGGTTATGGGGAGTGCTGAAAGGTTCTCCCCACAGTCAATACATAAGCAATCTGTTCTCAAGCAGTGTTGTGTTATCAGTGTTGTCTAATCTGTTTTACATCCTCTACTTGTTTGAGATTTTAGCATCTGGCAGAAGATACAGAGTCCCTGAATGTAAACTGAACGGCTTTAAAAACTAACTTGTACCCACATCCATCAAAATTCGGAATGTTTCTTAACCCTTTACAGGGCACTCATTGAAATACTTTGAAATTCAAAAATTCAACCTCATAGTGTTATTCAGGGACATAACAGAACTTTATTTCTGTTATAACATTTTTCAAAAATTGTAAGTGTAATAAAGATACCATATTTGGTTCAAATGCCACAATAGCAGGATCAGTGACGTAGGGTGATCTTTTCTGATTGGCTGATTGAGGATCACATGCTTCTCTACCTTACTGAGGTGCAAAAGGCTGGCCATATGTAATTTGTGGAAATTACCAACAATAATCACTTGCCCTATAAAGGGTTAAAGCTGTATGGGTTGAGCTATCGCGTCATAGTGTTCTTATGTTTTTCTCTTTTCTCATATTGACCTTACTGGCCTGTGGTATAGCCAGTAGGTGAGTTGAACTGAACTGAAAGGAACTGAATCGTGTGCTTTGTCCTGTTGACATAAAACTTCCAGACAGACTGCTTTTGATTTGACTTTGGTTTCCCTTTTGAAATGGAGCATTGAAGTTATCATAATTTTGTAAAGAATTAAAAAGAAACACTCCAAGCGGTCAGTTATGATACAATCTTACCTCGCACTGTTTCTTCTTTATCTGTACCATTATCCATTAACCTCTCTAAAGTCTCATATTTTTAAATCCAGAAATTGGTTCTGATTCGTTGGAATATCAGAAGTTTTACCTACCAGACCCAATCCGAAAAATCAAAACAAAGCCACATTAATGAGTTTATCCTGACAAACATTAAGAGATAAAATTATAACCCCTGTTTTCAATCTGGGAATAATTGATCACTGCCCAGTTGCTTGTGTGAGAGATACACATTTGAAGAAAATGAAATTAAAAATTATTTTCAAAAGAAAAACAAAAATATTTGATGAGGTATATATATATATATATATATATATATATATATATATATATATATATATATATATATATATATATAGCAGAGGGAAATTGACCGGTGAAGTTATGTTTTGTGTTTTTTCTGTCACATTTACTTTGTTAATTATTGTTTTACTAACCCTTGTCTCTGTGTTTCAGACCCTCCTCTTGTGTTCACCTTGTGTGTATTGTGTTCCCGCCCCTGATTACCTGCACCTGTGTTTCGTTACCCCAGATTACCCACACCTGTGTCTCCCTGATTGCTTGCCCTATATAAGCCTGATGTTTCCTCCCTCATGTTGCCAGTTTGTAGTGTTTCAGTCATGTACCGTGTCCTAGCGTTTACTTTCTTGATCTTGTTACGACCCCTGTCTGTTCTCGTCTACGATTTTTGCTTGCTCCTCTGGTTTTGTTTGCCATTTGATCACCCGTGTACCGAACCTGTTTGTAATAAAAGGACTGATTTTTGGAAACTTCCCTCTGAGTCTGCGTGTGCCTCCATACACCCATCGTTGTGTCAGCAATGTGTTTTACCTCTGAAATTCACGAGTGGAAATGGCTTTACACTTTTTCTTGAATCAATTTCTTACCAAAAATTAGAATGAAGGACAGGTCAAGTCCTTGGTTTTGTCCTGACCTTTCAAATCTATTCCAATGTAGAAATACTGCTTGGTCGCTTGCTCTATGATCATTGGACCTGTCTAAGTGGCTCGCCTTTAAGCAACTTGGAAACAAATTCACAGCAAATGTAAGGAAAGCTAAATTAAATAATTATTTAGAACTAATTCAGCATCCACATTCAGACCCAGCTAAATTCTGGAGGGCTGTAAATTAACAAATGACAACAGAAGCTCTTTGTCCACACATACAGTATCAATTTTAACAACTGTATAGTATCAAACCAGAAAAATATCTGCCTGGCTTTTAATAAGCATTTTGCTTATGTTGGTTACTTATTTAATGATACACATATAAGTATGGCATCTTTTAACAGTATATGTATTTACCCCATAAACAATTCTCCTCTGTTCATGTTACATCTTATCTCTCCATTTGATGTAGCTTATGCTCTAAAATTCATCAATTCCATCAAAAGAACTGAAAGCAGTCTATCTGGATCGCATAATTTAAAGATTTCCTCACAATTTATGACTGAGCACATTACTCAGACTTTTTGCTTCTTTCGATTTTATCTGGTATACAACATACTGTCTGGAAGACTGCTCATGTGCCTCCTTTGCACAAAGGAAGAGACAAAAGTGATCCTGATAATTATTGTCCAATATCTATATGTCTTTAAAAAATCCTTGAATAACTGGTAAACGAACAACTGAAAACATTTCTGTCTAGTTATTCAATCCTCAGGCCTCATCAATCTGGTTACAGACCGATGCACAGTACCACCAGTATTGTTTCTAATGGACAAAAAGAGGCAGTGTGCTGCTGTTTTATTGACCTGTCTAAAGCATTTGATATGGTGGATCTTGGTCCTCTCATCCAGATGCTCTGTAACATTGGGTTTGACTCCATAGTGTAAGGCTGGAAATACCCAATCAGAGTTTCTAACAATGGCAAAAGGTGTTCTAAAGGGGTCAGTTTTGGGGCCTGTCTTGTTTACAATCTATGTTAATAATATTGTCTCCCATATAACTGATTGTTATGTCCATCGGTATGCAGATGACACTTTATTATATTGCTTTGCTGATTCTGTACAGCTCACTGTTGAGAAACTTTTAATATCCTTCAGAATTCCCTCATAAAGTTTAAACTTCAACTTAGTAGCACAAAAACTAAATTCTTGGTTTTTCTGGACCAGAGATGTTCCTTTTGACATTCTACTCTTAGTAATATTGAAAGAGTAACAGTATAAAGATCTTGGTATTTGGCTTGATGAGACTTTTTACATTTAAATATCATGTTGAAAATCAGTAAGCTTTGTCCAAAACTTAGCTAACTTCCCTGTTAACTCCAGAAAAAAAGTTATTGAGGCAGTCTTTCTGTCTGTATTAGATTATGATGATATAATCTCCAGACATGCTTCTGCAGCCACACTTGATTGAGTTTACTACTCTGCTCTTAGATTTATAACTGGAGATCCATATAACACACATCATTGTATTTTGCTTAACAAAGCTGGTTGGTCTACTCTGTTACAGAAGCATGATAAACACCTGTTTCTATATATCTATAAATCTCTTATTGGTCGTACACCTCCTTGGACTGTACCATACTCCTTCTACCGTCCATCTATCGCTTCAAGTCCGGTGGCTTCACTCTGAATTTGGAAAATCTGTTTTTGCTCCAAGGATCCACGTTTGGAGCACCTATACAGTATATGGTGCAGGTGCAGCATTGGACTGCTTTCTGTTGGATGTGCACATGCCAAAATGCTTGTGCTAGTGTGCGGTGGCTTACAGTGTTGTAAATGTAGTAAACGTGCACACTACGTCCTGTAGTGACTGTGCACTTCTGGGGGCAATGAGCCCAGGAGGAGGAGCGCAGTTTGAATGTTGTGTTTACATACTGCATGAAAATACCTTCTGACTCCACCTTTAAACAGTTTAAAAAGCTTCACCTGACATTTTATCTCAGAGCTATTCTCCGATCTTGCTTTGAACCTTTTTTTCCGACAGATTATTTTATTAGAAGCAGAGCTGAGTTTGAAATCTGAAACATGACAAGTGTTAATTTATGATGGGTAAATGGCCTGTGCCAGGAGCAGCTGGATTTAAATGAAGCAAAGTGGGCTCCAGCTGAGTGCTGTCATTGGATTTATGTGTTCATTAAACTGGAATAAAGGAAGCAGGTGTTAAAGATGAGTGAATAATATTTTAAAGTGTATGTCCTCCAGCCTCCTGAATCTGCAGGTCTTAGGGGGACAAAAGTTTTCAAGAGTCAGTTGGTGACTGATTGATGACAGACCAGTTGAAGTGTCATCTTACCTGTGCCCATATCTTTAAGGTAGACACAACAATGGGCTCAGTTGTGAACAGAGGAGGAGGAAAGTGAAGGCTGGCACAGCCCGGTGCCCCGGGTGAGCAGGAAATACAAGAGTAAGTCTGTAGTTTCACCAGATGCTTTGTGGAAAAGACTGTGAATGTTTGCAGCCCAAAAGTTTCTCTAAGTAACCCAAGAACCACCTAATGAGCTGTCACTTTACAGAAATGTTCTCACAGGTCCACACGAATGTTGAGATGATTAAAGGGATACTTCACCCATTTACATGAAGCTGTGTATCATTAGAAACATGGTAGTAGTGTTGAATGGTCGTGAATCCAACCCTCATTTTGCCCTGAGACGAGAAAAATGTGTTTTTCTTTGCTTGAAAGTTTTCTTCATATGATGCAAAAAGCGTCATATTGCTTGTTTCTAATGATACAAATGTTTCTAGTGATACAAAGCTTCATAAAAATGGGTGACGTATCCCTTTAACTGGATCACACTGATAAAAGTAAGAAGGAAGGTTTACCCTGGCAGAGATATATAAAAAAAACATTACACACACATTACATTCGAGACCCTGTTGATAAAAAGCAGAAAGGTGTGGTGAGGAGAATGGAGGAGGCAGAACGGAGGGTCCAGGAGGATGTTTAGTTGAGAAGGAGATAGGAAGGGTAGGGAGGTGCAAGATTAAAAAGAGCTGTGAAAGTGAGAAAGACAATGTTAAAATCAATTAGGTATTTGACAGTGAGCCGAGTAGTAAGCAAACTCCTCAAGTCTCAAGGTCAGAAAAGGATTGTGAGCTTTTTTTGCGCTCTTAACCAATGCATATGGGACAAAAAGACACCGTCCAACACATGCAAAGGGTTAAATTCCTCCTTAAAGTGCACTGCAGACAGCTTATTACTTCTGTGTATTCTAAAGAGCCATTATGGATTCTTTAGTGGCAGAATTTTCCTCTTCCCATGCAAATCAAATCAACGTTTTCAGAATAAAAAGATTACAGATTGCAGTCTGCAGAGAGTTGGTGGTAACTGTGCAGCAGAATTTACTAGAAATGTCATGTATAAACTGTCTAGTGATCAGAAAGACAGTGCTTTTTTTATCTGGACAAGCTGATCTTGCTGCTTGTTAAAGGAATGAGAATTACGTTTTAAATGTTGACACCTCAAATCTATAAGGTAAACACAAAGTGCCTTCTCACTCTTTATCACAGAGGCTGGATTGATGTGAGTTGGTGAGAAATAGCCAGGAGTAAGAATCTCTTCCTGACATCAAAAGAGCGCCCTCTCACTTCTGTCAGCTCATGCAGGGTGGGGTGACAGAGGACCGCCAGGCAGACAAGAATCCCTCTGCAAGCTGAGCCTGTGGATCGCTCTGCATTCAATGGATGTTGAAGTGGAGGCCGTGCCACTGATGAAATATATATACTCAGGTATGTATAGAGCCACAGAGAAAGCTAAAACAATGACTCAGTCCAACCCAACCGGAGGTTTCGTTTTTTCCAGTCATTTTTTAGCTTAAATCTTGTCTACATAAGCTACAAACGTCAGTGTATGTTACCCTGTTTGTCCCTTCTCTCTTTCTGTTTAGTTTCAATTAGTGACTTCACCAGGTGAAGTCACTAATTGAACATCGAGGCTCACCTGGCCTCAGAGTTAAAAAGGACAGAGATGGCTTCAGCAAAGGGGAGGCATTTGAAGTTGTGGCTGTGGCTCGGAGCCATGGTATAATAGTATAATGCTACTAAGTCCCTTCTTGGTTTGACTTTATAAAGGTGATTAGTGTGTTTTAATGGGTCAATGTGTGGATTGTTGTTAGACACCATAGGGCTGGCTTATGGTGGGGTGTAACAACAGCTATAGCTAATGTGCACGTGCACAACATCTTTTATAAAGCCTACTGTACTGTCTTACACAGAAAATTTCTCAATTCGTCACATAGGAATTTGAAGTGAAGCAACATGGATCTGCAGACAAAAAAAGATCCATACAAGTTCAAGTCTATTGTAGACCTGACAACCTCTAATACAAACTGTGAAAGAGTTTATAATGCTTTGTGTAGTAAAAAAACAAAACAAAAAAAAAAACCTTTTTACTTTGGCTTTTATAAGACTCTCACATTTGATCCTTGTATGTTTATAACCTAAGTTGAGTCTTTTTCTGCTTGTTAACAGGTCAAGGGCATTTTGCGTGCAGAAAACACAAGTATTGAAACATAGATAGATAGATAGATAGATAGATAGATAGATAGATAGATAGATAGATAGATAGATAGATAGATAGATAGATAGATAGATAGATAACCAGAATGCAAACTTTTGAAAACGGCTCCGTTGTTGTGTGAACTAGCAAATCCTATGCAAACAGACACTTCCATTCATGGGCAAATAGGCAAACAACAATAATGACAGACTCTCAAGTTTTGTTTGAAAAATGTCAACTTGCATACAGTAGTACAGGCTAGCATAATTTTATGTTTTGCATTGATATGCTTTATAAACAAGCTCCTCCATTACTTTTTGCCCCACTGGACACAGTGAGGCTAGTATAATTGGGGTTGTCTTCCACAGTCTATATTAATGCTGTGAATGTTTTGTTCCCTCTTTTTTTTCCTGTATATTTTTGCAACAAGTGGAGGAGCACTGAGTTCTCATCAGGGCCTGAAAAGAGTCTTTGTTTGGCTCCGAACACCTGGACAGATTTATCTCACTGGTTCACATTCTCCCTCCCCCATCTCTCTCTCTCTCTCTCTCTCTCTCTCTCTCTCTCTTTCTTTCTCTCTCTCTCTCTCTCTCTCTCTCTCTCTCTCTCTCTCTCTCTCTCTTTCTTTCTCTCTCTCGTTCGCTCTCATTTTTACATCCATCCATCTTGTTGATATCATTTGTTCTCTTTTAATTGTCTGTCTATGTTAGGCTGCACCATGGCTCAAACTAACCATGATAAGACATGCATGGGAGAATACTTTAAGTCCTAATGAAATCAAAAATAAATGTTTAAAGTTTTAATCCACTGTCCTATGTTAAATGTTAATTCAGTTGCCATTCCTGCCAAATATATTTCAATTGAGCATTAGCCTATCTGCAGGCTGGCCTGTTGGTGTTTACACAGTGTGTATGTGTGTATTAGAGAGCGCATTGGAGGAGGGCATGGAAACAAACAGAAACAAAAGCTTGGCGTCTCCCAGCCGCCTGTCCCATTAAAATAACATTTGAATGTATCAGCAAACACCCTGATACAAGCTGTGGAGTGGGTGCCATGTTGTACATCCTATGTGTGAAGAACATGTCCAGTGGAAGTCTGCTTTGAACTTCCCGATGTCTGCCCATCTTTCTAATATACACTTGGACCACACCTCATTTTAAAACTAAAACATCCCTAGCTGCTAACAGGAGCCCAGTTTAACTACTATTAAAGGGGAAATGTGTAACTTTCAAAAATACTGCGTTTATAGCGATACCGGATGGCCGCCAGGCAGACTACCTAACGGCCAAGTGTATGACTTTAACTCCTCTGGAAATGTTGTGCTGGTAAATATCCAGCGTTTCGGGGGGGATGTTGATGCTCATTTGTGTAAGTACGAGCACATATGATGAGCAGATGATGGAGAGCGGGCAACAGGTTACCGGTGCAGTTCACCTGACGGCGAATGACACTGTGGAGCATAGACACTGTTGGTGGTGGTGATTGAAGAATGCAGGATGTGATGGCGAGTGGGTTTCTGGGTCTGGACCTGACCTCTGCTACACTGCTCTGTCGCAGCGGTCACACTGAAATAACAAACTGACTGTGGAAGAGAGAGAGAGTTTTAAACTTAGACCACAGCAGGATGGATAGTTGAGAGAGGTTTTGTCAGACTCGGGTTGGATAATTACTGTGAGAGTAAATTCCCTAAATCAGCTGATCACCAGTGCAGGGAGACGGAGAGAGTGGTAATAAGTGAGTGGCTAAGTTGAATGAATAAATTGGATAAATGTGTGAGAGGATATAACCAAGGTCAAGTCTTCCTGCTTGAATGTACGCTGAGCTCCATTTATGGAGCCCATTTAAGTATTCTTCTTTGTGTTTTGCTGGTTTGGCTTTAGCCATGGATGTCAGGTGGTATTGCGACATGTTTATCCGTGAGCTTCCAGAAAACTTGCAGAAATACAGTCGAAATGAACGCAGAGCACAGGCAGAAGGCTCTTTATCCCTATTTGATGTATAGTAATGATGAGCCTTAAACAATCAGTGGATGTACTGATACACTAACTTGGTTAGTTGACTGCATAACATAAATAAAACCTGCAGACCATGAATTCCAATTGAAGCCCGTCACGTAAAACTCTCCTCAAAGCCCCCTCAGCCCTGTGATTTGTTGATAAAAATCTGGTCTCCAACATTTGTTTGATCTGGAGGTATTAGGGTTAGAAGAGCTCTTGGTTTTATTTGTAAAATCTCTCTCTCAATTGTAAACCCCATCAGGGTTTCAGGGTTTCCAATGGCATAATCTTAGCCAACCTGGAAACTCTGGAGCATACATGAATCAGGGATCAGGGATACGATGAAGTAACAGTTTGTTTGTATTTTGTCTTCCTTGTTGGATTTCTAAATTCATACTTGTCTTATAGTTTCAATTTAGCCATTGCATTGTTTATTGTTCATGTTGATACCCATTCGTCTAGGCACATGGCTGCAGCAAATCTTCCTTATATTACTTGTCAATTCCGTACATTTACTACAAATATCGGTTCTTACTCACCTGTCCCTGAGTCTGGTCTCAGTCAGTCCTGTTTATACTCTTTCTTGCTCCTCTCCAAAATTGTGTCCTATTCACCATGTGCTTTTATTTGTCCACCATTCCTCTTCTTATCCTTCAGGTTTTCAGTTGAACTGTTTATTCCATTCTTATTTATTCCAAGTTTTTTTTTTGCACATTTGATTCAATACTTTTGTAATACCACCTTTTTTTCCACATCAACTCATTTGGTTAAGAAAAGAAACGTTGTGCCTCTGTGTGATTTCCAACAAATGGACCTGCTGGTCCTTTCATAAGAATATTTGTGGCCATGTCGATTTCTTACTTTCAGTTAATCCCACAAACTGTTTCAGGGATCACTTCATCTCCTTCAGTGCAGCTTCCTGCTTATTTGCATGGTTCTAGGCCATGCTTTGCATTTCATATTATTTCCCCTGACTTCTTCTGCCAAGGCTGAGCTACCACCCAAACACTCCCACTCTCCCCCTCCCTTCGCACCGTCCCTTTGAGTCTCTCTCCCTCACTCATTATGAAGTGTTAGAAAGTTGCTGAAGTGAGAAATCAGCCCGCAGAAGCTCGTTGTCCTAATTAAACTTTGACATAAAGAGTGACAAGAAGCGATGAAGGGGAAACAATAGCAGATTGTGTAAGAGTGCCAGTCCGGAGAGAGCGAGCAGCTTTGTCCTCGGAGAACAAAAGGATTTGTTTGCATGTGTTCAACTCCATTCAACTTCAGCAGGCCCAGGTGCAACTTCGGGAGGAACATCACAACTCATCACACCTTTGCTTGCTTGATGAGCGGCCTGCAGTCGTTCTTCATAGGCAGACAGAAACAGATCAAAGCTGAAATGTTGTGATGTAAATATTGTGCAACAGAATCAGTCTGATTACTGCACAGACTCAAAGACAGGAAAAGAGCTTACTGCTCCACAGCCTTGCCTACTTCACACAATCAGAGGTGGGCACAGTTAATCAAACATTTAACTTTGATAGCAGTTAGCACTTTTGGTCATCTTTCAATTAACATTTAAGTAAATGATAATCATAACCATTGACACATCCAGCTAAAAGTCCTCAGTTAACACAGTCACTTTTAAAACCACAACATGGGGTATTATCAACAAATTTGGTACAAGATCATAATGAGTTAAAAAAAAAACTCAGTATTACACGTCTGTATTGAAAATCTACAAATAATAGAAACCTTTGCATATATCCCTACTTTCTGAACTCAAACGGTGCTCCAAGAGTATCTCACGTAAGCCAAGCCGCACGTTACAATAAAAGCACCCGGAGCAGAGACTGCTGTTTTGGTTTGTTATTCAATAAGCTCTCTAAAGTGGAGGCTCTTAAACAGATTTCCACTCAGGGACGGCGATGACCCAACTGGGGCACTGACTTGTAAAGGTGCGTCATTTGTGCACAAAGATTAATATTTAGCCTTTCTATTGCTACTTATCCTATCTACTGTATTTTTAAGTGACACAAAAAATTGCAACAAAGAAGTCTTCTTAGCTTTTTTGTTTAAGACTCAAAAAGAAGATGAGTCAAAATGCACTTCAAAATGTATGAAAAGTCCTGAACATCGTCTTACTTTAAACAATTAATCTATTGCTTCATTAAAACGGTGTGCAGGAGTTGCTTGTAATTTTTGTAGACTCATTGTTCTTTTTTTATAATCCTATACAAGAAATGGATGAGCAGAGAAAATATGCTGCCATTGCATTGCTAACTGGCAGCAGAAATAGTTGATTGCGACATAAATCTGACAGGGTAAATAGCCAATTATAGTTTAGATTGTGTTTAGTGTTGGCACTGGAGGTGGTCAATAACATGTAGAGTCCATGCCATCCCTGGACCACCCTCTGGGCACGCTCTTGATACCCCTGTCCATCATCTCCTTCACTGTAGGCTGCAAGGCCTTAATGACAAATCCTGTTGAATAAAGTGCAGCATGAATCCACTCTGATACAGCCTTTTTTGAGCATTCAGGGGAGGAGTTGGGCAATAATGTGAACATGGGAGGAACTCCACATTCTTATAAAAGCTGCTGGAGGGGCTGAGACAGCGTTCAGAGGAGACGGAGCACACCCACTGGACCTGTTTATCTCACTTAGAATGGCAAAGAACGGAACGGCAGAGAATGGAGTGGCAGACGAAATGCGTGTTCCTCAGCCTGTCGAAGTGAAGGACATCACACACACCAAGGTGAGGAGAAGGGAAAAGAAACTTAAACTGCTGCACATGAACTAAAGACGGTAGGCTAATAGTTTCAGAGTGTTTTAAACTTTAAAAAAAGGAACGTTTTACTCCTCACAGATTTTTATCGACAATGAGTGGCACACATCCAGCAGAGGAAGGACGTTTCCGACTTTCAACCCAGCGACAGGTGTCAAACTCTGTGATGTGGAAGAAGCAGACAAAGTAAGAGGGCGGCAAAGGCAGAGCGTTTTGCTTTTATTATTTTTATTTACTGAATATTGTGTAGTAGACTGACTAAACTAATGTAGGCTAACGTTAGGGCACAATGAAAACATTCAATTAATTTACTTGTTGATTTAATGTTTCTACTTTAATTAATAATTAAAATATGTTGCGCTGAGATTTAATATGTGGTCTTAATTAACAAAACAACTTTCACATCCCCTTACACCTTTACTGAATATGATACAGCAAGTGTTACTGTACATTTTCATCTGATAAAATAGACTTCTTCTTTTTTTAACTAAATGGGCCTAATGGAAGTGTAAGCGAGACGTCTTTCCATGACATTGATTGTTCTGCTGTGTTCTGCGTAATTCTCCGGTGCAGGAGGACGTGGACCGGGCGGTGGGAGCAGCGAAGGCGGCCGGGAGAAGAGGCTCTCCGTGGCGGAGGATGGACGCGTCTGGCCGGGGAAGGCTGCTGAACAAACTGGCCGACCTGATGGAGCGAGACCGGCTTCTACTGGCGGTGAGCACATCCCCTGTACCTTCTTCATGCTACAGTAGTTCAAATGTGACGCAGACTGTAGCTTTGGAAAGAAAACCCATTTGGCTTTAACCTATATTTTTTTCTTTAGTCTCCATGTTGTTCCAAACAGTAGCCATGTCTATCTCGTTCAACTGGGTCAGAGTTTAAATATGACAAAGACATGATCATAGAGTTGATTTCTTTCCACAATTTAATTCTCAAATCAAGACTCCTAATTACTTTTTCACACTGTTAAATGGACAAACTGTTAAATGTAACAGTTTGTCATGTTGTAATCTAAACATGAATTTAAAAACGACATTAATAACAATGTAATAAACTCAGCAATTTAAGAGATGTTTTACAGCCCTTAAGGAAATTTTCACTACATGACAATAATGTGCCCTTATCGCTCCCTGGCTGAGATGTAAATTGCTCTGTTGTAGGTCCTGCTTATGAGCAGGAGGTTAAGCACGTGACTGTAAGGAAAAAAATCATACAGTGCATAAAATCGTTTACACCATGAACTGATAAACTGTCTCTGATACGCCAAGTTTGTGTGCAAGTTTGCTTTGGTGATTCAGCTCATCATTCAGAGCTGGGAAGACTCTTGAAGTTGGGATTGCTGTAGTTAGAGCAGCGTTTTTATGGTTGCATTTGACTTGCTTTAATTATTTCTATTTTGAGTTTCAATACAAGTTCAGTGACAAATGATGAACCATTAGAGTTATCTCAAAGTAATGTTTTATTAATCCAAACAAAGTAGTCCGTTGTCGTTCCTGGGCCAAAGAGTTGGAATCATTTCTGATTCATTTTTCACAGCTACTCTGTGATAGTCAGGAAAAAGCTACTGTATAGAGAGACAGAGATCCCTCTGTGTACAGAGATCGGCAGGTTTAATGTCACTCTTTTTCTATTTTACTGTCTCATCTTTGTTGACATAAGGGAAGTTCTTATTAAATCTAATTCTTCACTACCATATTTATTTATTCTGTTTGGATGATTTGAAGGCTTGAGTTGTACTTTAGAAGAGAAAATGTTTCATATCTGCAAATGCAGAAAATAAGGTTTAAGACCAACCTGTAAATGAACTAAAATTAAATAGAACCAAGCACACCTGATTAACGATATATGAGATCTTTAGAAATGGCTGATGTGACAACTTTATGATTTCTTCTGTATTCAGCAGATTTAATGGTTGAAAGAAGTCTTACATTTCTGCAGGTAGGTAAGTAAGAGTAGAAAACTTCATTAGAAGTTGAAGCATTTTATTAAAACCTTCAAGTGTGTTAAAAAGACAAACATGTAAGACATGTTGGATTTAAATAAATTACCAAACAAGAGCTCTGTGGTTTGTTAAATGGAAGTTAAAAGTGGCAACAGAGATGCAGAAAAAGAAAGCAAATTACAACAATGGGCTAGGCTGTTTGCAGTGCTGTAGTGAATGTTTTTGTTCTGTCTTCTGTCTGTCTTTTGTCTTCCAAACAGTTGTAGTTTCTGCCGGATCTTTCTTCATCCTCTCTTACAACCATAGCTGTAAGATCTGAAGCAACACTGGGCTCATTTTGCTTCCAGACTGGCCAGTGGTTTAGATCTAATTCCTAACATTAGAACAAACTTGTGTGATTTTTTCTGCAGCTGAAACACGTCCACCTCCTGTCATGATGTCGACTTGTTCATATCAGGGATTGGCTCGTGTTGATGCCTGACATCACGGCACTGCGACTCCACCCGGCCTCTCGTCGTCTTTGTAGTGATTGCTGGATGTTTCTCTCAGACATTTCTTGGAGTGAATTCCCTTTTTTTGACTCTGTTTAGCTGCCAGCTTGCATTACGACTCAGATCCGTAGATGAACCGTCACAGATGTGAGGAATAGAAGCAGATCGCATGTGACTGCTAATTGCAAACATGCTCTGGAGTGGTAGTGTGCAGGGTACGGCTAATCACGCTAAACTCCAGCTCTGTTGGTGGAAATAAGGACCAGATTTAGAGCTCTTAATGTACAGTAAGCTGTGCAGTGGTCTCTGTAATGGCTGTAGAGAGAAGAATAGAACAGAATAGAGATGTTATGATGTGTTCACAGTACAGTGCAGCTACATGCTCGGCTTATTGTTGCATATTTATCTATTGTAACAGTGGACCACAGCTGCTGTTCCACCCTTAGCTCCACCTCATAACTCACTGAATTTGTTAGGCCTCAGATTGATTCAGCTTTATTGAAGTAATTATTTTTATTGCATTATTCTGGAGAACCTTCCACGGCGCTCTATGAGCCGACATCTCTATGTAATCGCTGTCAGCCTGCTCCAGTTTTAGAGCTGGCTTCCTCTTTTTACACTTTTTGTTGTTTAAAATAAGGTAGAATAAAGGGTTGATCGTTTCTCCACACCGCTCGTCCACAGACACATCTAGTATAACGTCAAAGTTTTATTCCGAACATCAAGTAAAATGTTATTCTTCTGGGAATAATAAGGTTAAGCACAATTACTAGGGACTATGAACAAGTACTTTGGTACATGCTGAAAATATATATTTTCTAACCATGAAGTTGGTTAGATGTCTCGGTGGTCCTCTATGTTTCCTTCAGTTTGTCTTTAAGACAGCTGTCCATGCTGCATCTTTTCCACAGTCTTAGCTTAGTCGTGATGGTGGATTGTTCTACAGCTTGAAGAACTGCTTCAAACTGCAGAAACTTTGCCCCTCCCATAAAACTCTACAGGAGCATATCTCCAGTCATCTGTTTTTCATCATTAGCTTGTCTGGACATATGACTCATCATCTTTGCTCTGGTGTCATCACAACGATGTGTGCTAATATGGTTAGCAAATGCTGTGAAGTGAGACTGCCTGTTTAACGGCACTTAAATGGCAAAACACATTATCGTTGTCTTTGATTTCTTTAAATGTGGCTCTCCTCCTTGGAGTAACGTGACTGGAGGCGTAGCTGTCGTAAAGCAGTTGTTTCCATCATCTTGCTCCCTGCACACGTGTGTATGTTTGATCAAATTGAGGCCAAAGCTGGAGTACCACCTCTGTGTACCATTTATTAGTTTCAGTTTGGCAAACCCAGAAACATTACTTACACATCTTCAACTTTGTTGAACTATTGTAGCCTTTTACAGCGTGGATGCTCGAGTGCTGAAATGTTACTCAAGTAACAACGTCAAAAAGGAGCTTAGTAATGAGTATCTATAGTTACCCATTGCTAATAATTACAATAAAAAGTTTCAGTAAAATACATGAACACTTATCAATCATAGGTCAAACATTGATAAATCTGTCTGATTTCATAAAACCAAAATGGTAGCAAATGAAGAGCAAGCTCTTAACACAGATATTTTATTAATTTTCCGGATCACTTAAAGAACTGAAAACTCCTGAAACATTCCTTAGTTTGTATATCCATTACAAATCATTGCAAACAGTTTATAATCCTTGCCAATGGATTTGTAAACTGTGCCCACAAATTTGAAACATGTGGGTGCCGATTCACAATGGATAGCCATTTAAACAGTTCCCAAAATGTCCCACAGTTTAAAAGTCTGTGTGCACAATTCAGGAAACCCAAAGTTGAATAAAAATCTGTGCGTATTTGTCAATGCTTGTTTATTTTTTTGTAAGTATTGGTAGGAAATCGGGAGCGTAGGGAATGCCATGCATAAAGGGAGCCACAGGTCAGATTCAAACCCAGGTCCCCTTCCTAGAAGATTCTAGCCTCAGCAGATGGGGTGCCACTTAACCACTTGACCATCTGCACCCCTATTTGGAATAAAGTCTTAAAGTCTAAGAACTAATTTCAAACATTTTTCAGATAAATGAGCGATAACATCAATGAGTCAGAAAACACTGCGATGTCTTGTGGTTTTGATAGCTTGCTCATTTTAGCTTTGAAGAGATGGCAGATATTATGATTGAATCTAAAAATGTTTTTTTGTATAGGTGTGTGAAATCCCGTCTATGCAAAGACATAATTTAAATCAATTTTACTTTCCACCTTGGAATAGAGTGGAAGTTAACGACAACGTTCAGAGAGCAGTTTTAAACCTTCCTGACAGAATATGTCAAAACAAGACGACTCTGTTTTCTTAGAGAGACAACGGGATGCTGATGGTATTTTTTAAATGCTCTATAATTCGTTCATGTTGACTGCAATGAATATGAGAAGCATCTCACTGTTAACGCGTGTCAATGTGTGATGATGAATCTCATGACAGAAGTGCATTCTTCTAGTCTGACAATAGACATTGAATCACATTTTTAGATTTAGCCTTTAACAAGTTGAAAAGTTTACTTTTAAACAATTTAAATCTTCTTTGCAATTTAAAAATGCTCACTGGGATGTATTCTATTGGAGATAATTATTTTAGGTTTTCTGTCATCGATTAACATGTTCCTCCATTTCACTCTTAAAAAAAAGACTTCTCTGACTAAATAAGTGAGGAGATCTAAAGTACGTCATTATATTACAGGATAGATTGTTTGGAAACAAAGGAACACTTTACGTCACCATCTGATCACCCTGTATGATGTCAAAGAGAAAGTCATTAGTTATGAGGGACTTGAAGAGACAGAGAGTGGAAAACTCAGGTTGATCAAATTTAGTGAGGTCTTCAACAACTCTATTTTATTTTGTAAAGATCCTGATGAAGATCTTCTGGACAGTTTTCTGACTCTCGTGTTTCATGTACAGTTACAGTGACCAACCACACTTCTTCACTGTAGTAATGTCTCCGCTGTTGTATTTCATCTGAAGGTGTTTTGTTTCTGAATGTGCAGACCCTGGAGAGTCTGGACTCAGGAAAGCCCTTCCTGCAGTCCTTCTTCATCGACCTGGAAGGCAGCATCAAAACCCTCCGCTACTACGCAGGCTGGGCCGACAAGATCCACGGGAAGAGTCTGCCAGTAGGTCAGTGTGTGTGTGTGTGTGTGTGTGTGTGCGTAGGTGTGTAGGTGTGTGTGTGTGTGACGTTGTCTTCTTACTGTCACACACAAATACAACATGGCACACAAAAAGGAAATATGTGTCACTTTCACTGTCTGGTTACTCCCAGTCGGGACTCTTGTGTCTGTTGGAGCCCTTCAAAATATAAATGTCAAGAACGAGGTAATGCAGAGATATTTCCAGCTTTTCAGAGTCTGATTGGTTTATTAATAAACTGCTGAGGAACTGACTCATACTTGTGTTTCCTCAAGGGCCACTGTTAGGCCAGCAGCCCTTTTTCAGACTGCTTTGTTCGTTAAAGTGCTACAATTAAGTTCAGCCGTCATCACCTATTCAGATTGGTTCCACAAACACAATATTGGTGTCCCACTTTATGAATTCAGTAGTGTGAACTCTCAAGCACAGCACAGCAGGAAGGAACTCCAACTAGACATGTGCAGTCAGGCATGCATGAAAAAACTCTGCTGATACCGTCTCGCTTCTTTAACACCTCTGTTACTACCTCTGACGACGGTGCAGCGGTGGGTTCACTTGATCCCCCCATTACGCCTTCGTGCCAGTCTGACTGGCACAAACTGTAGTGTTGGACCCATGAAAACAGCTATAAGCCACTGCTTTGGTATAAAGTGTGTCAGCCCTCAGGGGCCCCCTACTGGACTGGCCTACTATACAGTTACCTGCCATGCCTGTTGACAATCAACACATCTGACCCCTGAGTGTGTGATTACAGAAAAGCTGCTTTTAAAGATGTTGTTACGGAACAACTTAAAAGTGCTTGTTTTCGTATTGTTTGGACTTTCCCCCTGTTTTGTAAGGTTGTCTTTTAATGTGATTGTGTTTGGCTGCTGCTACGACCAGGTACCTCTTGTAAAAGAGATTTTTAATCTCAATGGGATTTCCTGGTTAAAGAAATGTAAAATAGAAAATCTAGAGAATTATAATAAAGTTGGAAAAAAAACAAAAAATATGGAACAGTTTGAAATATGTGTGTGACTGTTTAAACCGTTATATAGAGTCCAGATGAAAAAAAGGTTACTATGGGAGCCCTAATACTGTTGTGTGTGTTCTGTGTATACATGCATGTATGTATCATTACATTGCACCCCCAGGAGAAAAAAATGCATCAATTGTGTGCAAAATTAAGAGGTTAAAAAAAAAAAAGTTTTCTTTTTTAAAAATGTTTTTCTCTTGTAGTAATTAAACACAAATTGTAAAAACATGTAATCCAAAGACGCCGCCCATTGATGGAGACCCTCAAGCAGGTATCCAGGTGCACTCTTTGAACCCTCTTGTGAAAGTCAGATTTGGCATATAAAAGTAAGCTAAAGCTATAATTAATGAAATAAAAAGTTAATTTGTGGTATACTGTTTGTACTACTCTTGCTCTACCCTCTTGTCCAAATTTGAATCACATCTCTACAACCTGGATTAAAGAAACGAGACATTAGCAGAGTGATGCTGGCTACTATTTGATGACATCATACTACGTGCTGCACAAAAGCACATTTTATTAATTAATTAATGTTCAGTATTATAAATACTCAGAGTATTAACGGCAGCTCAAACAATTTAAGAACAATTCAACAGACATCAAACTTCACAGAGAAAGTTCAGACGTGGTTTATGGCCAGTTTAAATGTAGCGGACACACAAGGAGAAAGTGGACCTCTGTTTCTGTTTCTTCTTTTTAACAATTTTTACAAATTAATAAAAACCTTTTTGTAGTGAAATTACTGATAATTCCATGAATTTAAAACAAAAAAAATTACAATGTTTTTAAAGAGTTTTATACAATTCTGTAGTCAGATTCGTAGACATAAAAGTACATTTTGCTGATAAATGAAAGAAGTCTACAGTGCACATTAAGAAACTTAGGAGGACTTTGCTGCACATGTCCCCTCTCTGTGGGCAAATGGGTTAATGACTGGTGAAGCAGCAGAGACTTGTCCCGGCTTAGGATTGTCCCCGCCACTGGGTGGTATCTCCTTCACATGGATGAGTATAATCGGAATCCTTCCTCTTCTTGTCAGATCCTACTTTGTGTCTCCCCTGTAGCAGATAGACAAAACACGGCTGCCTTTTTCCTCCTGATTAGATCCTAATAGAGAGCTGAGAGAGGAGAGGAGCTGTAGGACAAAGGAAGAGGAAGACGCTCAGATAGGAGTCAGTGATCCGAAACGGTCTGTGAGGATTAACCCGTCAGTGAGGGCTCAGTGCCTCATCGAGTCGCCGTGTCTCTGAACCTGGGATCCTCACTTTTTATACCAGAGCAGACTGACACACGAGGTGGTTTCATTCACTCTGTGAACTGCAGAGTGGATTTTACAAACATGCTGCAGAGGTATCTACTCTATAGACTAAGGTTGTTGCTCGTTCTACTCGTTGCTACAGTTGCCTCCCTGTAAACCCCCCCCCCCAAAAAAAAAACCATCCTATGTAAAAAGACAGGAACACAAACACAAAAGACATGCATTTTATCTGCGTGAGAGCAAATCAGTGTTCAGGACAGAAAGTTTTCAACCTGTCTTTAACCTGTAACAACAACACTCTGCAACGAAGAAAACACTGAATAGTGCCTGAACTCAGTCCTTCAGTAAACAAACTGATTGTGTCCCTCTTTTTTTTTTTTTTTTCCAGATGAAAACTTTTTGTGTTTAACCAAACACGAGCCGGTTGGTGTGTGCGGCGCCATCATCCCTGTAAGTCCAGAAGGTTCTGTTTTTAATTTATATGCAATAACGTATGACAGGAATTATTATGACTGTTCTAATAACTAAGACTTCAGTGACGATAAAAAACATGAAAGTGTTTATTAGAATGAAACAAACCACATATATACATACTTTGTGTCTGAGGATTAATTAATTTAATCAGGATTAATCACTAATCATGGCATTTTTAATCACGTTTGCAATTAACAGTGTAAAAACCATCTTACCAGTGTTTTGGTTTGTGAATCAAATTGCTTTAATGAAATGTAATTTATGATCTTGACATTTTACTTATTTTTAAAAAAAATATGTAACTCTGACACCGAGCATTTAAATTTGATGCTGCAGTCCAAATTCAAAACAACAGGAGACAACTGTGTCCCACGCCCCCTACTCTCTAGAGTCAAAGTGCAAGCATATTACCATGTCACCAACACTGAAGCTTCAGTGTTTAGCCATCTCTTCAACAGCCTTGAAACCTGTCTGTGTTTTAACCTCTCTCTGTTTTATAAAAGCATCTCCAACTAGTTTGAACACATATCTGGTTGTGGAGCTTAGTAGAAAAAATAAAGCAGAGTTATTTCTGAAGCAGTTTGCTTGCCTGCTTCCATACTTCCACACTTGTTGGTTTGCCGTTTGCCTGGCAAACTGAGAGATATTCAAATTTCCGTATATGGAGTGCCATGAAAACTACCTACCTTCTCTGGTCCAAATAAATACAGCCCATCACTGACTAGAATCAAAACTTAGGACGAGGACATACTTGCTGCTTCATTGTTGTGAGAGAAGCCAGTATTTCAACATAGCATGTTTCCGCTCTGCCAATGAAAGACATCATCCTTCACAACAGGGTCTGTAACACGTCAGTAACGAGACTCTTCTCCTCTGTCTCCCCTGGTTATGGAACAAACAAGCTCCATTTGATCTGCTGAGTCACTTTGCACCTTTAAGAAAAAGCTAAAGACCCAGCTCTTTCAAGATTACCTACGACCTTAATTATATTAATGATGTTTTGTTTGACATGATGGTTTTATGCTGGTTAGAACTCTCAAGAACAGCTGTGGTTGTTGCTTTGACTCTATCCATTGCTTGTGAGCGCTTGTGTGTCCGATCGGCTGTTCATTTGCACTTACTGACGTTGTTTCCTCCTCTCTAGATCCTTGCTTGTTTTGTACTTACTTTCTAGTGTATATTGCTTTGGATAAAAGTGTCCTAAAAATGTACTTTAAAAACGCTTTCTTAATGTCTGATGGTTTAGCAGTAAGTCATCTTGTTATGTAATTCAGTAGATATGTTACATATTGCTCCTTTAATCTTTACTCTCTCTAAACAAAAACCTCCTCGCTTCAAACCCCTTCAGGGATATTCTTACAGTAACACATGACTTCACTGCTGTGCTACAGAGATTTAATTTCACACACTGAATATATTTTCTTTAGATATGCTTTCATCAGTTTTAGGGTGTGACAGTGTTTGGTGTGTATTGTGTTGCTCAAAGTCAAAATCAGATTTTTGGACCCTGAAAGAATACAGACGTTGAGTCTTTATCTTTGAGCAGGAGTGTGTAACCCTCATGTCGCTCTGGAAACAAAGGAACAAGACGTCTGTTGTTTGACGTGGGAGATTATATCATAAAGTGAAATTCATCCTGAAGGACGTTGTGTGATTACTGAAGCTGGCACACTAACAGCATGAGTCATTGTGAGAGGGAAACAGAAACCTCTCTGAGACCTGTGATCCTCGAGTGTTTCCAATGTGTTGTAAAAGTTAACAATGCCTGAACAATAAACAGGCAGCGCTCACATGGACGGCTGTCTCATTTAAGTTGAGGGCCTCATTATTTGTGCATTAGTTTCCAACATGGAAACAATCAGCAGGAGAATAAAGGAGCTCTTTTTCTGATTTTGTTTACTGTGAATCATATTCAGCCCTCATGATTTAAAGCTGCAGTTACTGTCCTGTAAGATGTCTCCAGATCAACTCTGAAGTGATACAGTGGATTATGATCTGAGGAAACATGATGTGTGTTGTTTTGATTATCAGCTCCAGATTTGTCTTCTAATGCAGCTCTGATTATGTTCATTTTAGGCGGTTACAGTGATGACTCAGCAATAAGCTGATGTTTACACCAAAAACAAATGTTTAAAGCATTAAGAACAATGTTTTTGCAAGGAGATGCTTGAATTGCAATTTGATTGGCTTATTACAATTTCACATTTTTTCAAGGTCTGAGCTGCTGATTCTTGATTTCAATTGGTGGTGCAACACATCACAAATCTTTTGTATCAGATCGTAGGTTTTTTGGATCCAATCCCCTTTCACCATCCACTTTACCGTAACCCCGTGGAAAACATCATGGGGTTAAGGAAAGATCATAAAGGACTTAGGGAAAGGCGATCGCATTTCTCTGACAATCATTTCCACTTGGCGATGTAATAATGTGGCAGCGGTGGAGGTTAGTGACGTGGGTCTGCCGTGGGGACACTACTACAGTTTTCTGTAAATGGACTAGTAAAGTCTAAAAAATGTTCCCTTGTGCTTTCTTACCAGTGAAATAATCTTAACAATCCCAATAAATAAAGAAATAAAAGTAATACAAATAAAGAAAAATACAGTAAGAAATTATAAATTCAATCTGAAACCAAATGCAGATCGTCTCCACATTTCTCCTCCAACAGATCCTTTGTTTTTGTGAACAGTTGGGTGCGTGAGTCGCTTTGAATGTTGCAGCTGCAAGGAATTGTGGGGCGACATTATCTAACCTCCTTTCGTAAAGGATGGTCCAGTGTTTCCTATGTTGAAGGAGATTGTAAAGGAAGCACTGATGCACCTTCTTTTTTTTTTTTTTATTCCAACAGCTCTTATCATGGTCGCCACTTATATGCTTCCGGGTCATTTCACTCAGTTAGGAACCTTCCGAAGCAAAAAAAGACAATGCGAATGCTCCCTCAGTGTTTTTCCTCTCACTTCACTCCAGCTGCTCTTTACGTGCCTACCAAGACAAACAAGTCAGTACAGCAGTAGATCATTTTACATCTACTGTACACTGTACTTAAAAGTCTTTCATCCTCCAATTTGTTCTGTCTACTGGTGATTTCTAGCGTTGAAGTTTCAGAGTGTCTTCCTTCATAATTTCCTGTTGACCTCTGTGACTTTATGACTCTTTCTGTTGTGGCCATGTTTGCTCAGAAGTGTGTCCATCTACCTGCTTGCTCTCTTTCTTACAACACAAAGCAAGTCAAGACCGACAAATTTATCATTTAAAAATGAAAAAGTATCTGACATCGGTGAATAAGAAATTAACTTTCTTTGTTGTAATAAATGTCAAAAACTTCCGATATACAAAGGGCACAAAACCGGCCCGTCTGGGTTGAGACAAAACACATGTTCCGTTCTCAATGATCAAAGTAAGCTCTCCTTCAATAAAGCACCTCCCCCTGCAAATATTGAACAACACAACATAGTAATGAGTCACACTTTGCTGTAGAGACATTCAGTAAGACATCAGGGTTTAAATGTTCTTGCTGTGTGTCAATTATAGATGAAAGTGATGTGTATTTAAGTTTAAATATAGAGCTTTGCTGCAGCCTTACAGTGTAATGCTTTGTGCCCTCTCATCCTGTGCAAATGAGTCAAAAAGACAGTTTAATTCACAAAGTACACACAGAGGGTTTTATTGCTGTACAGAGAAAACAGCCTCTCTGTGGGCAGGTGCGTCTTTACGCCGGGCTCCCAGAGTACGGTGCACAAAGACACTGAACTGTTATGCAGTGAATACGGGAAAATTGCCCCCATTATAAACAAATTGGCCTCACTTCAAAATGTGTCTAATTCACACAGGCCATATAACACCCACATAGCTGAGAGCTGGTGCTGACTCCACTGCAGTATTTATCAGTGATGTCCAACAAAAACTTCCCAGTGATCAAACTTCAAATGACCCAACGTTGCCATCGACCGCAATAACTCTTAATGTTGTCAAAGTCCAAGCTTTAGTCCTGTCATTGCGAAGTTGCAGACGTCCAATGCATAAATTCCAATGCTGCCAATGTTTTTGTACAGTTTAGACGAAAAGTGTGCAGGAGTTTGTCTGCAATTTTCATCAATTAAATACTTGATATGATACAACATTGGGTGCCATGTTATTAATCAATCAATCAATCAATCAATCAATCAATCAATCAATCCTCTATTTAATCTCTTATCAAAAAGATATCTCTTTTGTTCGATTTATCATATCATACCATATCATAGTATCATATCAAATCTAAATTCTGGTATCAATAAAAATGTCTCTTTCCTACATTGAGAACCTGGGTAGTTCTTTTTATTATATGGCTTTATGAGATAGTTTGTCAATATTAGTCACAGAAGACTAATGGTCATCTCAGCCCCTTCAAAGAGAGACCGGTCAGAGTAACAGAAGCTACTTTAGGCTGTACATCGCCCTAATGTGGGAGATTGATTTGTGAGAAAATGACCCAAGGATAAAACCGTTTGATTCACTGCGATAGACTGATTAATTCTGGTCACATCCAGGTTATAGAGACACTGTTCAACATAATGTCCAAAAAAAATGGATTCATTGAGACGTACCTTTTAAAAAGACTCGACTTAAAATGTTTTCTGTTCAACAGAATGATTTTGTGTTTTCTAAATTAGTTACTAGTTGACATGTTTTTTCTTGTCTCTGTCAGTGGAACTTTCCTCTGCTGATGTTCGTGTGGAAGATAGCGCCCGCCCTGAGCTGTGGAAACACTGTTGTTATGAAACCAGCTGAGCAGACCCCCCTCACAGCGCTGCACGTAGGATCCCTCATTAAAGAGGTAGGTGGCTGTATTAACAGACTTAGTGAGAATCTTCTCAGAGAACTGCTAACTCAGCTCAATAATATACATCATGTCCACGCTTAGCAGTGATTAGTTAATAGAAAACTCTCAGAGTGACTCATAGTGGGGAAGGGACAAAAGCTATGATGGGGAGGTGTGGCATGTCCACCATATCCTTTAAATATGAACTCTTCTGTGTTCTGGGTTCTGTGTTCACACTGGTCAAACTGTTCTTGTCAAACGTCACTTTTTGCACCTCAAATCAGGGATTGCAATGCATGATGGTATATATTGCTTCGATTATGTTACGTAGTTGTTTCTAATCTACTTTTCACAATGCATTGTGGTTAATAAGTAATGTGTGACTTTATATATGGTACAATAATACTCACTTCATATTTAGAAAACGCTACAAATTGTATGTTTAGAAATGACATAATTTCATTTTCTGATCCAACCTGCAACTCCTCATCTTTACTGTATGTGGACAACACTAAGCCCCATCAGCATTAGAGTACAACTCTGTGCAGAGTTAGGGTGCAGATACGGTCGCTTCTCTCGACATTCAGACACGATGCCAGAGCAAATTGCATGCAGCAAGACAACCTTTGGGGCGATTTATGATATTTAAATTAAATGCTTTGTAAATTAAAGGTTGAAATGGAGCAGATAGAGGGAGTAAATATGGACAATTTTAGGAGCCATTAGCGGACACAATCATGCCCTGATTTGTTACCTAAACTAAAAAAATATAGGCTGACATGTTGAAATTGGGTTAAAGGTTGCTGTTGTTTTTTTTTTTTTGTGCTCCATTATTTATCATGGGAGTAAAATGTCATTCTCTCAAATCTGGCACACGAAAAACAATGGCATGTACATATAATGATGTTTCTGCTCTGACTGGCTGTCATGACATCTTAGGCAGGCTTTCCTCCTGGAGTGGTGAACATCGTTCCAGGGTTCGGCCCCACAGCCGGAGCAGCGATCGCAAGCCACATGGACGTGGACAAAGTGGCCTTCACCGGCTCTACAGAGGTGTGTGAGTTTAGGACAGTTCACTCCTACTCAGTGTTAACTGAGACAACTATTTTAGCCACTAGTCTTAGAATTTAAACCAAAATCCTTTGGTGTTTTAGTTATCCATCCGTTATCTTACCGGGGGCTGGAGCCAATCCCAGCTGTCAGCAGGGTTCACGTTTGTCAACAAGGCCCAATGATTTTTAAACTGTTTTCAACATGTTGCATACTGTTTGCACAAATCCCTTTGTGCAGTTTAAAAACCCTGTGCGCATTTTCCAAATCTGTGTGCACAAATCTGTTTGTGTAGTTCACAAATCTGTGCACAGTTTACAAATCTGTGTGTGCAGTTTACAAATCTGTGCACAGTTTACCAATCTGTTTGAACAGTTTACAAATCCTTTTGTATAGTTCACAAATCCATTTTGATCGCAAGGTAAATATAAACTTCATCGTAAGCCACCCATGTCTCCTTAGTCTTCCTTGTGAAAGGTTGAGCATCAACAAATATTCTCAATAACAGATACATCTGATCCTCACTCTGCTTTAATTTAAAATGAATAGGAACCCTGCCATTGTTGGGCTTGAAAACACTGTTTTAGTAACCAATGGGTGATGTCACTGACACTGCATCCATGTTTATATGCAGTCTGTGGAGCAGCCCAAGGGTGCATGGAGCTAGCTGCATGGCTAACTGAGCTCAGTTGCTTACCCACCTATCTACCAGTCGTTTGGGTTTTGGACTTTCAGGAGTTTGGAGTGATAAGGCCTGCAGGGGGGAGATGGACTGGTTACAGTAACCCCAAAAACAAATGAATCCAGTTTGACTTTTGAGAAGACTGTAGCGTGGTGTTTTCGGCTGGTTTGGCTCCAGGTTTGCTGTATTTCTAAGGTCACCCTCTGTCATCAAACTATGCCACTTTCCCATCTAAACAATAATTTCACTTCCAGGTCTCCTTCATTCACTCACTCACTCACTCACAGTAATAATATACTGTTCCACAGAGCGCACGCTATAGGCTTATAGCAATGCTGTTTGAGACTGGATTTGCAGTTTAGACTTTGTGACAAATGTGTTTATTGTGATGTGTGCAGGTGGGAAAGCTGATCAAAGAAGCAGCAGCTAAAAGTAACCTGAAGAGAGTGACTCTGGAGCTGGGAGGGAAGAATCCCGTCATCGTGTTTGCTGACTGTGACTGTGAGTAGACACATCTCTGAGCTCACTGCTATAAAACTGATCTGCACATGCACACTAAGTAACGACTGGGGTATCTTTTAGGGAAATGAAAGGATTAAGAAACCTGTTTCTGTCACGACAGCACATAATCAGAGTTTTAAAGAAGGTCAAGCTGGTCTGGCGCTTTGCTGATTGACACTGCTGTCAGTTACTCCCAATGAAAATGGAATAAAACAATACAAATCTGTCTGGGCTTTGATGAGGGGGTTCAGAACAATGAAGAACCAGTTTGGAGCAATGCATTTGAACAAGTCTTCATTACTTCCCTTTTTTTTTTTTAAAACTGTGAAAACAAGTCTCAGAATAATAATCACTATCTCAGAATAATGTTTTAGCACCTGAAAAAAAAAGAGAAATAAGGAATGATAGCTAATAGCTAAAATAACGAAACACTGGCTCAATATTGTCTCTGTACGTCAAGATAAGGACATGACTCAAAACAAAAGTTAGAATCCCCAAATCATGAAATACATTTTGCAATAATTTGTGTTTATCTAATTATATTGAGAACCTTTTTCAAAATAACCTCGAATCTTGTGTGCATACAGTCCATGGGGCAAGAAATAAAGGTCACATCCCACTCCCACTGATCAAATTCTCCTGATCATATCCTGCTGCCTTCTCTCATCAGCTTACTCTGATTTATTGGGGGAAAATACCAGGGGTCCAGAAGAAGAAACTCTGGATAAAGTCAGAGTAAAAACTGCGGCTGTTTACGTTCACACATGCAGCTTAGCTCGAAAACTTCCACCACCACCTCCACGCTGTCTCCACCAGCCCTTCTGAATGTCAGAATATTCTTCAGGACTCAAGCAGTTCAGTAAAAGTCATTCAAGAAGTACATTTTCAGATGGCAGCAGATCTCAGATTTTCTATTTAAATCGAAGAATACAAACTAGCACACAGTCGTTTGACATCTTTGATTTTGTAAAAAGACAAACCTTGGGTTAATAAATATTACCTGGAAAGTGATGCTAAGACTTTTTTTTGACTTGGGACGAGCAAGGCTGAACATGTGATCGCTTTGTGAGGCAGCTGACATACATCAAAGAGTCTTTTTGATCACCATTTGGATTATTAAGACTGATACGGTCAAAAAAATCATCTGAACATTATACATGATGAAGTTCAAACACAATAATTATATTCTAAAACTGTTTCACAGAAGTTTTAATGAGTTACCTTTCCATTCTGTGTGTGTGTGTGTGTGTGTGTGTGTGTGTGTGTGTGTGTGTGTGTGTGTCCACAGTGCATCTGGCTGTGGAGGAGACCCAGAAGGGAGCGTTTTATAACCAGGGTCAGTGCTGCACTGCTGCGTCTCGAATCTTTGTGGAGGAGAGTATCTATGAGGAGTTTGTGCGCCTGAGCGTAGAAAACACAAAAAAGATCGTAATAGGAGACCCGCTGGACCCCCGCACATCACACGGGCCTCAGGTAGGACACCCCCATCATAAATAATTATAAAGAGTAGTTACAAGTAACTTTTCTGGTGCACTGGACGGATCATCATCCTGCAGAGCTGCATTTTCTTCCATCTAAGAGCGAGATGGGTACATGAATACAATCCCAACATGAATCCTCTCATATTTAAAATTGTCCCTCCCTCTCCCCCCTTCTTGTGTGACTGATGTGTCTGCAGATCGACCAGCAACAGTTTGATAAGATCATGGATCTGATAGAGAGCGGGAAGAAGGAGGGAGCTAGGCTGGAGCGCGGAGGAGCCGCTGTGGACGACAAGGGTCTCTTTATTCAACCCACAATCTTCTCTGGGGTCAAAGACTATATGAGCATTGCCAAGGAAGAGGTGAGGTTTTTGTTTTTTTTTTACATCTCAGTCTGACTTGGTGGGTGGTTGGGTTTGCGAAAGTGAAGCCTGACACCCTGTGGAACAAAGACAACAACACAGGCTGTGCAGAGACGCAAGATGCACAGAATACAGGAAGGAGGAAGGAAAACATGGGGACTGTTTAGTTCTACCAATCAACACAACTTCATCTTTCACACGTGATCTTTGAAATGTCTCGAAAATCTCCAGTGGTGGAGTATGAAATGAAAAGCATGCAGTTAAATGTATTCTGATGTCATGTACAGAGGCTACAGCTTTGTGCTTTGGCTGAAATAGGGCTTTGAATGCACTTTCTAAAAGTTCATTTGCTTTTGCGTTTTCGTTGCCTTTGTTGCCTCAGGTCTTCTTGGCCAGTCTTGATATCTTGCCCTGGGCTGCTGACTTGAAAATGGCGTCTCGTGTCGTATCATCAAGATCCAGCTATAAGTCCAACACTTCCCCCTTTGATGGACAGAAAGAATGCTGGCCTCTCGATACCCGATCCTATTCCTTCAGAAAAGGACAGAAACAGCGTCTGTTTTTTAGATGTTTTATTTTTCTCTGGAACTGCAGCCACAGCCACTGTTCGACATCCCCTGCACATGGGTGGCTATGGCTCAGTTGGTAGACTCGTTGTGTCTCAACCGGAAGATCAAGGTTTGATCCCCAGCTCCTGCGAGCAGCATGTCTGATGCATCAGGGGCGTATAAATGTCCAGTAGATGCGACCGCTTGGTGATTCTCTGTGGGATACATAAAGTAAATCCAACGTAGTCCATACTTCTACAGCTGTAATATCATTCTTTTCTCCATTTTTGGTTGTTGTGATTTTTACCTGGCGTTAACACTAATATGACATTGTTTGAACGCAGTTGACAAAAGGGAAACGTCTTTTCTTTTTATTCTGGCAGACTGACAATGATCAGTCGAGGTGGCTGTCTTTAACGCTGCCCAGGACACATGAGCGTTCACACTATCAAACCAATGTGGACAAATGCTTCCCAAACCCCCTCAGTATGGAGCCTGAGTGATCAGACCTCACTGATGAGATCACCTCATTGGTGCTTTGACACATTAAGGCTAGCCACTTGGAATCAGTTCACCTAGGATGATTGTTAATCCAAGCTGAAAACAGCCCTAAAGTCATTACAGTGGAATGTTTACAACAAGACAAATGAAACAGAGTTATAAGCTGTAATGACATTAATGACTTTGTGTCAATGCTACGTTTGATTGCATGTATTCACAAAAGAAAAGAAAATACAGGGACGCCGGTGGTACAGTCCTTGTGTGGGTGACCCGGGTTCGCATCCGGCCCGTGGCAACCATACCCCGTCTTTCCCCACCCTCTCTCCCACCTTACAATCTGTCCACCATCCTATACAATAAAGGCTACAAAGGCAAAAAAGAAACCTTTAAAAAAGTAAAAAAGAAAAGAAAATACTGGTGAGCAGAAAACCAAGATGAAAAGGGTCAAGCAGCGTAAGACGCCAAGCTCAGAGAGTGAGGAGAGGATGATTTGATTGTCTGCATCGTTCTGATGCGTTATCACGAGGCGCGTGTCAGGCTCTGTACTCAGGCTTCTCCATAGGTACAGGGCCAAGTGAAACCTACTACAACGGCTACGGTGTAGATTAAAAGCAGAAGTATAAATCAGGGCCTACAGTGAGTCTTTGTGGTGTTCAGTTTTAGATGGTTGTGGTCACACCAGTCCTATGTTCACCTGCTCGTTCTCCCTTATCACATCCCACGACTGCTGAGTGAGAGTTTTTGGAGAAAGCAGCTGTACGTTAGACTATTTCTGACTTCACCTGCGTCCTCCTTGTTTTCTCACGAAGCAGCTCTGGTTGGATGTTCTAGAAAAGTAAAAAAGCAGCATGCTCTTACTCTTGTCTGCTGTGTTATCATTGTGACCAGTGTGCTGTTTCTGTGTTATAAATGCATCCATATGACAGATAACATGTGCTGTATATATCTGTGACCATCCTCTGCTGCTATGTGTCCCCTGTCAGATCTTTGGTCCTGTGCAGTGTATATTCAGCTTTAAGAGCCAGCAGGAGGCCATCGACAGGGCAAACAACTCACAGTACGGCCTGGTGTCTGCAGTCTTCACCACCAGTATGGACAGAGCTCTGACTGTGTCTGCAGCTCTGGAGAGCGGCACCGTGTGGTGAGTGTGTGACACAGAGCTCACGTTTTTAAACCAAGCGCCTTCAAACGATGACGACAACAGACTGATCTAAAAAGCAGACATTTGTTAGGACACCTTTTTTTTCCCTATAAATCCTTTGGACAAAAATGATATCAAACTAGCAGCCATGTTTAAAGGCACCAGATTTAACAAATGAAAACCAATAAAGTCACACGACTCTTTTCTCTTCTTCTCTTTCTTTGAAGGATCAACTGCTATAACGCCCTTCATGCACAGGTTCCCTTCGGAGGATATAAGATGTCAGGAAATGGACGTGAACTGTAAGAATCTTCTCTGTCTCTTCAGCTTGAATCTTTTATCTTTTTCAAGTTATCTCTGCTCGCTGTGCACCCTCTGATCCCCTCCTGTGTTGTCTCTTGGCCCTTAGAGGGGAGTACGCCCTGGCTGAGTACTCTGAGGTGAAAGCAGTGACCATCAAACTGAGTGAGACCCTGTGAAGAGAAGAGAGAGAAACATCAGGACATAACATACATCTTTACAACACACACACACACACACACACACACACACACACACACACACACACACACACACTCATGGCCTCAGCCAGGCTCATACACATCAGGGTGATGACATCTTTAGAGATCATGTTAAAGGGGTGGAGGTTTCTGACTGCTGACTGAGGAGGCTCCGTTTTTATACTGTAACAGGGGTCTCAAAATACATTAGGTGTTTAACCCCTGTTTCTGTTTTAAAATGCTCCCAGTTGAAGATTTCCTCCTGTTTCTTCAGCTTTCAGCTATAAGTGAGAAACATGTTTTTTTTTACACAGACAGGGGTTAACACCTAAGGAATGTACTCGGTAGCTAGATAACAGGATGATATTGGTCTGTTGAGCCTAAAGTCAGAGTTTTTCAAATGACGAAGCTAGCTAGATCACCATGGTAACTGACTCCGTACCAGGTAACGTTCAGAGCTACAGTTTAAATTCAGCTGTGCAGTGTTGCCTTTCAAGAATAATTACCTGTGAATGTCTTCTGCGGGCATTACAGATCTTCAGATTAAGAAATGTGTTTTTGGAAACGTAACGTTCAGTTGTAATGTCAAAGAAGGAAGCTGTGCCGTTAAAGTAACACAGAGCTTACTTTATGCATCACGACATGGAGCCTAAATGCATTTAGTTAGAATACCTGTTTATCTCAGGTAAAACTAGCATGTTTAATCTCATCAAATCATCCCCGCAGTGAAAGAATGCTGAGAAAACAGCATCTTCAGAAACCTTTCATGTATACAGTTTGGTCAAAATATCCTGAAATCTGTTCAACACGGCTGGTATTAACATGACCATTGCACCACTAGATGTCACTGTTGTCATTTTACACTGATGGTGGACAGTTATCAACTAATCATAATTATCATAATATTTGAAAAAACTTTTCATTTTTTTATTTTGCAGATTAAGTTCCGTTAACAGAAGTTATTTTCAGCTGTTAGTCTGTTCAGAGACAAAAAGGAAACAGTGTATCACACACTGCGTGAAGAAAGATGCTTTTCTGAGGGGCCACTTAATCTATTTTTAATGTCACCTGCCCAACATAAAGAGATCCTCACCACAGCGGTCATGGGTTCAAATCCAGCCACAGCACTTTGCTGAATGTCCTCCTAGCACTTCCTGTCTCTTTTCAGCTCTCCTATCAAATAAAGGCAAAAAAGGCCTAAAAAAAAGATCTTTACAAAAAAAAAAAAACCTTAAAAGAAAGATGCTTTTCACTGTTTGTTCACATAGGGTTAAAATGTCATTTCTGACATGACATTTTGATTAGTTTGGATGTCAAACCCTACAAGGATGAACTTTATCTCTCTGTGGTAACCAAATGGCGACATAATTTAAGTTACAATTGAACTAGTTTTCATGTAGTGTAAATCTTACACCAGAATTTTAGACAGCATATACACAACTGCTGACAAAGGACACAAGGGGTCTAAATACTTTCACCACACGGGACAAGAAGGAGAAGATGTGGTTTGTTGTATGCTGACTTATTTGATGTCCCCTGACACAGGATTGTTAATCACACAGAGTAATGACATTAGATACATAGAAATAAAACGTAGTACTTAATCAACACTGATAGGATTTTTGTTTGGTTCTGTTCATCAGAAACACTGAGATAATGTCTGCCTGTATTCGTGGATATAAGCAGATCCTTTTCACTGATCCTAACCTGTGTGCTGTCATATGAATGTCCTCTGTGCTGCACAGATTGTTTCTTATCTCAGCTAAGGTAACATTTACCTGGATGATAAAGTTTTTAAACTGTAACAGCACCAATGGTGCAGTGTTAGTGTCAACTTTGTGTGTTTTTTTATACCCACATGTTTATATTTTCACATATGGAAAACAAATCTGTCTGCATTTTCTCATGGTAGTTTGTATTTAAACTGAAATGTTGAATTAAAGAAGAATTAAATCCACTCTGTGTGTCGGTCTTTGTACCTGATAAACAGAAGTTCATCTTTTAGGCCAGAAAGTCACATTTCTCAGTGGATGTGTGTAAGCTGGGAAATCTAAAACACAGCTAAAACAAGGGGACAATCCCTCATTAAGGTTTTTATCTGTCAACTAATCAATCAGTCAATCTTTAGTTGTAAAGCCAATTCAAAACAAATGTTATCTGAAGATACTTTACAAAATGAGTAGATCAAAACTGTGTTCTTTGTTGATATATTTGCAATGATTCAATAATAATTCAACACACAGACCTATGAAACCAAAGTAACAGTGGCAAGGAAAAACAGGCAACAGGCAGAGGCCTATTCCAGCTCTGGCCACATGTTGAACAGACATGCTTAGACTTTGTTGGGCTTGAACAGTGGGATGGATGAAGATGACGTGACATGAATGCATACAGATTGAGAGCGAAGAAGAGACAGGAGCTCAGTGTCCCAGGGCCCCTCGCAGTCTAAGTCGAGGATAGCAGCTAGGAGCAGGTCAATACCAGAACCAGCCCTACTGTAGCTATAAGCTTTATCAAAAAATGAACCTTTTCAGCTTTCTCTTAAGAGGAAGACTTTTACTAAATTAACTAAATAAAAAAACAATATAATTGTTGATAAAAACTAAGAAGAACTCCAGGTTTTTTAAAAAGATATCATGTATCAAGTTGCTAATGTCAATACATAATATTAAGAGACATTAGCCATCTGTTACTGCAGGTGGCTTTTCTGGAAGTGTTGTTTCAGGCGACAGTTACTTGTAAATGGAGTGTTTGAAAAGAAAAAAACAGTACAGTGCTAATGAAGATATTGAATAATTCGACCAAATCGTTTTTCTACCAGGCTGTAAACATGTTGACTTCTGTTGTAAAAACTGTTTTTTTTAAATGGGATGTGACTTCTGGGTCTTGGAGTCAGCCTCTACCTGACGCTCGGGGAACTGCAGTGTTTTGGACTTCCACATTGGCTTTGTTTTTCAAAACCGGAGGTTGCCTCTTGATTTGTTTCATTTCATCAGTCTACTATCATACTGAGTTGTTACTGCTTATACTTTACATACTTTGAACATTATTACTGGCATTGTAGCCAGAGGTGCTCCTTTTCAACAATGCAGGCTCCTGCTAGGGCCCAATAGCTGACAAGCTTTCAACAAAAGCATTGCCTCTAAATGTGCAAATTTTACAACAGTAGGAAACTAATCGGGACCCATTTAACAGCACTAACTTTCAATGCCCTGCTTGGCATTGCAGTATTATTCCTGTAAAAACAGAAATGTATCTATAAAGGAATTTAAAGAGGAGTTATGTGTCTGGGGTTGGAAAAAAGGGAAATAATAATGAACGCTGGTTGTAGGATATTTCTGTTTATCTTGAATTGAATTAGGTATCCTTTTTATTTTAATATCTGTATTGAGCTGCAGACGCATTATTTTGAAAGTGAATGACGTAAACACCTCCGTTAATCTTTCTGACTTTACGTCGCGTGCGTCTCCGTGTCTGGATTGGAAAGTTTTTGTCTCGTGGAATCAGGAAGTCCAGTCAACAGTAGTGTCAGACCGTCTCTCCTGGATTAAGGCTATGTGTTGCAGCGTAGGGGGACCCTCGGGTGTGCAGATACCTGGACCATGAGGTGAGTCTGGATCCACTCTGCGATCTTTATATTTACCCGTCTGCTGTTTAATCCTCGAGGAGCGCTCAGACGCAGCTGCGTGACGTCACCAGCAGAGGAAAAACAAACGAAATAACGTCTACAAATCAAAGATAACCCATACAAAGCCCCTTATTCTTTGAAAGCTTACACCATGAGTAAAAGTCAGTGTGTTAACTTTCTTCTGAAGCTCCTGTCCTCCGGCGGAGCTGTTCTCATCACATCGTGGCTGTGATTTTAGAAAGAGCTGCAGAGAGCACAGCGCTCAGCCTCTTGCTGTTTGTCTAACTTGCAGTAACGTGAAAGACTCATTTGTTTACTGCTGTCATTGCTGAAATATCTACAGATTTATTCACATACACACACACACGCGCGCGCGCACGCACACACACGAAATACTAATCATGCATATTCACAACAAACAAACACGTAACATAACTTGTTCTGCAAGTTAGTTACAAGAAAGTTAGTTTCAATTAATAGTTATCACTATGAAACTTATCCAGTTGACTGGTGACATCATACCTAAGATACTGTATATATTGCATATGCAAATGAGGCATTTCTGCATAAAATGTACCGTAATGTAAATACATTACAAAACACACAATTTGAAAATTGGATGAAGGCAGATTAAACATTATTGTTTCATTATGTTGACATAATACAGAAAGATACAATTAAAGAAGAGACTGTCATTACATTAGAAAAAAACTATTTAGAGTCATCAAAAAAAAATCTATTATCATGTATGTTTTTGGTATAAAATCTAGAAAACATCAGGTTATTGAAAATATATCAACAGAATTCCTCCCTTATCAAACACAAACTGTAGATCGGAAGAAATCTGTAATGAATATTTTATGTAGGCGTTACTAAAGTGGATATTTGTCATCCGCAGTGAACAGAAACCTCATTTTGAGAAAACACGGGGAATATGCCGTACTTTAAAGCAAAATGCTGGTGATGTCAACAGCCTCCTTCTGAAAAGTTGACAGATTTCCAATGAGGAGCGCTCGTAGCAGTTTAGAGCTCAGATTTCTGCGCCTTGTCTTCTCTGGGCAGATGCTTGCTGCTGCAAATGCTTTCTTCTATTAGGAACTATGAAAGAATAAACTAACATTCAGAAAAAAGCAATAATTAAACACAGGCCCTGATTGTATAATATTATTTTAGCCGTTTGTGGTTTGTAGATGCCCATGTTTGATTCAACAGTTCTTCGTGGTATTTCAATATAAAACGTACATTTGTGATGTACGGATAAATAATTTATAATAATAATTTACACTTTATTAATCCCACGAGGGGAAATTCGGTTTACACTCTGTCTAACACACACATAGGCCGAGATACACACTCATGCACAAACAGGGTTCTAGTGACACGCATTAATGGAGAGGTCTCAGAGTGAGGGGGCTGCCCACAGCGAGCGCTCCAGAGCAGTTTTGGGGTTCGGTGCCTTGCTCAGGGGCACCTCGGCAGTGCTCAGGAAATGGACTGGCACCTCTCCAGCTACCAGACCAGTTTCCGGACTTGGTCCGTGCCGGGACCTGAACCGGAACCGGCGACCCTCCGGTTCCCAACCCAAGTCCCTACAGACTGAGCTACTGCCGCCCCAATTTGTGATTACCAATTATGTTTCTACAGATGTGATGAGAGATTGTTCACTTGTTTTCGCTCTCTGTTCAGGGTGACTTCTGGATCCAGTGCTGGGAATCTGCTCTGACTGTCAATCAACGAACGACTCGAGTAGGAAATGTCCTAATGGTTTGTTGGTCTTACCCAGTTCACATGAGACACTCCCAGCAACATGGAGCATCACAAAGGTGAGTAAAATCCCTGAATCTCATTTGACCTCTCTCTAAAGTCCCTCTCATACATCAGCTACAGACAGTATTTATATAACTCCATCAGTGTCAGATCTCGAGAGTTTCAGGAAAAGTCTGGACTTTACAGCGGGAGATTATCAGAGTGTGCAGGAGGTTAATCCTTTTTGGTTAGGGAGATTCCCATCTAAGTGAAAATTACTCTGTGAAACAATTACGTCTCAGTCATAGTAGGATCTGTTTGAATTCTCATAATGGAAATGAAGTGGCTTCCTTGCTTCCTTTGTTATCTCCTTTAGGATAGGATGTACTGACTAGCCTTTCCCAGAGGAAGGGAGAAGTAACATCCCAAAATATCTTGCAACAACTTCATTTAAAGTGACGCACCTCTCTGCCGTAAATGCAAACAATATCAGTATGATTGTCGTAGGTTTGAAAGCCATGTTCAGTGAATTAAACGTTCATTTTCATTCAAACAAACGTATGACGTGTCACAGTGTAAAACTTTGTATAAGTGAGAGGAAAGGAGGGTGAGCAGAAGAATATTTTGAAGAGCACTAAAACCTCTCCTAAGATAACTTGGAGGGATGGGTCATGATTTTCAACTTTTGGAATAATCATTCATTTATTTAAAAAAAATAAAAATAATCTTGTACCTTCTATCTCATAAAAATACAACCGATGATTGGTTGAAATGCTGTATCACCGTCCAACGGAGGCTGACATCTGTTTGCATACTGCCATTAAATGACAAACGAAGAAGAAAGTGTCAGGTTACAGTCTGTGGAGTTACAGACTGAAGAGATGAAGATGAAACTGACTTTTGATAATAAAGAGCATTATAAAGAAACACAACCAGTGCAGACGATTTTAACATCTATAGTTTAGAAACAAGATAAAATGAAAGAAGATAAAGAATAATCCAACAGTTTTATGACATGGGTTTATCATCCTAAAATAATCTTTAATTTGTCAAGCTCATTCAACTTTAGAGATATGATACCGTCACGTGTTCTCAGATCTTCAGACTGTCAGAGCAGCAAAAACATCCCTCATCCCGTCAAAACCTTAAAGGAATAATGTGCGACATAAATAAAGCAGAAATAAAGTATGTCCTGTGTGAATGTCTCTCTCAGTGACTCATGACTGTCTACAATGACTGAGAGGCAAGAGTCCCACCAGCTGTACAGTTGTTGGGCCGTGTTTACATTGCGTTAACATAATCTGAGACGGCTTTGTGTATGAAGCTGTTTAATTCAAAGATTTGAGAAAAAAAAGTCTTCTAACTGCTTATCTGAATTTCACATAAATGTCTTTAGATCTCGGTCATTCTGTGTTCGTTTTTGTGCATTGTAAAGCTACGCTCTAACCAAAATGTGCTAACGTTAGCCTGCTAACACAACAGGCGATTGCAGCTCGAGCAAAGGACAATTTTCTGCCACTTGTGCTTAATAGTGGTGCGTTCTAATTCTTACCTCCTTCGTGTGAAAAGGAGTGAAGAGGGGTTGGAGGTGTGCTGCTGGAGGAAAGAATAGTGGGTGACGCCAAACAGCATTTTGCTCTAACCACACTTTTCACTTGACCCTGTGACATTTTTCAAGGAAAAGTGGAAAGGACTAAGGGGTTATCAGGGCTATAGATCTCTGTGATACTGACTACTTCTGCCTAAATAACATGTCTCAGAGGATCTTTGCTGTGCAGTCAGAGGCTTCAGGCAGGTTCAAAGTTAAATTCATTCATGTGTCGGGTGACTGCAGCTCTGCTTAAATTAGCAGAAAGAGAACTGAAACCACAATAGCTTGAGCCACAAGCATATCTGCTGCACTTTCTAACTGTCAGTGTGAACCTGACAGCACTCAGACAATGCAGGTACAATGTATTTATCTCATGTAACACACCCACACACACACACACACACACACACACGCACACGCGTGGACTTTTATATGATTTCTCAGCAGGTTAATGTAGGCTGTAGTACAGTTGTCGTAAATGATTAAACTGTTTTGAGTAATCAAAGGAAAGGAGATTACTGGAGATCCAAGACTCTGGTTGCATTTTTTAGACACTATGTTGAATTGCCTGTCCATATTTTTTCATGAAAACAAGAACGTGTTGGAGGACTTTTTGTCAACATAAGAAGCGAACGTGTGTTTGTAAGGCTGGTTTACTGCTGTGGCCTCCCAACAAGTGTTTGATAAGTTTTTATAGCGCTGTAACTTTTATTCCTGTGATACCATCCCAAAATGTTTACAGGGTGCAACTGGGTTAAAATTAAAATGCCTTTTATCTAATATACATATGCTGTTTTCTTATTGTCATGCTGGTTATTTTGCACTGTTACTTCCATCTCATTGTTATTTATGAGAGAGTCAGCATGTGAGTAGCATGTGTGCCAGACTCAATCCTGCATACTTCTATTCTTCTAGTTTATCAAAACTGTATCACACTTGCTTTACACTGTCTCACTGCACCCTCCATTGGACCGTGGGTGTTACTACATTGAAGGAATTCAGAATCAATCTAACAGCCTGAGCTTTTTGTATTTCTAAGAGAAACAGCTAGTCTCGATGCTAAATTATTTAAACTTGTTTAATCTATGAAGGGACATTATGGTCACCGTCTGTTATTAAGACATGTACAAACAGAAACTTATAGATATGCACTGATGGTAGGACTTCAAAGTGAGGGTACACACACAAAGAACTCTTCTGAGCTGTTGGGGGTTCGATGCCGAGCTTGAGGGACCTGTACAGTAGCTGGTAGTAATTGGCAACCCTCCCACTACCAAATCAAGCAAAGATCTAGAAAAAAAAAAAGGAAATAAAGTCAGTAAGTGCAAACCAACAGCTTTAAGTCTGCTTTAAGTTGGACACACAGGTGCTGAGAGGCAATGCACAACATTGACAGCAGTCTTGATCATCATCATCCTCATTAAGGTTGTACGTGTTCTTGAAAAATTATAGCGTCAAGGGAAGGAGAAGCAGTTTTTGTTTCTGTTTTGTAAGCGAGCAGCAGAGTGTTAAATTTCATGCGAGCAGAAACTGTGAGCCAGTGTAATAAGATGAAGGGAGTGACGTGCTCTTTTCGACAGGTTGAAGACCAGTCCTGCTGCTGCATTTTGTATTATCTGCAGAGGTTTGATAGTGGATGTAGGAAGGCCTGCTAGTAAAGAGTTGCATACCATTGCATTGCATACATTTGTCTGTACCGGGACAGACTGAACTACTGCTGACCTAAATCTATATTGTACTGTATAATGTAGCAGTGTATTTGCTGTATTTTATCTGTAAATTATTTGATTGAGTTGTAATCTTTTAAGCACCCTGTAAGTGTTTGGGCTCATGGATCATGTGGACTAGAAATGTCTCCTGTTTCCATTTGGTGTCTGAGATTTTGTTTTTAGTTTGGTTTTGTTTTTATAATGGAGTATCAGGTTTATAAGGTTGTGATGCAATGTTTCCATTGCATCACTACCTAAGTGGATGGTGATTGATCCAGATATAAGTCCTCAAGCGTCATCAGAAAAGCATTTTGTTATGTGTATGGAAACATAAACTATAGACTTCCTTGGTGGTGTAAGCAGGAAAATAAAAACGTATACCTGGTAATTAAAACCATTAAATAAAGCACTTTTATGTTAAAGCAAAGTGTTTCTGGTATCATTCAGAGGACACAGAATGTCTGCTGACAGGGCTGCTTGCTGAGGTAATCCAAGTTAAAACTGATGTATCGTTGTCGTTTTTCCAAACAATTTCCTCACATTAGGAGAATGAAGGGAGTTCACTTTCTCTTTCCATTTTGTGTCATACAGTTTCATTTTTTTCCCTCCTAGTAGATGTCTGCTGTCTGTACAGAGATGGTTGATGTGCTCGTTGCTTTTAACAAATTGTAGCATTAAGAAGTTTATTGATGACTGAAAACAATGAGCTTGTAATTGAAATGGTTGTGTTAACTTATTTTGTTACATAAGCTTATGTTATTTCAGTGTACTTTTACACTCACAATAAAGATAAGCATATCATGCTTTTGTGTTAAGTGAATTTAGGCTCTATTAATCAGTGAAACTAAAAAATGATTTGTGTTTTGTGAGCTCTATCTGAAACAAGAGACAGACTACCAACTTTTTAAAAACTTGTGACTGTCTCATTTCTGATATGATTCTGTCTGAAGCGTCAGCAACCAGCTCTGAATCATTCTTGAAACGTTTCTGTGCTGTAACGGCTCTCAATTTTTTGAACGTATCTCTAATATACAGTATATCCCACTTTCAACATATTAGAACAATGCAGAGGCTTTAAGTCATGTATAATCCCTTATATCTGAACCACTTTCCCTTTTCACTTCCATTACTGCAACACTTGTTTGTTAGAGGAGAAGTGACAGAAGAAATGTATGGTTGTGTCTGGCTCATAACCACAAGAAGCATTTTGATCATCTGGTCTGCTAACTTATAAAATATTGTATTCAATGGATGAATATAATGTAAAAGTTTAAAGTAAATTTTGTTCAAACACAAAATTGGGTGGGTATAATTTAACATACAAATTGATCAGAACAGACCTTTAGTCTAAATGTAACGTCACTTACCCAGGGGAGGGCTCATTTTGTAGAGTTTAATGTTTGTGGTAAAGATGACTCATATTAGTGCCACTTTAAGACTCTGGTTAGATGTTCTGACAATCCAGCCATGTTGGGATGTCTGAGAGGTAGGAGAGAAAATTTGAGAGCAGGGTTTGTAAGTTACCAGTATTTTAAAATCCGATGTGATTATAGTAAAAACTCATCACATTATCCTCTTTTTGAATCAGTGTAAGTAAGTGTCAGAGCTTTCTAAAACATGACTGATGTTTCCTGCCATAAATCCACTCTGATCCTGTCTCTTATCATGCCTATAAACTCCTTTATTTCAGACCAGCTCAGAACAGGCTGTTTCTGTCTGGAGCTTTAAATGCAAATGAGTTGAGTTTGAACACGCCCCTCACTGGAAGGGGATGTCGATTGGACTTTCTTGCACAATGCCCTATTGTTTATGGTGAGAAGGCAGACTCAGAGGGCAGAACAAACACCTAGCTGTGGGAGTGTCACCCACCTGTGGGAGAGGCTTTGTGATGTCACAAAGGGAAAATCTGCACATATTTTCTGAAAAGTGGAGATGGATTTTTCTCATAATTGGGGGGTTTGTTGACAAGCTAGGGACATAAACTAGGGTTAGAAACATATGTTAAAGTGTATTTTGCATAATATGTGCCCTTTATTTAGAACAAAATGCAGGACACCTTCGGCACACTTTCTAAATTGTACAAATTAATTGGCAAACATATCGGTGCAAAGTTGTTCCCAAAATAGTTTATTTTTTATATTTTATGCTGTGTATGATTGCATTCATCGTTGTTTTTTGAATGAAACACTTGCAATGAGCCATCATTGAAGGACGCCTTTTTTTCCCCTAATGACTAAACCATGGCTCTTTTTTGGAGGGAGGGGAAGATGTTTGCCTTCTAATAGACGGGACAGCGAAGAGAGGCCAGGAAGTGTTGGGAGGAGAGAGTAGGGGATGACATGCAGCACAGGGCGGAGGCCACACCCGAACTCACAGCCGTTGTGACAAGGGCCAAAGCCTCTGTACTTTAGCACAGCATAACCTCCAGGCTATCAGCACTCAGCAATGGATCTTTTAACTACATTCAACCAGAACCCACGTAAAGAGACGCTGTTTGGTCTGCATTTAATCCTTTGCATTGTTGAAGTATTTAAAAAATCATATTTTGGAGGAAGGGTTCCCTTAACGATTTTCTTTAATTATGCACAGATTAATACATGTAAATGTTGCTTCACAAACATTTCAATAACCTCATGAATAACATTTACATTTCAAGTATAAATGGCACATCCTTGGAGTTTTTACTGGCTAAGCTACAGATATTATAACTGGAAATGTAAAACCAGATGATGGGAACGATTTCTCCTCCTGTATGTTCCAGCGTGTCCTGTGTCCGCCGTGAGGCAAAGGAGAAAATAACTATTCAATTATGTGATTAAAGGAGAAGGCTAACCATTTAGCTTTTGTTAGATTTATTCATAAAATTGCTCCTCTGGACTGGTTTATATCACGGTGATATCATGGTGATATAGCTGATGTCTGAATGTGGTACTGTCTGAACATTTCTATCTGGATATAAACCAATGATCGATCTTATCAAACTTCCATTGGATGGAATGAGATTACAGCAGAGACGGTGTGAAAGGGAGAGAGGAAGCTCGGAGGCTGGCGCGGCTGTGAAACAAAAGAGCATCATTCCTCCTCCCTCTGTCCCCTCCTCCTCCTTTTTCCCTACCTCTCCTTCCCTCCCTCCCTCCCTCCCTCCATCCTTAGCCCATCACAGTGCAGGAGGAGGCAGATCAGATAACAGAGTCAGGACGGCTCAGGATGCTGTGTGAGGGGAAGCTGTACATGTGAGGATGTGATGGAGGCAGAAGGATGATGAGGAAGCGGAGGATTTTCTGCTTGGCTATGAGCAGGTCAGTCGGAGACAGGGGACCTACAGTAGCGTGCTGAGCGGAGCATTGTTTATGCTGCACATGTAGAACTGCTACTCTGCACAGACTTCAGAATCTGTTTCCTGACATCTGATCTGTGCTGATCCTGGAGCTGATCACTGATGTTTCTGACAATCCACTAACCTGAGTCTGATGTCACGCGCTAAAAATACTTCACCTGAGTGTGTGGATGTACCAAAACGTGTTTGTATGGAGTATGTCGGAGGGACATGGACTGTTAACAAATGTGATAATTTAGGGAAAAGTGATGACACTGGAGTCTGTCCTCTGACCAGGTGAGAGGAAATGTATTCCTACCACACATCTGTATGGGAGTTTTTTTTTTTGATGACATAAATTGTTAAAAGCATAAATAATTCATGAAGACAGTTTGCTCAGTCAGAATACATTTAGTCTTTGTGTCATGGATGGAGACCTTGCTTCAGGGATTAACTTCTCTGACATCAATTTAGTGACACTCACTGTGGCGTTATTCAGCATGAGACCTGCTAAATATTCTGAACAAGGTGGAGCACATGGATACCTGTGAGATCATTGATTCAGCAAATCAGTTATGTAATAGTCCGGATAGGAGCTAGGCTGTGAAGCACAGTGTCCTGTGATGTTTTTGGCTGACTGAGCTAGCAGCTAACTCAGCTTACAAAAGCTACATTCACACATGCACTCCTGAAAATTCTCAAGCATTTCCGGCAGACTTCCCCTGTAATCTTCCTGATTTGGTTGTTCACAGTAGGAGACTATCTGTCTTGGACAGGAGGGGTGGGATCTTGAGGCGAGGCATGATGTATGTATATGACTGAAGATCTGATCTGAAGTTTTCTTTTTTTATTATTATTATTTTTATTAGAGGTGTATTATGTAGTTTGGGTAGAAAAATGTGAAAGTTGGAGAAATGTACAGATTGTATGGTATATGTTCATAACTCTCTATAAACAAGCTGTCCTGTTAGGACAATGTGGTGCCTGTAACATTGTTTGAAGATAAAATGCTATGGAAGAAGTTTTAGTGGGGGGCCGCAACAGTGAAAGTGTAAGTCTCCTTGTAGCTTTTTAGCTCCAAACAGTGTTTAGGGACTCATTTTTTCAATTTGTCAGTTTGTGTGTTTAGCTCAAAACATACAGCATAGAATTGTTTGACTTTCCAACTTTCAAATGACACTACCAAATCTACATAGTGCACCTTTAATAACAGAGATTAAATGGTTTAAATCACGCAGTATCTTAAATTAAGACTAGCATAGAAGCTTGACCTGTAGTTGTGCGTGAAGCCTAATCATAAAAATCTTTCCACGTGAATCATGCAAACAAATGTCCTCATTTTACTGAACGACTCAGTCTGACCTGCAGTCTGTCATAGAAACAGGAAGTCTGTGCTGTGTGTCAAAAGGCTCAAATATCAAAAAAAGACAGAGCGATCAGTGTACTAAAAATATGTTTTTTAACACTGATACACAAGAGTGTAGTTCACGTCTGAATTAAACAAGCGCTGACGTAATCTTCTTATTGTGTATCGGTGCCCACACTGACCTTATTAAGCAGAATGGTCATGACCTGATTGATCCACCTTAAATAGGCTCTTTGTCAGTGTTCTTATAAAACTCAGTGTTTTCATCATCGCCAGCCAGAGCATGTCATCTGTTCAGATTTGGGTTCATATTAATCCCTGGCCTCATGTCACCTTTCATTTAAATCAATCCAGGCAGCTCACTCTTGTTTAACAGGTTTTGAACATCACTTTTTACCATTGTAACAGATACAGGAAGTCAAACATTGGCACCAAACAGGACAGAAAAGTTGGATTGTCGCTTCCCTCATTGCCATACTGGTCCTATACCGGAGAGGTTTTTTTTATGTGTTTTTTTTTGTTAAAATTGGTCAGATTCTTGCATGTCTCTGAAGTTAAAAATGATTAAAGTTGTCAAAATATTTGATACTTATATACTTTTTGATACCACTTGTTTTAAAATGATACCATTTCTGTTATTTTAATGATTGATAGTGTCAAAAAGTGCAAAAGTTTTAAAACAACTTCAGATCTCCAGACATTCAGTATATCTAACCAGAAACTGCTGCGAACGAAAAGAGAGAGAGGGTCTAAATTGGCACCTTCTGGGTACATGTACACAAAGAATTAGTCAATATTGGGTGTTCAGGACTTCTTTTTGTTGTTGCGGTGGTGTCGTGCAACCCAAGTCAGTGCAGTACTTTGAGTGTAAGTTTCCACTGATCTGTTCTCTGGAGCGGTTTGGTGAAAGGGGAAATCTAGTAGTGGAGTAAATGTTCATAGCTTCTCTCTCTTCCAGGTCTCCTTTGATTTTTCTCTGACAGGTCATGTAAGGCTCTGAAAGAAGAATATTGATGATGGGGGGGGGGGGGCACATGTGGGTCTAATGGTTACACTCCCCAAGGCTTTCACCACAGGCTCAGCAGGCCAGTCAGACTGTGTGTCTTAATTATTGATAGAAAAGCCTCTGCATGCAGCTCAGAAGCAGCAGAAAGAGAAAACACAATGTTAACCAGTCTTTTTCATTCTGACAGTACAACATTCAACAGGATGATGTTGACAAGGTGCGTTTTTATCTCCTGCTTTAGCTTCATAAGTTGCAGGCAAAAAATTACCGTAAATTCCGGACTATAAGCCGCTACTTTTTTCTCACACTTCGAGCACTGCGGCTTCTACTCCGGTGCGGCTAATGCATGGATTTTTTATGGGGGACAATGAGCTTCTGCCGCAAAAACATTTGACTTCGTCACGTCGGATCTTAATATCAGTCATTTTGCGCTTCATGCACGCACCCTCATGATGGAAAACACACGGAGAAATACATATGATGCAGCTTTCAAGTTAAAGGCGATCGAGCTGGCTGTCAAAGAAGCTAACAGAGCTGCTGCACGTTAAGATGACACTGACAGCGACAACAGAGACTGAGGAAGTGAGTAATGAAGTCATTCTGAGGCAGTGAATGGATGGACTTTTTCTTGTGAAATATATTACGGTCATCTTTTTCATCAGCCGTGTTACAGACACCGTCGGCTAGGCTTCGTATTGTAACGGTTCATGTTGTAAAGTCAGTAGTTGATAATGTGTTCATAATTCCGATTATGTGGAGAGTCAGTGAATGCACCAGCGAGAACGTGTTGAGTGGCTGTATGAGAGAACGCTGGGGGAGAGAGTTGGATTGTTACGGCAAGTGATGTGTTGCTCTCTGCTGTAAACGGCGTGGTCACGGCCGACAGTGATCGGGTCATTAAGTTATTATTTGAACGCTCTCGTCGTCCTTTAACGTCCGTACGGACGCTACAGTATTTGCGGATGTTACCGGTAGCCTACGTCTGTGTAAATAGCTCTTGTTATAGCGTGGACACCTGCGGCTTATAATCAAGTGCGGCTTATATATGTACAAATACATTTATTTACTTATTTTTAGCCGGTGCGGCTTATATCCAGGTGCGCTCAATAGTACGGAATTTACGGTATAATGGGTCAAGAACTGTATGTAAAGTTGGTTGACAGTTTGAACTGATCGTATTCTGGTCTATTCTGTGGACAGAGAGAAAGTCTAAGATATAAAGTCACGAACATTGATATAGCTTGGCTCTTTTCTCGAATCTATACTCTATACTAAATCTAGCTGTATGTTTTTTCGATCACTTGTGGTGGCAATCAGTGGATCACATAAGATCTTTGTCATTCTACTGGATTTTTTGTATCCTGATAGATTTCAAACTCGGGCTACTTTAGAAAGGAGACACTCAGCTATTCCTCTTCCTAGCCTCATGCACATGCTTCAAGATATGAAAAAAATGGTGCATCACACACATACACAGGATATGAATAACTTTGTTGTAGGCCTGAGGGGCATCCCCTCTGGATGAGAAAATGTCTGAGAGAATGAGAATGATGAGTTCAATGCAATACGATACGAAACAATATGACATAACATTAAACATTTCATTATATGATACAACCATATAGGATACAATACAATTCAATGCAGTTTGTTATTATGACATAATATATGATACAATAAGACATTTCAATTTCAGACCATTTGATATAATAGGATTCAAAACAACCATTATACGATATGATATAACACAGTAAGACATGAAGTGAAATGTACATGTTACTCTATAATACAAATATTTGAAAAAAAAAATACATACTTGTTCACTGGAAAGTCATAATTCTCTAACAACGTCTCATGTGAAATCATTGTTTTTGCTCTTATAAAATAGAGAGAGCGTGATTTGAGCTCAGTGTCAGTGCGAATCAGGAAGCTCAGTGCGAATTTAACCATACGCTGTTTCACAGTTTTCACTAATCCCCTCAGCTGCACCAGTGAGAGAATTCTTTAATAGGGTGACCTAGTTCTGGGCATATGCTGCTATCAAGACTACAGTATTACAATGAGTCCAACCTGCAACCTGATCCTCTGCAGAAATGCTCTTTTTTTAACTCCCTTTGATCACAGTTTGCCCCATGTGTCCGTCCTCTGTGTCATCAGGGCCGGGGGATCAAATGGGGGCAAAGGAATCGTTGCTGAAGGGTCCGGAGCACGGCCCTACTCTGGTTCCTTCTCCTACTCTGGAGAACATCCAGGACGCATATGAAGATGGAGAGGAGGAGGCTGCCCGAGAGCTGATCCAACAAGCCTGCTGCGTGGAGTGCAGTGGGGGGGAGCCGCACATCGACGGGGTAGGTACAGAAAACAGAAACGACTGTCTGACTGTCAGATGCTGTTCACTGCATGGTGCCAACCAAGGTGGGCAGTAATACTATCTCCGTTGTTTGAATGATGGATAGAATGGAATAGTACTGATGCTTTAAAAAAACTCCATCTGTTACATAAGACAGGTCTGTAGTGGAGGAATGAATCCTTAAAAAACTACAAGAAGAAATGCATCAAAATAATTTTTATTAGCCAGGCGTGCTTACACACGTATGGAATTTTATTTTGGTGAACTGTGCTCTCTATGTACAAAGGTATCAGATAAAATATCAACAAAAAACAAAAAAATCAAAGACTGATATGTACAAGAACTAATTATATTATAGTGCTGTGGTGAGTCGTGCAAAAGACGTAGAGTATTTCAACTAGTAGTAGAGTTTTACATTATTTACATGAAAAGCATGCATAGATTGCTATAGTATAATATATATGTATACTGTATGTACATTAACAGGAGTCAGGGTTGTATCACAGTGACAGGTCTGACACTCGGTGACTGTTCAGCGTTCATCACATAGACGGTAATAAGACTGCTGTATGTGACTTCCGTAGTTACTGGAGCCAGCCTTACACCGGAGCTTTCTGCTTGGTGTACACTGTATGATATCAGGCTGGTTTAGACCTGATTTTGGGTTGTACGGCTAATTAAAGTCAGGACTGACTTCAGCCTGATCGCACATCGTTAGTCATCCAAGGCACACTGAGGCCAGACGGCCAATCCGATCTGGTCTGCCGCTCAACACCAGTTGGATGATTTTCTGTTGTGTGTGTGTGTATGTGTGTGTGTGTGTGTGTGTGTGTGTGTGTGTTATAGGTGAGTCTCCTGTGTGTGGCCACTCAGCATGATGATTTGCAGAGTGTGTGTTACCTCCTGAAAGAAGCCAATGTTACTGTGCCCGCCCAGCCGTCCAACAACAACCCGGCCATCCTGGCTGCGTATTACGGACACAGTGAGCTGGTCAGAGAGCTGCTGGACTCCATACCAGGTGAGAGAAGCAAGCAGCTCAATTCACAGGAGTGAACTTTTAACTAGTTCATAACACATACAGTATGTCGAATCATCAAACACAAGGCAGTCCATCAGCTGAAAGCTGTGGACTAACACTAACCCTTTTATGTAAACAAACAAAGACAACAAAATAATTAACTTCAGAGGAACTTCAACAACATTCAACGCTCAACGCTTAGATGGAGACAGACATTCAGAGCAGTTTGTGAGGAAGCTGTTTGGATGGGTTTTCAGACTGAATGTCAAGCTCTGATTTGGACCGTACTGCTCTTATAGCATAGACCCAAGAGTCATTTGTGTAAGTTCACCACAACCCAGAGATAATTGTCCTTCCAGATATAAGAGCTAACCAAACACTGTGCCTTCCGGGTTCATAACATTCACCTAAAGGACTTTCCAGCTGGGTTAATCTCCCCTTCTCCTTCATGAACTGTGTTTGGATGAACTTTCCTGAGGTTGACCAGGTCCCAGTTTGATGACGTGTTCAAAGATCGGTGCCAGGATTTCATTGATGGTTTCAGCAGTGCAAAACCACCAGAGCAGCAGAATAAACATGAAACAAAGACTCTGAATGCTGAAAAAGAAGTTGGGTGTAACTTACTTTGGCTAACGCTAGCAGGCTAACATTAATCAGTAAATGCTAGTATGCAGGCGTCTCACTTTGGTGACCTGCAATAATTAGGTTAAACTACACAGAACAAATCAGAGAACTTAGGGATGTGCCCTGGGGCTCCATACCATAAAGAAAGAAGAGATCATTTTAAATAAGTTTAGGTTTTCTTAAAACTAACTAACTTGTAACTTATGCTAACCCTGATGATGTCGTCATCACAATGTTCACAGCCTTGACGTGTAGACTATAAAAAATGTGTAGTAGCTGTTGACGAGAAAAGGCTGGGCTTTAACAGATCTTCAGAGAGTTTGTGGGAAATGTAGGATTACATCTTCATTTTTCTCTACTACTGTTTAAATCCTCAATTCCCTAGATTTGTGGATGTGAAATACTAATTTACAAAAATCCCTCTTTGTTTAAATGTATTAATACATTTTCTTTGTTAGAGAGTCTAATCTGCTTTCTGGTTTTAAATAGTTACCCAAGTACAGAATGAGGGAGAACTTTGCTCTAAATGTAGGCACTCACTCAATGTCTTCATTGTTTCTTCAGATTGTTGTTGAGCCTCAACAATATTTTTTGATATTCAAGTTAAATTTAAATTTGAGCTCTTTCACAGAAACATTTGGTTTTCTTTGACGCTGTCTGAATTTTCTCTGTATTGATAGCCGAGATCGCAGATCTTCATATAACACTCTCTTTCCTAAAAAGTTCTGTAAAATACAAATCAAAACAGAATGTGATGATTCAGGGGAAAATGGATCCACTTCCTTTTTGGCGCTTGCTTTTCAGCGAGGTACTATCTGCTTTTTTTATTGTGTAAATTGACTTCTCTAAAGGAGAAATTGGATTTTTTATTTTTTTCGCTTGTTGATTTCTGTCCGCTATTGTTATCAACAATCTTTGACTTGAGTTTTCACATGTGCGTGCTTGATGGGGCCAGCCCTACAACCAATCAGGACAGAGAGTGGCACTGATTGGTCAAAGATTTTTGGATCGTTCAACTCCTGCTTAAGAGGCTTAGAACAACATAGAGATCCTGTTATACTCTCAGATAAGACTCTGAGATTTCTAATATCTGTCTACAGTAGGGATGCTCGATATTGGCTTTTCTACCGATATCCGATATTCCGATATTGTCCAACTCTTAATTTCCGATACTGATATCACCGATACCGATATCACCGATACCGATATATGCAGGTTTTTTACATCAAAACTGTTAGGTAACAACAACATAAAATATCTCCTGTGGAATTAACACATTATGCCTAATTTTATTGTGATGCCCCACTGGATGCATATGTGAATGAAACATGGCTTTCCAAATGTACACACTGAGAAAAATAAGAGAGCAACTTAAATTATGGAAAAAAGTGCCATATTTATTTAGTGTTAGAGAGAAACCTCAAACAACACCACAGACAATATAAAAAAAAGGAAGAGGCATATCTTCAGTCCATTAGTTGTAAACAAGCATAGTCAATGAATGACTGGCCATAACTTGTCAAATAATATACTCAAACTGGGCTCAATCTCTTTTGAGAGAGTAAAAATCCTCTCTCCTGATGCCTCCAGTACTCCAAAGGGCATCCTTTCGAGGGGATGGCTTCTCCTAGGTATGCATGCACCTAAAGAAAGAATAAAAAAGAGAGACAGGGAATAAATATATGATAGAATTCCTCCATTTCTTTAATAGAATTTCTATTATTTATTTTTCTTTGAAGCACTGACTGCCAAATGGTTATTGTATTCATTGCATGTAATGTATATTTTTAATGTGACGCACTCAGCACAGCAGATTAAATTTAGTTTGATGATTAGAGTTAATCAATTACTCACCTGCGCTGTCTCGCTTGTAGGTGCTTGAGCTGCAACTTCATTCTCTGCAAGGATTTCTTGGTGCAAGGATTTCTTGGTACAAGGATTTCAGTTGACTGTTTAAGCGACAACTGTGTGGTTTTCTTCGGTTTCAGCTGTTGCTTCTTTTCATCACTTTGCTGCGCAAATGTTGCAACTCCGCGTGATTCTTCTTGACATGGGTTATTAAAATTGATGTATTAAAGGAAGACACCTTGTTTCCTCCTCGCATAACCGACGCTTTACAGTCATTGCAAATTGCAAATTTATTGTCCGTAGTTGACACTTGGAAATAGTTCCAAACCACGGACATTTCATTCACCGGGTGAGCTAACTTGTTAGCCACGAGTCCAGCGTGTTGTATTTGTTGTTGTTAACGTCATCAAGCGCGCGCCCATAAACGTCTCATGCTGCGTTCATGCAGACTCGGAAATTCCAATATCGGTTCCAATATCGGTTGTAAAAATCCGATACCGATATTTCCAAATATTACATTTTTAAGTCAATATCGGCCGATAATATCGGCCCTCCAATATTATCGGACATCCCTAGTCTACAGTATGGGTATTCTGGTATTTGTCCAAATAGAACTTATGTAAGTTATTGCTCTTTACTAAAATGTTACCAAGTGCACCTTTTAATTGAAAATAGTACAAAGAATTGTCTCTAGATGTTGAAACTGAGAAATGTGATTGTGTTTGGAACATTTTACGACTAATTTCATTTCTTTCATTCAACCTCGGGCGGTCGTGGCAACCACAAAAATGAAAAATTGCGGAAAAACAAGATCGCCGCAGTGAACAGCGGCAACCACCATAACTGCACGTTTATTCACCTCACCCCACACAATGTTCAGACAGACACACAGGCAGATGCACTGGTGTCTAAACCAAATGTAACTTCACCCCTTTGTCAACATTTCAGCTTTCAGTCGATTAGAAAAATAGAACCAGCTGATTTAGATGACGCAATGATGATGCCAAAAAGATTCTTGTGAAACGAGGACCTTTTACTTATTTAATTATTTTCTTAACAACGCAGTGACAATCAACAACAGAGACAAACATTCATGCCACAGAGCTGTGCACTTTGCATGCCAGCAGCGGAGCACATCCGACAAGTGATGAGAAAAACAGTTTACTGAATTATTAGAATCAGTTCAGTGAAAATATTTGTTCAAAAGATTTGTTTACTGAATCGTTCAGTGCTCATCCGGAGCTTTGAAATCAGAACTCAATCAGTTGAAATATGGCCGAACATTTAGTTGTGCTCGAGAATGGCCGTTTATGACTAATCAGTCAGTGAGCTGAGAATTTTGTTGGATAAAGCTGTAATTTGCAAACTTAAAGCTGCTATAACAATCACATATATTTTCTAAACACTCAATTATTAAATACAATAGTTGGCAGGCAATACTTCCTACTAGCGACACTGACAGCAGGCGCCCCTGACCGTTCTGTGTTCTACACTCGGTAGACGAATCACTGACTGACTGAGGCAGAGGGAGAGAGAGAATCAGGGCTCCCGCAAATACGTCCAGTGAACGTGCAAATCACCGACCCCAGTCCCACACCCACTGTACTGGAACACGATCGAATTGAGACCGTCGTTAGTGGACGATAAAGGAGTCAGTGTCCAGTGAGTCAGACAGTCAGTGATTCAAATCTTGTACTGAACGTTTTGCTGCACAGGATGGAAGCTCTGTTCAGCAGTACGTTCAGTACACAAATCGAATTCAATGCTGCAACACTTTGATTTCCCCAGTGGGGATCAGTAAAGGATTATCTGATCTTATAAATCTCAAAAAGAAGTGAAGATGGCAGACTGTGTTTAGATCAGGACGGATCTCCTGAACATCACTCGGTCTCTGATCCTGTTACAGGTCCATGTCTAAGGGGAGACTTGTTGAACTGGATGCTGGCCACATCCTGTCAGCAGGGTCACCTGGACGTGGTCCGGATGCTGGTCCAAAGTTATGGAGCCGATGCCAAAGACTGTGCCATCCACAGCGATGAGTTTGCTGTTATCACTGGGCTGCCGCTGTACGCTGCAGCACGAGCAGGTAGGGTCCAATGCAGGACTATTCTGTTGTCATTTCTTCTAATCAGATCACAGCAAACTGCTTGTTAGCAGGTTTTTTATTGTGCTAATATAAGGCTCCTGGATATGAGTTTCCAAACAGAAACAGGATTCACATGGTTTCCACATTTTTTAGCCACTTCAAAACACCAAAGCTGATTGGATGTTTGGCGAACTCAGATTTCTTTCAGATTTCTTTTTAACAGAAACATAGTATGAGAAATACAGACACACACTATGGTTGCAACGATAGCAGATTTTAAACTTTGGTTTCATTCTGTTAAAAATCCAACCACACTGATACCTATTTTAATAGGAAAAGGATTAGCCTCAAAGAGAAAATGATTGACACAAATGATTTTTTTTAAAAGCAACAAAACAAAAAATGTTCACTTCAAGGCCCAACCCCACAGTTCCTTTACTTCTGTAAAGTACAATCAGCAAAGCAGTGAGACTGTCTTTGGTGTCATATTGTCTCTGGAGTTTAAGCAGTGGAAACAGAAAAAGGTCCTGGTCCATGGAAAAGTCCCTGCAGTTAAACTCTGTTCATCATTTACCCACTAAATCAGTAAAGGCATCACGTTATTCACTAAATGAAACTGAAATGTTCATGTACTAAGTTTAAATACGGTTTTATATGCTGTGCTATGAAAGAGTAAAACCATATAAAGTTGTGGATGTGAGCCTGCATTCCACTTGATCTTACCTTGAACAAAGGTTGCTTGGCTCTGAGGATAATTTCTCTGATCCAAAGGGAGTTACTGCAGCAGCTGAGCAGGGACGCAAACGCACAACTTCACAACATGATGTATGAAATACAACACAAACACACTGCTGGTTATACAGCGTTACCCTCTCACCAGTTTTAATTAAGGGGGCAGAATGACAACATTGCATAATGATAATACAATTAACACTTTGGGACAATAAAAGTCCTCAATGTGGAACATCCGTAAGCATTTCATAGTTACTACGTTTGTTGATGTTAATGTTGTTTTTTTTGCGATACAACATGTTTTAGAATAAACACAAAGCAACAACCAAAAACACAAAGTATCAAAAAATGGCAAAGGTTTTTTTAGAAGACAGGTTTGTAGGAATACAAAGGAGGATTAAGTCCATCAAAAAATTGGCGACAAACACCTCCCACTCTGTCTAAATTGCCGATTCATTGCCGCTGAACTCTAGCACACTGTCTACATGGCACAAATATTGTAGCTAAGTTTCTGCTCACGGTTTGGATTGCATGAGTATTCTAGGCAAATTCCTGCACATTGTCTTAATTTACTTAAAAACATCAGGTGTTTTTGGAAATGCAGGAACCTTTTCATAGTTTAGTTTATCTGTTTGTTGTTTTGTGGACAGTCCTCTTTAATTAACTGTACAGTAAAAGGAGCAGCTTTAGCCTGTATACCTGTGCCTGTATAACCCTGTATAGAGGAAATGTTTTTCTTTTTTCTATTTTTTTTTAACTCAGAGTAGGTAGACCTTCAGAACAAGAGGGACTTTGAGTGCACTGTGATTGGTCCATACATCAGTATTTGTTGTCTGGTTGAACACAAGAGCCAATCCCACCAACCGCTGAAAAGGTTGGCAAAGTTGGTAAAAGCCGTTGTGTTGTCTCCTGGCATAATATGATTGGACTTTTATTTTGAAAAGTCTTGCATTACCAGTCACTTTCCATATATCACTTCCTGTAAGGTCGTTTTGAGGAAGCCTGCTGAATGTGACCACATACAATCTATAAAGTAGACACCTCAGAGGCAATGTCGTGAGTAAATTGATGCATATTTCATATATTTGCACTTATAAGTCGAGGTTAAAAACATGCTTTGACTCAAGTCATCTTTTTGCAAGGAAGTAGCTGGTTTTGGTAGTTGCAGCTCCCACAATTTAGTGAAGACAACATAGCTCTTAAAATCATTTGAAGAAACCAGGGAAGTGTGAATGCAGACACAAACTAAGTACTCATTGTCTGTGGTTCTCAGGGAACTCTCCAGTGCATAGGTCCTCTTCAAAAAGTCCCCAGAGCTGTTTGATCAGAAAACAGCAATTTAGACAGAGTGTAGATTAGAGTCTTCAATTTGTGCTGCCGTGGTATCATACAGGTACGTGTAATTGTTTCTCGAAACATACTTAAGTATACCATTCTGGTATTCATGGTGACGGCCTGAATCAAAACCTGTAGACTGTATTTCTAGAATCAGTGAGAGTGTGCAGTGAGCAGTATGTTTTGTTTTGTGTCACAGGAAATGAAGAAATAGCTCACTTTCTGCTGCAGAACGGAGCCGGCTTCTCCTCGTACACCCTGATGGACCATCCAGCCTTCAGCAAACACCTCCTCAGACTCAAAGTGCAAGAAAGCACAGACCCAGACGGAGAGCTGGTCAGTAATGTAGAAACAAAGGTGTGCAGAGTGATGTGTTTTTTTGTTGTTGAGTACATGTGAGGCTTTCAGAGAAGAGCATCATAATCAGGGTGGATTCAGTCGAAGAGCTCTGCAGGATTCTAACAAACCTCAGGATTCTGACTTGTCAGTGGAGTCTGGTGTGTATGTAAGGAGTGATGTAACAGAAAAATCTTCTCCTTTAATAAAAGGTATCTCTCTGTGGGACCCTTTCTGTAATGTTGGCAGACAACTAGAATAACCATCTGATCTCACGTGTTTTAGCAACATTTCAAGTCAATAACTTTGTGTACTAATAACAAACAGTAAATATAATTTGATCAACAACTATAGCTGATAGCTAGCTATCCAGTCATGCCACTCTCCCAAAATCAAAATCATCAAATCAAGATTTTCATGAACACGTGTTGGTTGTCAGCTGCAGATATGTCATTCATATCTGTGACAATTCACCAAGTTGGTGAAGGGGAAGAAGCTTTTTGACTGCAGAGCAGAGATGACTAGGACTGAAAATGTAGATTACATTTCGACTTAATATATGCTTCAATGCATAACAGCAAAAAAAAAAATGAAGAGCTAAGGCTAATGTTAGCAGTAGCACACTTTAGTGAACTCACATCTCCATATTGCACATACATTTTTTTATTTTATTTTTTATTTCATGTGAATTAGGGACATTTAAAAAATAATAAACATTAGTCTCAGAAGAGAAGAGGTGGCGCAGAATGATGGCGATCTAAATACACTTCCATTACATCCACATCAGCAGTCAGTAAAGTATGTTATTCTTCATTTCTCAAGTCTTTGAATAAAACAGATTTATACGCAAGGCAATGTTCTCCATGTAAACATGACATAAACAGCTCCGACAACTATACAGCTGATGCAACTCGCGCTTCTCACTCATTGTTGACAGTCATGACTCAGAGACATTTACAGAATATGCTGGATATCTGCTGTCTCAATGTCACGCATTCTTCCGTTAAACAGCCAATGTTTTTGTAAAAGGACTGCTTGTCTTATGAAAATGTATGTGATCAAATATATAGTTTCCATATTTGTCCTGATATAAAATGAGTCATAATAATAATGCCAAAATATGTTCATTAATAGCAGTATGTGTGTGTTTGTTAAGGCTGTCAGGGTGTGTTGGAGGGGTCTGCAGCTGCCCTGGTTGGAGCTTGACTGGTTCATGGACGTGTCCTCCAGGATCACGGTCCTGGATCTGTCGTCTAACAGCCTGGCTGCTCTCCCCTCTGTGGTGCCCTGGGGTCTGATTCACCTCAGCTCTCTGGACCTCTCTGATAACCTGCTCAGCGAGCTGCCGGCTTCACACAGCTCACAGGAGGTCATCTGCTCCAGGTACACGCTGTATATGTGTTATATCTCAATACAACACATCTTCTACTACATTTTTAGATCGAGAAATACCCCGCTTGCTTTATAGGAATTGTTTCTGAACTTAATGTCATCTTAACAGTCTGAACAAACTAACGCATCAACTAAAGATTTCCTTGTCATAGTGTCAAATCTAAATTTACCTGTGCCTTAGTTTGTTCCATTGTTTTGACCCTAAGAGATCAAACTCCTGATCTTCACTTCAAGTTCAAGTGGTGAACAAACCTTTTGTCAGAAGTTCCTTTTCTATACTTAGACATGAGTAATGTAAACTTGTGTATACACTGGTGTTGAGGTGTAAACTGATCTGCTTGTCTCATCTGAATAACTGTATCAGCCTCTCTCCGTTTTGGTGTTTTAGTTTACGGCAGGTCAACCTCTCTCAGAACAAACTGACCACCTTACCGCTTGGACTTCTCCACCTGACCCACATCCAGAGACTCTCTGCTGCCAAGAACCAGCTGGCAGTCCTGTTTGACATCTCCACTGGTATGTTCTTCCATACTGTTGGATGAAGTGATTTCATGAAACCAGATATATATCTATATATCTATATCTAAATCTCTCTCTCTCTCTCTCTCTCTCTCTCTCTCTCTCTATATATATATATATATATATATATATATATATATATATATATATATATATAAATATATATATATATATATATATATATATATATATATATATATATATAAATATATATGTAGTGCGCAAACATTTTTTACACTTCAATTCCCTACAAGTTTTTTGAAAAGTATTCCTTTTTTCTAGAAAACATTTTTTTATAAAAAAAAAAAGGATTAGGAATATACCTTAATTCTGCAGATGGAGATGGAGCCCCTGAAGTCCCAAAAAGTAAAAAGAAATGAAATAAAATTGTGCGCACAAGATATAAATTTTTTACTTTTTGGGACTTCAGGTTCTCTGATTAACACAGGTAGTGCTTCCAAATTGCCAACTGCCTACACAACCTGACAGTAGACGGTCCCTTTTATCCATGCTGTATACTGTTAGGACCTATTTTGTTCAGAAGGTGCACACAGTAGGTTGATATTTGACATCCATCCACGTTTTTTTTGTTTTGTTTTTTCGAGGCACGTGAAATGACATTTTATTGTGGGTGTTGAAATACATTTAATTTCCTGAAGGAATGCATCCAAACCATACTGCACAAATCCCAGCGTCCATGGTGAAATGTTCAGTCTACTGAGGTGGACCTAAATAATTCCCACTGAAAGATCGCAAGGGTTCAGTCTACTGAAAAGTCTCCATACTTAGAAAAGACCAGTGGACCTTTCTCACCTGTTCGAAGCTCTGCAGAGCTACTCCTGTTCTCTCTGTTAAAATTACTCCATTTTGTTGTTATTTATAAACTTCTTTCAACAGTACAGGAAAAACTTTCAAGTTGTTCTTGTGCTGCTCTCTGCTCCCATCTTCTGGAACTATTAAGTTACTACAGCGTAAAATATGAATCAATACATTGCCGTTATTAGACCAAATTAAACCCATTATTTAAGTGAGGGGAAATATCTTTTAACTGTTTTCAATGTCTAAATGATTCATTTTACAAGGACTACTCGCCACACACCCTGGATCTGATCGAACAGAGTGTGAGAGTGTGTGAGTCTGCGAGGGCTTGAGATGGTTCGATAAAAGAGATATAGGACACACTATAATGACATAACACTTTGCCTGGATACAAGATACGCCATAAAATAATGAGAAAAAAGCCCATCTCTGATGGGACCATGTATTTCTGTAATTCCTGTCCTAACTGATGTTATTTCCTCCTCTAGAGCATTGCATCTGTTGTACTTCATCTCTTATTGATGCTTTGAGCCAAATTAATTTCAGAATCGTTGAAAATGTTTTTTATTGTGGGAAAATAAAGGTTGATCGTTTACTGTTTTGGGAACATGTTTGTATCATATTTGTGCATAGTTTTTATGTGCATGCATGTTTTTAGATATTGTTTCTTGGCTGTGATTGAAGCTGCTGTGACATCATTTCCTTTATAAGATTAATAAGGAACCTTTGAGAGATTAGAGAGTCACATCAGAGACTTTAATTGTGTCGATACTTTTTTCCTTATCGTCAGGTACTAACTGGATCGGCCTGCGTAAACTGGAGGAGCTGGATGTGTCTGAGAACTGTCTGAGCAGTCTGCCCGTGTCTGTCATGCACTCTCTGAAATCATTGAGCGTCCTCAATGTGTGCAAGAACACACTGAGCTGTTTCCCTGACGCCTGGGCCTGTCCACTGGTGAGACGCTCAATGTGCCACCATGTCAGATCAGAATTCACTTTATTCACTTATTCCATTTTCATTTTATCAATACAGTTATTTCATATTATACTGAAGTTAGCATCTACAAGAGGTTCACAACAGGTGTTAATGATTGATACACTGAGGCCCTGACTCATTGACAATGGATTGCGTTTGCTAATAGCGCCACATTTTTGCTTAATTACTCCCACTATCTGCTCCGTCTCAACCTCTAATTCACAAAGCTTTTAGCTGTAATGATAGTCGGGCACAAACTCCCCCAAAAAGTTGTCCTCCTCCATGCAGTCTACATACAAATAAATAATAACTAAATCCTATACAATGCCACACATTTTAAAGATATATGATGTGTTTATTGTCTCCCTCAATTACACTTGCTCAGTGTTTTTGTGTCCAGCAGAGAATATGTCCTGGAAATGTGCTTGAGAAAAATTACAAATGATATTCCCATTGCACTCGTCAGTTTAACATTCAAGAACAATTTTTGTTCTGAACTTTCCCACCACCATGTTTATTCATTTGACTTTTTCCCACTGCACAAACTACTTGTATTTTCTAATTAGCAGCATTTCAACTTGTAGACATCATTAAGTATATAATTAAAAAAATATATATGTATCAGTCCACATTTTAAAATCTGCTGATTTGTCAGTGATGGCTATCATCTTAAGCAGATATTTATACATAAATATCATTTTCCTCTCTCTTTCTTGACCTGTGCAGAAACAATGCAAAGCTTCCTCCAATGTGATCAAAAGTCTTCCGGACACTTTCTCCATCTTTTGGAGGACTCAGCTGCAGGAGCTGGACTTCTCTGACAACAGCCTGACCGAGCTGCCACCCCACTTATTTGAACTGGAGGTGAGATCACTCTCTGTGCAGTAACCTAGCTCACTTTGATCCAAAGAAAAAATGGATTCAATTACCATGATTAAAAAAAAAATAGATTTAATGATGATCAAATCCAGATTATTAGAGCTTTAAAGGGTACTCCACACGACATTCTTTGTCCACAGGACCTCACAGCTTCTTTAAATGAGAAAAATGTGATATTGATCTTATTTGTTTAAACGCTTAATAAAGACAATTCCTTAATTGTTTTACAAACCTAGTGTACCGCATCCACTTTTTCACTGAAGCAAAACACGAGAAAATGTTTGAAATGAGAATTTCTTTTCTATTGAAAAACCTGATTTGATCCGATACGATAACTCTAATCCTCTTGGATTGTAAACAAACAGCTGGGCGCTGGATCTGTGACTCTTCACCTGGAGGGCACGAGCTGAAGGGAATTAATTTCTTTAGTGTATGCAGTGTTTCCCTCATATACAGCTCACCTGGCGAGCCGTTAAGTTAAAATCTATTTGCTGACCATTTTCATATTTTTTTCTTTTTTTTTTAATCAGCCTTATACAATCACCATCTTAGATGGATAAACAAGTGACCAAACGCCTCTCTCTCTGATCTCCTCTCATACGTGATTTGAGGAGCGCCTCTGTGCTCTGCAGTTGAAAAGAGAGAGGAAGACGTCTCTCCTTAGTTATCAGCCTTCTCATGTTGTTTTTTTAAACAGTTTTCAGCCAATAATTCTGCACTCTCCTATATATTACTTTGTAAGCTGCTGTGATAACAGAATAGTGAGTGAAACCCTTATGAATTGTTTGGGAAAGCTTTGTAAAACCTACTGTTGATGTAGCTTGTCAAAGGCAGACGAAAGGAAAGGAAGGGAGGTAATGACGTTATGTGTTATCTGTTAGGCAGCCTCCAGATGGCACTGCTGCTTCATCTCAGGGTTTGAAGACTATAGAGAGTTTTAATGAGAAACTCTGTATGAACAAGTTTTGTTTTTAAATGACATGTAGGAGTTATGTTATTTCAAGATTTATTTTCTTTTTTTAAGTTTTTCTTGAATTAAACTTTCAACGGTCCTGACCTTGATATCTAAAATGTCTCGGCTGCTTTCTGAATAAAAAGTAAAATATGTAGTTAAAATCAAGGGAGATCATTATTAGGGCCGGTGTATTCACTTTAAAGTTTGAAATAGTTATTTTTTTAATAGTTGAAACAGTTTTCTGTAGACTTTGAGGTGCAGTTTTAATGACTTAGAAGTTCAAAACAGGGGTGGAATTTGTCCTGCAGATGTTGTGGGCCTGCAGCAGTGACACAGGCTGTAATGGCTGCAGATGTATCTCATCAAAGTACAATCACTGAAAGTGCTCTTGTTTTCACTGACAGCCTGAAGTCAGAAACAGCTGTTACATTGCTCCCTGAAAGAAACCAAACTTCAGAGACAAAAGCACTTATTTAACCTCATCGAACAAGCAGTCGTTTGTCTCATGCTGCTTTGTTTACAGTTTAGTCAGTTCAGTGTTTCTAATAGTCAAGGTCAGATCCAAGACAACATTAATGTAATACACAACAATACAAACGAACCCGTTAAAGCTAAGTTAACATAGCGTTTACCTTTTTTGTATGAGAGGGATAAACATTGAATAAGGGATAATTAATTACATAATTCTTTAAAAGATGTAGCATTAGTTGTTGCATTTCATGTTTACATGTTTTAGAAAAGTCTTTGTGTATTTATGCCTGACCAATAAAGCAGATACTAAAATAGTGATTCATTCATTTAATCAAACGTTTTGTATAGATTGTAGCATTTTAATTTCTCTGATTATTATTGGACATTAAATCAAGACATTTACATTTTACAGAACAATGGTTTGTTTTTGTGACTTGGTTGACATGTTGATGCCTTTTTAACACAAAATAACAAAGAAGACGTAGGCAGCAGTAGATCAGTAACTCCTCTGTTCTGTCAGGTAAAATGAATCTTTTTCTAAATTCAGTCCGGTGTGTTTGTCGACAGTGATGTCACAGCTGTTTGTGATAAGAAAATCATCGAACTCTCCAACACAAATGTTTAATCTCTCTAGGGATCCTCACTGTAATGTTGTCAGAAACTTAGAATGACAATCTGGATCTATCGGAGACAAATGCAACAACGTTTAGCGAACAACTTTTGATAGTCCAGCAGGATAAAGCTTAAACTGTGCGTTATTCAAACAGCAGTGTAAAAATAGGTCCCAGGTTTAAAAATGCTGCTCTGACCTCAGATAACTGGAGCTTGATGTCCTTACCGCTGCTCAGTGAGAGAGTATACTAACTGTCTGAATTCCTGCAGAGTAAATAGAGAGTGTGTGGTTTATCTCACCCATCCTCCCCTCCTCTCTCCCATCAGGCTCTGGTCTCTCTGAGGCTGTGTGGGAATCAGATTGCGACACTCCCAGCCCCAGCTAAGTGGAAGTGCTCTCAGCTCAGGACCCTCGACTTTTCCAGGAACCAGCTGGGCAAGTAGGTCCACAGAGACACACATACTGAGTCCTCTATCCGTGAGTGAGTCTTAGATAAGGTCAGCTGTAAAGAAAAGAAACTCGCCATGCTTACTAAAGTTTAATAACGCAGTGTTAAGAACTTAAAGCAGGTTAAAGTCCCATCACCGTACAGCTGTTTTCACAGATGTTTTCTAGATGTGGGAAAAGAGTTGAGAATGTTTGCCTTTATGCTTACACATTCACCATATCAACAAAACAGTTGAGATGAGGATAATGGCAAAAAATAAACATAACAAAGCATTTTCATTATACACACAGTCAGATGCAGCGCTCACGTGCGTTCTATGGTTGTGTGGCACAGTAAGGTCATCATACCTTCCCAACTCACCTCGATTTTATGCTGAAAACCTTAACTCTGGCAGGAGAAAGTCCAAGAAAAGTTAAGGTGAACATTTGGGCTTTGGGTGTTCACACTTTTTGTTTTTATGTCAGAGTAGAAGCACGTAATGTGGTCTTTAATTGTGTGGGACATTTTCAAGATATAACCGTATCGGTTTAATGAGAACTCATTTTGAATGTGAAACTTGAATATTTAATTTATTCCCTTTACATATGAAATCAGGTCAAACTTTTAACACCTGTTCGTGATTATTTTGGTGCTGTGCTTTGTTTTAGTTGAGGTATGTTCATTTAGATCCCCATTGACTTTAGAACCACAGACTGCCTCAAACACTAAGGTGTTTTGAAGCTCAATGATGGCGCCATATTGTAAATACTGAATCTAACTTTAAATCTATCCAGAAACAAAAACAAAGAGGTGAAACAAACAGCGACAACTGTCAGTCAACACAGCCACACCCCTTAATATGCATTTTTTTTTGGTTTACCAATAAAGAAACCTTTAATTGAATCAATTTATTCCTGCTGGAGAAACGATCATTTAAACATGACGTTAATGGGGACTTTGGACCTTGCAGCCGGGCTTTGGTGGACACTCAAGGAAGTTTTTGACGCGTGTGCATTAGCTTGATTTTTTTTTTCAGCTTAGAAATGTGATCTGTTTCTGTATTTTAAACTTTGTCTTTAGAACAGAGGAGGGGCCCAAATCCAGGAGGCTGGCCTTCCTGACGACTTGGAACAGGAGGGACCCGGACCCAGGTACATCTGCTTCAAATTACATATGATCATGAGTTGACACAAGAGTGGAGCAGCAGTGATTCTGTATGAGTCTTATCATAGGACTTATATAGGGATAGTAAGTCGTTGAAGTGGGGCTGTATGAGGTCCTTGTTAGTAGTGAAAGTATTAGCCGTAGGAGATGTGGTCAGCTTGGGCCCTTTATCGAGAGACTGCGATAGTGTTTCATCATGGACGCTGGGCTCTGCTGACTTCACTGTCAGCGAGCCACTTTGTTTTATCACTACTTAAACCGAGCACGTGTGGAGTAGTCCTGGTTCAACGTCCATTCACACAGTTTGTGTTGTTGCTGTGTGTTAACTGTGACTCTGTATGTCTCTCTCCTCAGTGTGTCCCATAGAGTTTCCCATGATCCTGCGGGAGTCTCTGGAAGTCCTTTACTTGAATGACAACCAGCTGGAGTGTGTTCCCCAATCTGTGTGTGGTCTGCACAACCTCACTGAGCTCTACCTCTCCAAGTGAGTCCGTCCGTCTGTGTTTGTGTGTGTGTTCATACAGTGGCCTGTCTGTCTTGTCTTGGTTTGAAGCAGACATTCACAGTTATGGAAAGTTCAGTGACTTGTATGAGTGTTCTTTACTCTGATAATCTGGTGCACTGCTGTGTTCATTAAGAGAGCTGTCAATCATGGCATTTATAGCTTTTTTTATAGCGTCATATAACTCATTGAAAAAAAATCTTTTCAGCATGATAATCTCATGACACAGTCTGAATTTAAGAACATGTTTATAGTTTGACCCGTGTCACTTTCTGTTAACGTGGAGGAGGCGGAGCTTATGACCAGTATTGCAGCCAGTCAGTAGAGGTCGCTCCTATTGTATTCTTTTCATTTTTAGAGATCTGTAATGTTGTCCATCTTTTTATTCAGCATATGTAGAACTGCAATAGTCACACATTATGTTGACTTAATACTTGATGGTGTTGTTGTTTTTTAAAACTGAGGGGGGAATTCAGTAAGACTGGATTGTGTTCACCAGTCACTCCATGAAGTGCACATTAATTGTCAATGCTATCTGTTCTCAAGGTCCTATTCAGCATATGTCTCAAATGATATTTAAACACAAATGCACGTCTTATGCAGACCACAAGCAAAGGACTGGAGGAATTTATTTCAAACTGTGTAGGTCGATAGACACACCGGTTACCTAAATAAATGTTCAATAACACACTCAAAGTGGATTTTTCATGTCCCCTTTTAATGAAAGACATTTGTTTTTGGAGACAAGCCCAGGTTGTTCTTGTTTTTATGAGTCAGGCCCTGAGAAAAACTTTCAAACATAAATCAACATAAGAGCTGTAAAGGATGATCTAGTTACACTTTTGGACAGAAATAAAAAATGAAAATAGTCACACTTGAGCTCCTTCAGTGTGTGGGAACGTCTGCTATGAAGTCAGTCCTGCTGCAGCTGTTTGCAGCTGTTTGCAGCTGTTTGCTTACACTCTGACATTCATCCCAGAGTGATGAACGGAAGTCATGGATCTACAGTGTGCTGCTGCTGCCAAACATAACTTAGAGCAGTGCTCGCCCACTTGCTGCATGTGGCCCCCCCTCCTCACTCAATGTGGCCCGCGAGAATATTTTCAGAGATCAATACTTTTGTGAAGAAAGCACAGACCAATTTGTCCATGTTTTGACTGGAGGGGTGTCTCATTTTAAGAGCCATATTAACTTGCCAACAGACATGTTGCTAGCTACACTACTAAATCTCTCCTATTATTTTTCATTACTCAGACTGACACATTTAACTTCTCTTCTTTCACGTTCTTGCTGAGACACAACACACATATCCAGATGCACATCATGTTATAACCGCTGATACAATCCCACCGCTAGGCAAAAACTAAAATGTGCACAGCATCAGTTATTCAAATCTCCAGACATGTTGACAGGCTCAGACAGGATCTAATGATTCTTAATGTTCTGTCTGATTAACATCAAGTAAAGGGAAGCCGTTCATATTTATTGACTCTTTCTCTGTGCTGGAATCCTTGTTTCTCTAAGCGTGCATGTACCATGAGACAGTCTGTTTTATTGTCTGTAGGCATGCTGCCACAAAATACAAACTACAGTATCTCTTTGTTGAGTGTGTGCGTGTGTGTGTCTGCGTGTGTGTCTGTGTTTGAGGGTTCATCTGTGTCTGCATGACAGAGAGCTTGGTGTCCCACAATCGAGGACTGAGATGAAGAGGGCAAGTTTTCCTATTGGTCCTTATCTTACTCCGCTACATCGGACCAATACGAGAACAGTAGAAGACGAGGGACACAAAAGTTTCTCCTCACCCTCTATTCCAAACTTAGAAAATGAAAAATAAATCACTCTATCTGCGAATGTGCTATTTCCTTATAGACAGAGCACTGACGGAGCACTGTGCTGCATGTCTCTGAGTGTGTAACAAGCAGAGAAATGTGGGATGAGTGTAGAATAGTGTTGTTTTAGGAATTTAACGACCAACCAACCCATGCTTGGTGTGTTTAATGGACCTGCAACAAATATGTGAAAATGAAAAGAAGAAGTGCTGGCATGCATTTTTAGTTTTTTGGTACACTGCTCTGTTTATAAAAGTAAAAATACATGAGGTAACTTTGATTAAAAGCTTTATATAGTATTATATAAAGCTTAATTAAACTGTAAGTTTATATATAAGTTATCATAATTGGCAATTCAAAGGTAAAAGATTTGTCATAATAAGCTCTCCAGCAGTGAGAATCACATTAATGGCCGTCCCTGCTGCAGAGACCAAACTGACTCTTTGATGAAGTGGGGTGCATGGAGCTTGTTTGGCTCTTTACATGAGATTCCATGTCCAAAGTTATTATGTCTTTAAAAACAACGTCACATTGTCTTTAATGTGACTTGCTGAGCACTTTTCTTCCTCCTGCCCTGGGAACAGTAACCCTGGAATCCGGGAGCTTCCAGCAGAGCTCGGTCAGCTCTCCAACCTGTGGCAGCTTGACATCGAAAACCTCAACGTCACGAATGTGCCCCAAGATGTCAGAAAAGAAGGTACAGTTTAAGTGTCTCCAAATTAACGCACACCATTTTTTTAATTTTTTTTTGCTCTTCAAAGGAAATTCGACTAACAACACAAGTTTTAGGCATTTAGATTCAGGTCCTTAAAGAACTGCTAAAGAGTCGACAAAAACAATCCCTGAATTTCCCTCGGAATCAATAAAGTATCTATCTATCTATCTATCTATCTATCTAATCTATCTAATCTATCTAATCTATCTATCTATCTATCTATCTATCTATCTATCTATCTATCTATCTATCTATCTATCTATCTATCTATCTATCTATCTATCTATCTATCTATCTATCTATCTATCTATCTATCTATCTATCTATCTATCTATCTATCTATCTAATCTATCTAATCTATCTATCTATCTATCTATCTATCTATCTATCTAATTAACTAAGATGTATTGCTACTAACACTTAACCAGAAAGCCTTTATGAAAGAAGACCTCAGAAAATACCTGTTATGTTAGTACCTTGTGTCAAACATTTCACTTAAATAAATTCGGACAAAATGTTGATAATATCCAAATTCCTCTTCGGAATGGCACAGGGACATCCCTTCAAACGCAGTAACTTAAGTGACGGGAAGTAAAGCTTGTCACTCTGATATTTGTATTGGTGAAAGCTCTCACTGATGAACAGCTCCTGTGTGCACATTCTCAAAGACAAACGGCTCCCAAGTCTTTCCAAGACAGTCTGAGTAATACTTTTATTGTTTACCTTCATTAACATTAATCCAACCTGGAGTATTGTAAGACCATCACATTTGAAACTAATACATTAATTAAAATGTGTGAACTGTGTATTTACTTTAAGAATCAATGATGTCATAACTCCAGACTGTGACACCTCTTCTCTCCAGGTTCTGGCTCTGTCCTGGCGTTCCTCAGGGCACACCTCCGGAAAGCTGAGCCGTTCAGACTGCTGAAGATGCTGGTGATCGGCCCCCCCAGGCAGGGAAAGACCACTCTGCTGGAGGCTCTGCAGTTTGGAAAGACTTCCCCCTTCACACCCGCAGCCGAATGCAGCATATCCACCTTCACCTGGGAGCTGGACAAGCCCAACGGAGGCAAAAACAATGTAAGGATCACAGAGGCAGCACATAAACTCTAAACAACTCCATTACCTCCATTACCTACCATTAAAAATAGATACTATTGTTAAAATTCAAAACCTTAACAAGAGCTCCTCCCCCATCCATCCTCCCTAGAGCTGCAAAATCTGCTAATCTCATGTCTGGTAAAACGAGGGGCGTCGAAAATGGCCATATGGGAGTATCTTAAAATCACCTCCCTTCTAGCATGTTTCCTTTATGTCTTATGATATACTGAGGTCAATTTATGATTGATTTCAGTACATATCTTGCATATTGGTCCTTTAATGTACTGCCCTGCATATAAAAAAAGGACTGTTTCATTTAATGAGCAGTTTTAATACTCACTTGGTAGTTCCTGCTGTAATGTTAGCGTCTATTCCTCAGCAGCTCCAGGGTGACTGTCAGAAGGAAAATAAAGGGTGGCTGATCACCACAAACCATTTCAAGTTGCCTGAGATACTCCCCACTAAATAACAAACCCCATGACAAACCCCACGGTCATTAAATGACAATTTAGGTCCGACTTCACGATAACGTCACAGCAGTTGCGCGTACACTGATTTGCAGAAAACCAGCGAAAACAAACACGGAGAAGAAGGTCAGATCTCTGGTGTGTAGGGAAAATGGATGTCAGAATATGAATGCGAAAAACGTGACCTCCATTGCTATAGAATATGATCCACAAAGATGCCCTTTGAAGAAAACAGGATATGTAGAGCATGGTGTTATCTCATGTTGGCTGGCTAGGCAGAAAGCAAACATCTAACACATCTCAGTATAAAATGTCCTGGAGATTACCATAAAGTACAAAACTGTGTTTGTCAAGAGATCTGCATGTCTTGACTTTTTTCTCTTATGTAGTTTATCTCAGGTATAGACGCTTAGTTCTTCACAAGGTCTAAAAAGATGTCTGATGTCACAGTTTAACTGGTGGTGAATTAACTGGTGAGCCTCCAGCAGATGTTCGGCAGAAGCTGATTTTATTTAATTTTTTTCTCAAAAAATTATTAAACCTACTACATCCTATTTACAGATGCCTATTCAAAGCAATTCAAACAGTGGGGACTCATTCAGAAAAAACTTCACATAAACCATTTCACTAACTTCTGCTGTCCAAACAAAGTGGGTGGGCGAAGGGTTGCCTATAAGTATGTTTTGTAAAATACAGCAGGTATATTCAGCCGAAGCTTTTTTTTTTTTTTTTTTTTGTCACAAGCTTCCGAAGGATTTGTTAGGGGCCTCCACATTATATATATATATTCCTGTCAACATGTGTGTAACTCGTTCAAGTGGGATTTGGTGGCGACTTTGTTTGGCATCTTGTTTGGAGCATTTTTCTGCCCTCAGGGAGAATATCCTTTAAATGAAGAAAAAGTCCTAACTTTCGATGAAAGTGAAAAGTCACATGTTTTTGAGCATGTTGTTCAAGCATGAAATGTGATGACTTTTTGCGTAGAATCATTATTATTGTATGTTTAGAAAGGAATCTCACAGGACTCAGTGCTCAGGTCACGACTGTTCAAAGTGAGCTCTGTGGATTTGATTGTCTGAAATTAAATCAAGAGATTAATCTTTTATTAAGGACATTTTGATGTTGTAAGTCGTCTCAGACAGTTTTTTTTTTTCTCATGTGGATTTTACCTGCCCTCCTTCAGGGAAGACTCAGCTCTGGTTTTGTTCCCCCACAGAAGGACTCGGTGGCGTTTAACGTGTGGGACATCGGTGGGCAGGCCAGCATGTCCACGGTGAACCAGTGTTTCTTCACTGATAAGGCCCTGTATCTGGTCGTCTGGAATCTGGCTCTGGGAGAGGAGGCTGTGGCCAACCTGCAGACATGGCTGCTCAACATTGAGGTGACATTTTAGCACACTAAAACACACACACACACACATTTCTGCTGGTCCTTTGAGAAGCTGGTGTTACTGTGACTGCAGCAGGGAGGGGCTCTGAAGAAAGAGCTGGTGTTTGTGTTTCCAGTTAAAGGAAGGAGTGTCCAGATTCTATGGAAAATTAATTAGTTACAGACCACATAAATCAAAAACTGTTTATTAGATGTCATTGAAGAGAGGCATGACGGAACAACTTCAATCAATTGCCTTAAATCTGTCATTGGAGCCTCATTACAAACTATAATTTGTTTCACTGTCTGATGTTTGTGGTTAGTGAACTAAATTCAAGTGTGACATTTTTTAAATTACGTGACTAGATTGCTTTTTGCCTGCAGCACTGAGACATCAATAATTTCTGCACCATTCTCCTTGATCAGTCAAAGTTTGTGGGTCCTAAACTGCTTCAACAGGAAAGGCAACTTGATTTCATTGTTTCCTACTGATGTGTCCAAACAGCCTGTGATTGTTGCATCATGAAGCAGTGCAAAGCGACGCACTGTTTTTGGCCGACTGCCTGTATCTACGTGTATTTTCCTTTCTGTTGCTTGCTTAGACATGGCCGATGAACGAGGAACAAGGTCTGAGTGACTGACGGGAAAACGTTCTTGATTTTCTTTCACTTTTCTCACATAACACAGAGCGTGTTAGCTTGTTTTGCAAAGTTCATACAGTCTAGTTAAGGTATATGTTTAACTGTGACACAAATATTGAGCGTGTGTTGAAAAGGAGCGAAAGCTGGATTCAGCTTATCACCGTCTAAAGCTCATGAATAAAAATTGCTACACGCATCCGTTACTCCACCTTCAAAATAAAAGCGCAAGATGTCACAGTGTTTAAAAGAGGAAACTCAAATTTACAGAGAAGTGAAGTGAATATTGAACAGATGCTGTGTGGGCGGTGAGAGTATGATGCTAAACAATGTGAAGAGATATCTAACATGCCTGCTGTTAGGACACATCCTAATTGTCTGATAACATTATAAAAAGCACCAAACATATGCTACATCACTCTCTACAAACACATCAGACTACACTGATAAAAACAGACCTGTTACCTCCTTCAAAGGGTTAAAACCAGATTGATTGGCGGGTTTGGGCGGCTGTGGCTCAGTTGGTAGAGTCGTCGTCTCTCAATTGACACTTAACCCCCACCCCCCTCCTACCAGCTCAGGAGCGCCTGCCAGGGGCTGCTCCCTCACTCTCCTCACGCACATAATTTCCCTTCAGGGATCAATAAAGTAATAGTAAGTAGTAGTAGTAATCTTCTTCTTCTTCTTCTTTTATATCTCACCAAACTTTCCTTCAAAAAAAAAAAAACCTCAGCAGAACAGCAACAACTCCCAAACACATTTTACTCCACAGAACATGCAAAGTGCCATCTTTACTTATAGAGCTTTCCATCTTTCAGAAAACCTCCCGCTTCCCTATGACTCTACCCGCAGTTACTCCTGCCAGAGCCTGTATTTCAATTCCAAGTGAGCTGATGTGAGAACGCAGCAGGATATTTTACATTATTGCAGAGTGAACACAAAAAGACCCAAGTGAAAAATTCTTCATTAATTATTTTATCACCTGAGCTGGAACAAAGCAAACAAGCTTTAGGTGAGAAAATACATTTAGAGTAACAATCTGAGCTGTCAGGCAGAAATACAACAACTTTTAGTCGACTGTATTTGATCAGGCAAAATTCTCTCAAAATATTGTTTTTCAGCCTTTTTCAGGACTTATTGCCTGACAGTAACAAATACAGTATATTGTATTTCACCTTTAACTTTTAAGAGTTTTTGGCAAAGTGTTTCCCCAGGATGTTTTATTCTCTTACTGACATTCAAAGTATCCTCGTGTCCAATTTAAGGATCGACTGTGTGTTTTTTAAAAGCCTGTCATAGTACACAGTATGTGTTTTATGCACATTCATTAACACTAGCTGTGTGTGTTGTCGCCTGCAGGCTCGAGCTCCGAACTCTGCCGTGCTGGTGGTGGGGACACATTTAGATCTCATCGACACCAAGTTTCGCACTGAGAGGCTGGCCACGCTGAGGGCTTATATACTGGCTCTGTGCCGGTCCCCATCAGGGTCTCGGGCCTCAGGTTTCCCTGATATCACCTGGAAACACCTGCAGTAAGAACACTTTGACATGTTACTGTGTAGTTATAGTAATGATGGAAAGATGCTGCAGAATGTTCATTTGCGTCATACTGTATCTATGAGTCTGCAGAAATTGTTCATGTGTGCTGTGTGTCTGTTCAGTGAAGTATCCTGCAAGACCATGGAGGGGTTAAACACACTAAAGAAGCTCATCCACCATGTGGCACTCTCCATGAAGGACATTGGCATCTCAGCTGGAGGCAGTAAACTGTGGGGCAGACTGGTGAGTGGGGCAGTAAACTGTGGGGCAGACTGGTGAGTGGGGCAGTAAACTGTGGGGCAGACTGGTGAGTGGGGCAGTAAACCTTGAAGAAGACTTTTGAGTTAAAACATTTTTTTAAAGCCGTTTGTAAATCATTACCAGTGGTCTGCAAAACTGTGCGGAGTCTGTGAGCACAGCCATTAACTGTGCTCATGGCTTTGTGAGATATGTGCACGCAATCATTTATTTATCATATTTATTTACACAAGTTTATTTCATTCATTCAAATAGGCCTTTTTAGTAATTACTTTGTTCAGGTGGGTATGATATTCCTCCTCCAAGAGGAGGCGTGACACAAAGGATTTGAAAACCACTGCTATGTCTCATGCTTAACACCAATGACAGGTTAAAAGGAACCGCACAAGGAACCTTAAAAGGTTCCTTATGCGGTTAAAAGGTTCCTTATAAGGTTACTTATGCGGTTCCTTATCCTTAAAGCACTTATTCCTCTATTTTAATTTTTTTTTCTATTTGGGGCTTTTATGCCTATTTGGATTGGAAATCGGATGGTGGAAAATCGGGGAAACAGAGTCTCCTTGGAGGACTATAACATCCATAACCGCAAGTTTATCTGCACCCCGGACACACACATTTTTACCTTCCACCAGATCCCTCGGAGCTACCTCACCCTGCAGGAAGCCGTGATTGCAGAGAAGAAGAGGAGGGGCGCTGAGGGAGAGGTCCAGTACCTAACCGATGTCCAGCTGGACTGCATCATCGAACAAAACCCAGGAAGTGACATCAGAGACTATGAGGACTTTCAAACAGGTACTTGTTCAGCAGACACTTGTGAGATGTGAAAAAGATTTGTTTAAATAAAGTTCCCTGGAAGTGTCTTATTGGAAGAAATGATTAAAGCTAGTTAATGAGTAAGAGATGATCATCTGTGCTTTATGTCTTTATCTCTGTCGGCAGAGGAAATATATTCAACCATCATTTACAACAGAAATGGAGAACAACTTACATTTGCTACATTTAAAGTGACACAGCCATATACTTAACAAATGATCAATGTGGTAGCAGAAGATGAGTTAGAGAGGCCTGCATGACACAACACTGAGGGGATCGTAGACTATATAAAACATGGACGTCACCCCTTTGGTTTCCCAAAGAAAAGTTATAAAGCTAAATGATAAAACTCGCCATATTGGAAAATGTGATTCTACTTTACCTTTACTCTAACTTTACATCAATATAGAAAGAGAAAAAGAGGTGGAGTTGAGATGGGCCTTCAGCCTCCTGACAAACAGAGCTGTATCTCATTCACCGTTCTGTTACATGTTTACTGTATGTGTCACCTTCAGTGTTGTAGATTCTTAGTCTTTTTACCTCTTTCCTCCGTTATTATCCCCTCCTTTCCTTTTTTCTTTTTAAATAATGTTCGGCTCATGGTATTTTTATATCAGGCTACTGTGTACTTTTTTTTTTTTTTTTTTAAAGGTTTATTTTTGGCCTTTATGCCTTTATTGATAGTGAAGGACAGTGGATAGAGTCGGAAAAAGGGAGAGAGTAGGGAGAGACATGCGGGAAAGTGGCCACAGGCCGGACGCGAACCCGGGCCGCCCGCGCGAGGAGCAAAGCCTCGCTACATGGGGCGCGCGCACTGCCGCTGCGCTATCGGCACCCCACTACTGTGTACTTTTAACATTTTGATTATATCTTAAAAATGGACCGCATGCTCACGGCTCTACTGTTTTTGTGACCACATCCAGCCATCAGCTTCCTGATAGAAACAGGGACCCTGCTGCACTTCCCAGACACAAGCCATGGTCTTTGCACCCTCTACTTCCTGTGTCCTGTTTGGCTGTCAGAGTGCCTGGAGAGGATCCTGCACCTCAAGTCGTCTCGCTCTATCACCAGGAACGGAGTGATCCGAACTGAAGACCTCAGGGTGAGCATCAGGAAGCTGCCACTCAAACGATCACTGTGTGTCTGCAGAATGAATACTTTGAGTGGCTTGGGTACCTGTTAATCATTTTTGTTTAAATCTGTTCAATCAGCAGGGAAATCTACCAGGAAACATTTCACAATATGCTGTATTTTTCACACAGTCTTATCTGTAATTGCATATTCTTATTGTGTAAAGATATATCAATCAATCATCATCAATCAGTCTTTATTTTTATAGCATCAATTCATAACAGGTGTTATCTCGAGACACTACAAAAAGCAGGTAAAGGACCTTACGTATTGCTATATTACAAGAGCCCAGCTTAATCCGTCATTGCATGGCAAGAAAAAAACTTCCCTTTAATGGGCAGAAACCTGAGCAGACCCGGGCTCATGACAGAACAGCTGTCTGCTAAACTGTGCTGGGCTTGAAAATGGGATGGGGGAGATGGGATAAGATAAAACTGTCAAGTTATTAATTTCAATGCCATAGGCTAAAACAAGATCCAGGGTGTGGTTAAATCGATGAGTAGGTTTGTTTACACCCTGGGTGAAGCAAGTAGACTAAGACTGTCATTAACAACATCCACATGGATATTCAAGTCGCCTACAACAATTATTCTATCACTGCTAAGAACTATGTTTGATAGAAATTCTGCAAATTCAGATAGAAATTCAGATTATGGGCCAGGAGGGCGGTAAACTATCACAATTAGAACTGGCTGAAAAGTTCTAGAGACTGGATGTGAAAGACTGAGTGCAAGACTTTCAAAAGAGGTATAATTCAGCTTTGGTCAAGTGTTAATTACAAGACTAGAATTAAAAATAACTGCTACTCCACCACCACGACCAGTGTCTCGAGCTATATGAGTGTTAAAATGACTGTGAGGGCTGGATTCATTCAAACTGACATTCATCCTGAGACAGCCAGGTTTCTGTTAAACAAAGCAGATCAATACGATTTTCTGGTATCAGCTCATTCACTAAAAGAGATTTGGATGGCAGCGATCTAATGTTTAATAGGCTGCATTTAATTGTCAGATTTGTTTGCAAAATCGTATTAGTATTTTTAATTTTGATTACATTTCTGTGATTTATGCCTGTTCTATTGAAGTTTGGATTGCTTATAACAACAGGTCTGGGCCGGAGAACAGACACGGTATCTGTAGTATGAGTAGAGTTACCGTTAGATTTACAGTCATAAGGACAGCTATAGTGGCAGTTAAACAGATCTAAAGGAAGCGCAGAGAAGTGTGTAAGACTGCAGCTCTGCCTCCTGGTCTGAACTCTGATGAGTTGTCAGGGTTTGGGTTTAATAAACTCAATATAGCATGTAAGCTCACAGACGATCGAGCAAAGGAAGCTTGGAGCCAAAACTGAGCTCAATAGTCTCCCAGTGAATCCTGCATTCTAATCATAGACTGTATATTAAGATGGACGGAAAACCCTGCCTGGAAGTAAAGCCAAAACATTAAGAGCTCCCCCTGCTGACTGGCTTCAGTATCTACTGTAAACCCTGACTCCTTCCTGTAATATAAAAAAAACATTCTCAAACTTGTCTTTTACTTAAGTACCGTAAGACTTTATTCTGCTGATTTATGTCCAAATGTTCCTTTTTTAAGAGAAGTTTAGTTTGTTATTTGATGCTATTCTTTCAGCAGAGCAAAGATTGACAATTTCAATTTAGTAAGTTAGGACCATAGGAGCTTTAATAAAGTTAATAAAGAGTCTTCACAAGTTTAAACCCAGCTCTCAGTTACTTTAGGATCTGATTTTGCTGCTGGTGTATTCACACTTTAAATTTCTCTGACATTTTCTCCATCTCAAAGTCTTTGTTTTGCAGAAAAAGAATCCTGGGTAACATTTTAGAAAAAAAAAATGTTTTGGTTTTCTGAGTGGTTGAGTACGTTGATGATGACAATGACTGCCTGTAGTGTGCTCTGTGATGCAGATGCTGTTAGTAGGAACAGGCTTCACTCAGAAGACGGAGGAACAGTATTTCCAGTTTCTGGCCAAGTTTGAGATTGCTCTTCCTGTAGCCAGCAACAGGTAAGTCACTGTTATACTTATTGATACTGAGTTAATACAGTTCTGTATATAATCCTAAAACACCTGTGGTGTTTTCACCCCCGCACAAAACTCCTGCCAGCTTCTCGAATTTGTCTGGGTGAGCTGCATGTGTGAACACAAACAGCTACATTTTTCAACCCGACCTTACACAGATTTTTTTTTCCTGTAAGCCACCTAATAAATTTTGCATGTAAATTCAGGTTGAGCTGAGGCGTAATATCCTAATTATTTTTAACACTGTGGATTCACTAAGAAAACTAAGATAATAAAGTTCACAAGTCTTCAGATATCGTCTTGTTTTAAACCAAATCAGTAGGCTGAAATCATTTTGACTTCAATTTGGCTGAGTACCTGAGTTATTACGTATTTTTCATCAGATATAATTAAAGACTGTGGTCATAGTGAAATCATCAACGTGTAAGAGTTGTCAGTATGTCGTTGTTACATTAGAAATACACAAGAAGCATTCACAGTTTGTCACACGGCGAAAACAACTAGTCCTATGAATAAACACAATACTTTTCTGTGGTGTCCCTCTCCTTCTGTACAGCAGCAGTGAAGTTTGTTATACAACATTTACTTTCATATGTTCATCTCTTTTCTTCTCATTATTTCAATCTGACAGAAACAGAAAGACTGACAGTTAATCTTTGTGCATAAGAAGTGTTAAACATCCCCTTAAAACTGAGCGTGCTCAGAGCCTGAAGTAGAAAAAAGTTACAGAGAAAGTTCTTAATCGGCTTCATGATACTTTATATCTCTGACTGCAACTTCAGGTGTTGCTGAACTTGCTTCCTCATATGGTCTGCTAGAAATGAAAGATAAACCGGCTACAAACCGCACCAGCTGGTGAAGTTGGTCGTCTCTCAACTGGAAGGTTGGGGGTTCAATCCCCGCCTAAGCCACGTCTTTGTCCTTGGGCAAGACACCCCAAGTCGCTTCTGTGTGAATGTGTATTATTCTCATATGACCCTGTGGATGCGGCAGCCTCTACCATCAGTGTGTGAATGGATGTGAAGTTGAAGGTGTGACCTCGCAGTGTAAAAGCGCTTTGACGAGTAAAAAGACTAGAAATGCTGCAACAAACATGAACTCACATTTTTCATTTTTTCAATATCTTCTCCTTCTCTTGCTGTAGCTACTTGCTGCCTCATCTCCTCCCCCCAAAGCCAGCCATGGACATCCACAGCTTCCGCCAGCAGACCAACAACACCCTGCAGCGCCTCGTCAGGATGAGCTTTGTTCCTGCCGGGTTCTGGGATCGCTTCATCGCCAGGATGCTCATCAGCCTCACAGAAATGGACCTGCAGGTACTGAAAATAGCAGTCTGTTATCATTCATCTCTCTTTTAATGTTAGGCTAACATCATGACCTGTAATGCTGTGGGGGTTTTTTTTGTTTTTTTTCAGTCATTCGAGCCTAAAAGGAATGCCAGATGCAGGCGCAGCAGGAGCTCTGTGATCCACAGTTTTGCAGGAAACCAGCAGAGGAACCGCTGCAGCACCTTCAGAGTCCGACGCAGCAAGACGATCTATTGGAAGGAGGGGCTGCTGGTCACTTTTGATGGAGGTTACCTCAGGTCAGAGATGGTGCTGAACAGCTGTGATCAGGAACGACATGACACAAATGATTAAAGAAATCCAGGAGTTTAGTGTTGGAGCTTCAGTTAGATCCACAGCTTAAATATTACCACCACAGGGTAATGTACAAAAAGAGAACACACGGCTACTCTAAGAATAAGAAAATGTCGATGGTGAAACTTTCAGTGATCGTGGCTGTGTTTGTGCTCCTGCAGCGTGGACTCATCCGATGTCAACTGGAAGAGGAAAAAGAGTGGAGGCATAAAGATCATCTGCCAATCAGAGACCAGAGACTTCTCTGCCATGGCGTTCATCACCGACCACGTCAACTCCTTGATGGAGCAGTGGTTCCCCGGTCAGTGAACTTTTAAAGTCAATGATAGGAAGACAAAGAGTGTTGTTTGTTTCTGGGCAAGAAGATCCATCGATGAATAAAACATCATCATGATGTGTTCAAATGTAACGTCAAGACGAAAAAATATCAATGTTTTGGCGAGAAACAAACGAATAAATTTGTTTTGATGAATAATTTGATTGTTTTCTCAGCATTATAAAACCCATGTGCCGTCTGTGTTCTTGTTTTTTTCTTTAAAAGTATTGATTGTTGTAAGGACTATAAGACTAGCATCAGTAATAAGTCTTGATATTACAAAAATATACAATCCCCATCCCTAGTGAAAGGTCTTCTGTCAGGTTTATTGAGTGAAGCAAGTCTTTGAAATCCCCCCCTCAAGGATTAGGAATCCAGGCGTATTGTTAACCAATAAAATAATTAATGCCTGTTTTTTTGTTTTTTTTGTCAGCTCTGCAGCAACATTCACTCATATTCATGTCTGCTGTCTTTTTCTCCTCTGCTTTAGCTCTGACAGCCAGTGAGAGTGACGGGAGTCTCCTCATAGAGCAGTACGCAGCCTGTCCTCTCTGTGCCTCTCTCAGCCAGGAGACACAGGACGAGCATCTGTCGGGAGAGGCAGGAGGACCTGAAGGAGGCGTTGCAGGAATTCATTACTTTAACATGGAGGACTGTGTGCTGGCTGCAGTGGAGAAGGAGCACATCGTCTGTCCTCAGCACCCTGAGCAGCCCGTCCGTCTGCAGGAGCTGGTCCCTGAACTCTTCATGACTGACTTCCCATCCCGGTACGTCCCTGGATCGAATCATTACAGATGAAAAGGTGGAAGGAGGTCAAGCTTTCCATTAGGATCTCTATCAATATATAAAACTATATTTTTAATTATAGAAACTGATACACACACACAATACCAATAACAAACACAGTGTGGACTCGTACGGTTAAATTTATCCCAAATATTTTACCTTTCAATGTCTTCTAGAGGGAGTCCAATAAAAAATACATCTAGAATCAGATTTTAAAAACAACACACACTAAATGATCGAAAGACTTCTAAAGGTAATACACAGGCGAGTTAGGCAAACGAGCAGGGAAAAAAATGATGTTTCTGTGTTTGGTTACACATGTCCATCATCATTTAAGAATCAGGCAGCGGTTCTGACAACGAAACAAAATCCTACAGTACAACCAGGGTTAACCTGGAAAAGTGATTTTAACATTTCAAGTCCTGGGGGAAAAAAAAGAAAAAGTCATTGAAATATGGTGGAATAAAACCTGTGTAATAGGGTCGCTGTGCTTCAGTGAACATCATTTGAACAGATCAGTCACGTCACTTGACGTTGTTGTTTTCTGTTTGGTCACTTCAGAGTCTCCTCAGAGGTTTAACTTGGACAAGTATAAGACATTAGAAAAACCTGTATAATTCTGCCTGTCTTGGCCAGTGTGCATTTTACTCACAGAAAATATGATGATAACTATTCATCAAGAAAGAACAATCCACAACATAAAAGTGTGTGTGTGCGTGTGTCAGGCTCTTCTTAGAGAGGGCAGATCTGGACTACTCTGAGGACGAGAACAACATCCTGGGTCAGGGCGGCAGTGGGACGGTCATCTACAGAGCTCGATATCGGGATCAGCCAGTGGCCATCAAACGCTTCCACTTCAAGAAGTGTCGACAGCAGACCATCACCAGCGACACAGGTACTCACACGGGATCATTTCTATTTGTGTTCACTTTAAACACGCCATCAAGGTGAATCAGAAATAGAAAAATAAATGAAAGAGGACATACTGTTGACTGAGTTTCAACTTGAGGCTTTGTTAAAATAAGACGTTTCTTAATTTATACTTATTAGAGATATTTGATGTTCATGGTTCAGAAAGATCTGTCATAGAGGCTGTGGAGGAGAATCTCATCACACGGGGGTCTTGTAGAGATCATAATCTAAGCAATGTATTTAAAAAGATCATTATACATCAAATGAGGAAATAATTGTCAAATGATTTTGAATTAATAAATATTATTACAATTAGCAGAATGCTTGAAAGAAATGCATCCAGTAATATCCCTCTGTAGCACTGCTAGAGTAATAATTGTACTGTCATAAATTATGACACTAAGTCCGGCCTTCATATTAAGAATCCCCCTTTATCGGACATGCAAGTATACACCACGGAGGATAAACCCACATTGATCACACACTGAGGACGTACAGCCTTTCATAGAAACAACAAGGCTAAAGAGATGGAAATATAGACCTCAATGGTGTTCAAATCAATCAATCAATATGGGCGAACGAGGTGGCAGCACAACCTCAAAGGGGAGCAGATATAGTATGCAAGGATTGGCTCTGATTTTCTTTACTGGATTGCATGAACAAAGCTGTGTGATGCCCTCTGTCACTCACATGTATACGGGTGTACGGTAAGTGTGGTTAGAATGAATGAAGATGTTGAGAGACCTCATTGTAGGGAAAACGAGGAGCCAAAGTTGTGCTGTTCAAACTCAGTAATTGTAACTTTAATCACACTGAAACCTGCAGGATGAACACAGATCCACTTCTAGTTTTAAAATAATTAAGGCAGCTTACAGTTTATGAACCACAAACAGCACGCATGGGACAAACATAAAAAAAAAAAAACAACAACACTATCCAGCTGTTTTCACAACAATGAATTACAAACATCCTGAGACTATCTCTACCAAGACAAAAGATCAACTTTAAACCACTCTCTTAAGCTCGTGGTTGGTTAATGTTTCGATGATTCTCGGGGTAAACAAAAGTGGAGCCTTTTAATGGATTCTTTGCAACTTCGGGGTAATTCTCAAAGTAGCTGGAGACGAGTGGAGAACAAGAGTGGGGCGTAGATGGATAGTTATCATCCTGGTAGCAATGGACACTTTTTGGTTTTTGTGCTCTTTTTTTTTTTCTTTTGCAGGTTAATTGAGATGCTGCGTCGAAGCAGTTTCATCACAATGTTTACAAGTGACTTAAAAAAAACTGTGCTCCACACACACAATCAATCAATGACACACAACTGTTAACTTTGGGTTGTTTTATTTTCCAAGATTCTTAGTGGTCATGTATAGAATCCAAGGGATCAGTCATGTAAGTGTGAATTGGGGCGGCAGTAACTCAGTCTGTAGGGACATTAGGGACTCCATTTTTCCATTTTGCAGAGCCTTAACGGCTGAAACAGAATGTACAGTAAGGGATGTCTTTGATGTACACATTATCATCAATAGTGTTTGTTTCTGAAGGGTGTCAGTATGCTCAGTTTGCTTCCTAATCTCCTCAGACACGATGCTCAAACATCTGCAGTCCGCTGACGCCTGTCGGAGCTTCTCGGAGTTTCGCCAGGAGACGAGCATGTTGCACTCTCTGCAGCATCCCTGCATCGTGTCTATGGTGGGCATCAGCATCCACCCGCTGTGCTTCGCCCTGCAGTTGGCCCCTCTGGGCAGCCTGAACACTGTCCTGGAGGAGAAGAACAAAAGCAAAGGTACAGCCGTCTTCATTATTTTATTAACCACCTGCACTAAGTTTTTATTTTATTCCAAATCTCTCTCACTCCAAACTCGTGCAGCCTATTTCTTTCAACAAAAGAGAATGAGTTCCACTTGAAGAGCTAGTCTTTGAGCTCAATCTACCAAACATGGAGCATGAGTAAGGGGGGTAAAATACGGTCAATCTGAAAATCTCCTCTTCTGAAATATTTGGACAACAGGAGATCAGATTGTAAAGTGGACGTACGTCACCGGAACATTAAAATGTGTCTGTGTCTGCAGCCTCCAGGTACATGCCTCTGGGTCACATGCTGACCTTTCGAATAGCCTATCAGATCGCAGCAGGACTGGCATATCTGCACAGGAAGCGAGTCATCTTCTGTGACCTGAAATCTGACAACATCCTGGTCTGGTCTCTGGAGGTCTGTATACGAAGAACTGTGTAGCAGTTTCAGATTGAGTGAAATTTGTGTGAAAATACTTTGAGGTAGATGTCCATTTTAGATTCTGGTCTATTGAGAATAGTCTACTGTTTATACAAACTGTTTCTGTTTTGAATTAATGAAGTCCAGATATTGTTTTTGTTTTATCTTCACAGCCCAACTTTATACAGAAAAATGCTTTCAAATAATTGTATTCAAATAAATAAATCATCATATGAACAAAAACTGATTTTCTGTCATCTTATGGAACTTCAACTCTTGTTTGTTGGTCTTCTTCCAGCTGCAGGATCCGATCAACATTAAACTGTCAGACTACGGCATCTCTCGGCAGTCCTTCCATGAGGGGGCGTTGGGGGTCGAGGGCACGCCGGGTTATCAAGCTCCTGAGATCCGACCAGGCATCGTGTACGACGCCAAGGTACTGACCCTTGTGCTGTATGTGCAGCATTTTCTTCAATATGTGGCTCCTTTTTTTTACCTCAGCAAAAACTCCATCAGTAAAGACAGATCAGACCTCCAGTTTATCTGGAGGGAAATCTCGGAATGATAAATATGGATAGTTTTTCTGAGGCTCTTGGCTAAATCTATGTTTGACTATAAACCTCATTTTTTTCAGTCTCTCCATTTTCTCCAATGTAGCCCATGTGCTTTTAAATCTGTGTGTGTTATATTCCTTTATAAAAGAGAACACAAGAAAATTCAACATATACAGACCTATCTTTGGCCTTAGTAAGGGATCAATATGAGTGCTTCTTTCCACAGCTTCCACCCTGCACTCGTATCAGGCTTTACAGTCGTGCCGTCGCCTGTATTAAACATGGACAAAGTCCAAAGTGTCATCACTCGTTGGTTCCTAAAGAGGCGTGATGAAACCAAATGGTGGCGGTGGCCATTTTGGAAATGTAGACTCCACTTAACTTCAGGCTGATAGAGAAGCATCCAGCGGGTCATCTGTCTAGTGTTGAGGATTATTATGTGTTGTCTTCTGACTTCAGGGTGCAGCACTGTGATGCTTTCTTTAGGGAATCATTCTTTACCTTATCTTACTGATGTAGGTCTGCAGCAGGATCCAGTGGCGTTTTGACACTCCACTTAAAAAAACAATGGTAGACTATGATTCTCTTTCTCACTTCACTTTAGTTTGATAGCAGTTTCCAAGTTACAAACAAATCTGAGCTGCTTAAAGACCTTGTGCTACCCGACACAGAGGCTTTAAAGAAACAGATAGGAGCAGAAGAGAAGAAGAAGCCTCCTTACGCTGTTGATCATTCATTTATACCCTTTTTAGATCATAGCGATTCCCAACTTGTCCTCGCACCTCTCTCTGTCATAATGCCCAAAACATGTCTTATCTCACCTTGGCATGTTTAACAGCCTCATGTCTCCTTTCTATAATCGCTTGCCAGTGCAGCCCATCCTGACTCTAAAGCTCAGTGACTCCATAGGTTGGCACGTGAGCAGCCTGTGATGTGAAACATTCATGTGTTATCATGACTGTACACACACTCAGCCTGATTGTCTTCGCCTTGTTTTGTCTGTGTTTTTTGGGAAGGCTAAACAAACAAGAGATTTCTATTGCGCTGATCCATATTTAAATACATGCATGTCATGTTACAATGTCTGATGTCCAGACTCAACCTCTGCAAAGTATTTTTGAAACACAAGATACACTCGTAATCGCTGCACATGGTTTCCTGCTGCTCTAAACGAGGCGTTACAAGAACTTTGCAAGACTTGGCCTAAACCTTACGTCAGATTCTGCTGATGTGTTAGATCAATGCGTGGAGAGAAGTTGTAGGACACGGCCACCTGGAAGCTCACTCAAATGTCCCTGCAGTTGAAGAGGTCATTAAAGAGACAGTGTGTCCCCAGACTGACACGATGAATGGAGAAAGTGATAGATCTCCTTTAAGCGTATATCAGCAAAGACATACGGTATATGACACACTTTGTATGTCATAAAACGACAGATTATAAATGATTATGATTAATATTCTATTTTATGTCCGTTTTCCCATTAGGTATTGTTAGTAGCTATTGACATGCAAATGGTGCATCTTCTCACAACACTAGCGGATTCTAAACATCAGGATGAAGACGTCACAAAGAACGCTGACACTCAGTGACGGGATTTAGCTCAAGTGAAGCCAAACAACAAGCTACACTGGTCAATCCAAATGCGAGAGTGTGTGTGTGTGTGTGCGTGTGTACGTGCACTGTTGTTCAGAGGAGGGAGGGATAGCTTGCCTCTGTATTTGTTTTAGCTGACACTCAGAAGACTTCAGTTTGCAGGCTGCTTGTTTAGACTGTCTGCTTCCTCTCTGCGGCATGCTGCATGATTAAGACCGTATGTTTGTTTGGAAGGAACAGGAGGAGAAAGCTAAAGGTGGCCTACATGCAGGTTTTCTCAGCTCCTGTGTTGAATGCAGACAAAGAGTCACAACACTATGGCTCCCAAATACTTAATTATTTGAGATGTGCATTTAACGAACACAACGTTTCGAGCCCAACTTGGCTCTTCTTCAGCTGCACCAAAACTTATCACAACCCAACTTCCCATAGTAAAACTTTTTTTTTTTAATATGAGGACCTTTATGGCGGAGAGAAAAAAAAAACTTTTTTCAGCATCCCACTGTGGAAATAAAAACATGAGTGTAAATCCGACAGTCTCTTGTGTTCAAGACAAGAACACAGCAGAAGCTGGGGCTCAAACCCCCCACCGTCCGGTTAAGAGACGACCGACTACCAACTGAGCCACAGCTGGCCCACTAATATATAAATACAACAATGCAGAGTTTTCACAATCTTAACGTCTGAATATTTTAATGATTCTAAAGATGATTATGTTCGATGGTCCTGTGGTGTGAGCTGTGTTAAGAGTGATCCAATCTGCCTTGAAGAAAACACTTAGGCCACACACATTTCAAAACATAAAACAAGTTCAGTGTTTACAATCTGATCTCCTGCTGAGTCTCCACCTCTTTTTCTACGAGTATACTTTTTTTTTTTTTCTATTTCCTTAGCCCCGCCTTCGTGCCACCTCTTTCTGTAATTGATTTAAAGGACATTTGGGGACTGACTGCTTTACTGGCGCTGCCTCTATAGAGGACCCCCCCCCCCCACCGAGAGTGAGCTGACCTCAGCTCTCCTCCTCTGCAGGGTGTCAATGTAATGTTTAGATGTGGTTTCACTGTTTTAATGAGCCACAGACGGGCTGGATGGAGCGAATGGTAGAACAATTAAGTGTTAAATCGAAACATTAAGCTTCGGGGCTGTTAATGTGTGACATGAAACATTCATCAGCTGTTTGTAAACCAGCCTTCATAATGTCAAGGCTTTAAAATTGAGTTAAGGAATCCCAAACATGGACTATTTATTAAAGAAAGAATTAAATTAATGAAGAGCGGTGTCTGACGACTTTGTGTGTGCCTCTCTCTCTCTCTCTCTCTCTCTCTCTCTCTCTCTCTCTCTCTCTCTCTCTCTCTCTCTCTCTTCCCCCCCCCCCCCCCCTCTCTCTCTCTCTGGATAAAATAAGTTAACCTATACACAGGCACTTTTTGCACACGTGTTTTTTAAGTCTTGAAAGCCATTGTCGAGTGCGAGTACTCTTTCGCGATTCTTTCTTAGTTTGTCATTTTTTAAACTAAATATTTAATTAATATTTTTGACAACCATTTTTTAAACCAAGAGGAAGCCTCCTCTCCTCTAGAAACAAACATGTTCACAGCCTGGTTCAAACAACAATTTTGGTCTGATTAGTTCATCTCTTTATTGTCAGACACTGCAGGGAGTGATTTTGTTTTACCTCACAGGTTTTTACGATATGTGAGTCATGTATTAGAAGGGCCAAAACAGATCTGAGTGTCTTGTAACAGATTTTCAGGAGGCTTAAGGCCAGCCTGTCGTTAGGGTTGACCGAACGTTTGATAGAATCAGCATTTCCAATATGGTAACCGCCATTGGCCTCCAGACCGCCCTTCAGAAACCCATGGATGACATCACTGAGACTACGCCCATGTTTATATATAGTTTATCGTTCAAACTGATCTAAAAAAAAAAAAAAGATGATTTACTTTGTAACATTTAACAGTTTTAAGAACACTTCAAGATAATATAAACATGTACCAAGAGAGGAGCGCACATCTCGTCTCAATTGTACTCATCGCTTTTAAACCCCAGAACGGATTGGCCCTAGGATATATTTCTGACCTTTTAACTCCACATGTACTGATTGAAAAACAAAGGTGACAGAACATTTGCCTTTACATTTATGGTGGGAAAACTGCCCAAGTTTTTCTTTTTAAAACCTACAATATTAAAAGAATGTATTCTACCTCAGTATAATCAATCACTCTTGATGTGTATGTTGCCAATTCACAACTGTTATCTCGAGACACTTTACTTACGGGCAGGTATACACTTTGCTATAACTGTGTGAAGGTTTTACACAGCACTTAAATATCTCTGGAGATAGAGTCTCTGACACTTTAGATGATCGAAATGTTGAACGAGAAAGAATAGAGAAAGTATAATAGAGATGACTTTCTTTTATAAATATACCACATAGCCCATGTGGAACATCATCATACCACAGATGTGAAGGACATAAGGAGTCAGTAAGACGGGACGTGACAGCACTGAAGTTGCTGAGTGCTTTTGGCTCTTGTTTGTCTCTGCAGATATTCTGGGAAATCTCTCCAGTGTCTATCTGTTAGGATTCCAACAAAGGAATCCACTCAGCTATTTTAGTCCTGGTTTTAAGGATGAGATAAAGAGAAAGAATCAAAACTAACTGAAGTTGGTTAAAGTGTTGCTGTTGTTTTGGATCCACACCTCCCGACCAGAACAGCTCTGTGCAGAGATATGCTGAGTGTACTGTCCTGTTGAAGATGAATGACTTCCTCTTGTCTGCTGCTGTCTAGCTCAGTTAAGATAGATGTGTGTAAATTTGGGACGTGTTTACTCGTTAAAATAAAGGGAAAGACGAGTGTGTTGAATACGAGTGACAACCTTTTGTGTATAAAGGTGCAAAAAAAAAAAAAGTGTTCCTAGAGTGTTTCCATGAGAGGCTGGCTACAAAAGAAAATCCAAGGAATAGGGCTTCATTTATATGCATTTAACTTTCATTTGTAAAGGGACCAACCTGATGCATTGTACCTGAGTTAGCTTAGAGCTAGTTTACAACTGAAGTTTACATCTAATGTATATCTGTATAGCTCATTTCTCATGACATCTGTACAGGATGTACATGTTCTATTCCTCATCTGTTTTGACTTTTTTAAGCTCGGGAACTTAGCTTAAATTAGCATTAGGAGCTGAATTGAGCGATAGGTAAATGTGATGTGAAAATGTGCTGTCAGGAGGCCTTAGCGCCACCTCTTTTTTTCTGTATTGATCTAAAGTTAGGTGGAGTCAGCATCTCCAAAATGGTGCCTCACATGCTTTATTCCGATGAAAACCAATGTTTGTCAATGATAATAAAGAATACGCATGCAAACTTTGGTAACTAAAAGATGCTTATATTTCACCAATGTGTTTTGTTGGTGTCATATTATTAGTGTCAAAATATTGATGACTGCTGATTGGAGGGTTGACTGATCCTTAAGACAGTGAAATTTAAAGCCCCAAACCATTTGGTCGCTCAAAATAAAAAAAACACAACAAATGACTATACAGTATTTAAGAGATGGGTGTGTCTGTCTATCTTAAATAAAATATTAGTGATAATAATGATAAAGTAAATTGTACAGATAAAGCAGTCCTGGCTTTATACACTCAAGTTCATGTAATATTTAAGTGCTTCATTCGTAAAATTAGAGCATGATGATGTTGTTGATTTAACACCCAAAACTTAACATTGTACTTCAGCTACAAAAAGCTCTTGTTTGGCATTAATTGATATTTACACCTGTTGAACTGCATCATGTCATATGATGATTTCAAGCTCTATGTTTGCAGCAACAATATTTAAATGTCTGTTTACATGCACTGCTGTATTTATCTGCTATATAAATGTCTGTTGCAGTGTGTGAGGGAAATAACAACTCAACATAGCAACTTACAAAGAACCATAGTGTTGTCACACCGTCCTTTTGTCTTCATGTTGCATACAGGTGGACATGTTCTCCTACGGCATGGTTCTGTACGAGCTGCTGTCAGGGCAGAGGCCGGCTCTAGGACACCATCAGCTGCAGATCTCTAAAAGACTCTCCAAAGGCATCCGGCCGGTGCTTGGCAGTCCCGAGGAGGTTCGGTTCACGTGCCTTCAGACCCTGCTGACTGAATGCTGGGACACCAAGCCAGAAAAGGTGGGCCTCCCCCTGTTGACACATTTGGTTTTGGTCAATTAAGAACTCGCACATTTCTGTATTTACTCTGACGCACTGCTTGTCGGAAAAAGCCTTCATTGCTGCACAGCTAACCACAAAGAGCCACGTCTTTACACACGACTCTACTTGTGGTTCAGTAGAACAACTGTTCAAACTGGGAGTTCTGTTTTTCTTCGGGAGGCTTCCCCCCCCCCCCCTCCCAAAACAAAAAACAATAAATCACCCAGAATGAATGTGGTCTAAATGGAAGTGCACGTCACCGCGAGCACCATGGCTGTCCCAAAGTATTTGATCCTTCACCCAGGAGACCCTGTGTGAAACCAAAACACAGCACATACTGATTATTTAAGCCCAAACTCTCTCTGAATCAAAACCAAACTATGATGACTTGACGATTGAAAATCCTCCCCTTTTCATTGTGTTGTGCAAGCTGCTGCATAATGGGACACGACATGCATCATGACAACACTGAGCAGGCTGGCAGTTCATCAGTCATGAGGTCATAATCATGCTCGTGACACTCTTCAGTACATCAACCTGAGAACTGACTTGATTGCAAAGACTCTTCAGTTAAAGAAAACTGTGGTCACTCGCTGGCTGTGTGTCCATACTTCACAACTATCAGCGTTACTGTCGGGCTCAACTAGCATACATGTAGCTAGCAGGATTACATACTCCAAATGGTACTAAAAGAGCTACACAGCTGCTCAGAAACTGCACATTGTGGACTGTGTGTTTCTGTGTGTGTGTGTTCAGAGGCCGGTGGCAGCGCAGTGTCTGAGACAGATGCAGGAGCCCAGCTTCCCATGCTTACGGTTCGTGATGTCATGTGACAGCCAAACGCAGCTCTTCCTGTCTCAGCTGCAGGGGTACAGCGCTGTGTTCTGGAGCGGAGACAAGGAGGAAAGGTTTGTTTCAACTCTTTACTCTGATCAGAGGCCCTGCTTGTCAACAGGCAAAGCAGGCAAGTGCTTGGGGTTAGGATATCTTCTCTTTCTGAGTTAACAAAGCAAACAAAAATACCAAAGACACGAATTATAAAGCAGCTGTAATCCATGGGGAACTGAAATGGTCCAGGTTTAAACACATTTTGATCACCTTTTTAACAAATACACACACCTGGTCGAGAGGTGTGTTTGTGGATTCCACAGTAATCTCTGTCCAGTGAAAGCAGCTTTGATTTTGTCATACAGGTGGTGTTAATGACGTACAGGTGGTGTTCCTGTCGTTTACCTCGTTACCTGCACTTCGTGGCCTGAAACAGAGCCCATTCTTCTCTTAGTTTACTATTCAGCTCATTACCAAACGAGGGCGTATGAGCTCCCTGAGCATGTTTGTTAACAGCCTGTGAACTAAGAGAAGGAAAAGCAATACAACCACATAGTCAGTTACCGTGGTGAAAAACCTGTGGGAGAACTTTCCACAGTATAAAATGGATTCAGGATTTGTTTTTAACTTGAGAAATAATTTAACGAAATGTCCCACGTCCAAGAGAACATAGGTGAACAAATGCAAAATGTCTTTCACATACATCCATTGTTCATGTTGTTCACTTCAGAGGTGTGGATGCAACGCTCAGTCAGTCTAGAAGACAGTCATCTCTCTCCCCTGTAAATATGAAGGACACAGAAATTTAGATTGTATGAGCGTATAAGTATCTGCACAATAAGTGACAACACATTGAGATGGAACGCCAACACAAATGCAAAGATTTGCAAAGGCTCAACAGCGTTCAAACTTTTTATTTCCACAGCACTGGGCTGAAATTATGGACAAGGTTGTTAAACTTGCCAACAAGATAACTGGGAAGCACATGTACAGCCTTTCTTACCTGGCAGACTGATACACATTGAATTTAGCCATCAAGATCACATCTGACCCTCTGCACCCTCTTTGGTCAGAGTATGAACTCCTAAATTCAGGGTGCCGGTACTGAAGGCCCAGGATGAGGACTGAAAGAGGCTTTCACGTCCTTTGTACCACACAGTATTCAGCTGCTTAATAAACACGGATCATACACTCAGCACTTCATTTAACTTGCTGAAATCCCTCATTTAATCATGTGATGCTTTGGCGTGTTTTTGTTTGTAATTAGTGTAGTTAATGTGCCGTACGCCACTTCTGTGTATTCAGAGCACATGAAGAAATGAACTACAGCCTCCCGTGGCTGAAATGAAGATTACAACAACAGAAACAATACTTTCTTTTAGGTGTTCAAACTTTTCTTTCACTAAGGTACTTGGAAAGTGAGGCCCACAAAAGTCAGCTGTGGTCAAAAATAAAAGAGCTTCCTTCTTTTACTGCATGCAGCTACATAAACATGGAAAAATTGCTAAGCCAATTTAGCCTTTTGCTGCTTCTAATTTTTGCACGTGTTTGTGTGCGTGCACGTGTGCAGGAACTACAGCGTGGTGAATGTTGAGAAGGGCCAGGTGGAGGTGAAGAGGATGTCGTGTCCAGGCAGCAAGATCAGCTGTCAGATGAAGATGGGGAACACTTTGTGGATGGCCACTGAGGTACACATCACATCCTGAAAAAACACCTCCTATAAACATCACGTGAACACATGACCTGAACAGACACCGTTTTCAGCAGGTCAACCTACGGAGTTTAACTCCAAACACACACCAGCAGAGCAGCAACAATGTTTTAAAACCTGGAATACCTGGAGCATTATCAGGGCAACTTCCAAGGAAAACTACCATACTACCAAACTACCTCGTGTTTCTATCCACAGGGAAAATGATTTGATACACAAGAGGAAATTGACACAACAGGTCATGACACAACTAGACACGACCCCACACTGTATGGCATCATGATAGATAGATAGATAGATAGATAGATAGATAGATAGATAGATAGATAGATAGATAGATAGATAGATAGATAGATAGATAGATAGATAGATAGATAGATAGATTTCTACATTGACTTCATGTTGGTTGTCGTTTAGTCGGTCTTCATAAGGCCTCTTATTGCAATACCTTATTTGAATGGACAGATTACATGTTTTATAGCTTTGTAACTCATTCACCCAAACATGACAAGTGGTGGATGTTTTAGTCTCAGTCAGTCCAGCTGCTGTCCTCTTTATGCGGTCTTATTGAAAAGATGTGCCTTTACAATTATTGTGTGTGTGTGTGTGTGTGTGTGTGTGTGTGTGTGTGTGTGTGTGTGTGTGTGTGTGTGTGTGTGTGTGTGTGTGTGTGTGTGTGTGTGTGTGTGTGTGTGTGTGTGTGTGTGTGTGTGTGTGTGTGTGTGTGTGTGTGTGTGTGTGTGTGTGTGTGTGTGTGTGACAGGAACAGGAAGTGTTCATCTACAGTCTCAAAGACATGTGTCCTCTCAGTCACCCCCAGAAACAGTTCTCATGTCCCTCCATCATCACATGTCTATTCCCCGTCCCAGCAAGACACCAGGTGAGCTAAGAACATACACACACACACACACACACACACACACACACACATTTTGTACAATATAAATCCCTGGGTCGATTATAATTGTGTGTTTGAATATAATCGAGTGATGGTTGATTTAATAAATTCTCTTGTGTAACTGTACTAATGTTAGTTATCAGAGCTCACCTGCTACTGTATTGGTTTTAGTTATTATCATTGTCACACATCAGTTTAACAATCGACCCACCAGAGTGCTGACACAATTATTCGCTGACCAACAATACTCCCCGAAGGTTTCTTTGGTTTTGGGTCAAAATAAAATCCTTTTATTGATTCAGGGAAGTCCAGCTTAGATTAAAGATCTTTAGAGGTCGAGCGGATTTCTCTCACTAAACGTGCATGCGTGAGAGTGGGACATGCAGGTGTTTAAGCTGTTCAATGTTTAAACTAGGTTGAGAATGTTTGTTGTAAAAAAGGTTTTGAAAATTAGTTTCTAAAAAATAAGAAAGGTGGAACTCAAACTACATCATTTTATCAAATCAAGTCTTTTCTTAATTAAACAGATTTAAGATCTGTTTGTATGTATTCTGTTTCTAAATGGACCCCTTCCTTTACTTGAAACAATAAAAGTACATTTTAATGTTAAATTAATGTACGGTAATTGTTTTTTATCAGTTCATATTTCATTTTTCTAAAACCTATGAATTTGATTTGTTTCAAATCAGCCTTCCTCTTCTTCTGCTCTTTCCTCATCCATCTTTTCCACTGAGCTGTTTCGTTGTAAGCCATGATGGCTTTTACTCTGACTCGACAAACGCCAGCAGCTTGCCTTCTTGCCTTCTCTTTCCACAAAACTTGAAGTTTAAAACCACATCTGTCACAGCATGTTATCGTCATCTTTTATGTCAAAGGACTTCCAGACATCACTTTTCCTGCTCTCGCCTGTCATGTCGCAAGCAACACCAAGTGAGCTGAACTATTGTAGCCGTCAACAATGAACACTACAATATAACTGGGCCAATTTTGGACTTTTTCAACTCAACTCAACTTTATTTGTCCCCGGAGGGCGATTTGTTGAGCAACAAGTCAGAACAATGACAGCAGATAATACATGGACAGCAGACGACATTAAAAAGACAAAGGACAAAAGTCATTATCAACACAATGACAATGCGAGAGTCACCAAATTCACTATAAATAAATAGAGGAACAACCAGTCATGATCATTGACTGAGGCTCAAAGCAGCTCACATTGAAATAAAAGTACAAAGTAAAGTGCAGAATCCACCCAATGCTGGCAGCACACTGTCAGATGTACATCTATAGAATCATTTTAAAAAGTGCACCTTACAACACAATCAATACATACAAAAACCCCATGAAGATCAGCCTGCAGAAGAAAGTAAAAAAAATAAAATAACTGCAGACAATGTTGGCAATGATTACCAGCAGATACTGACCGACAGTCCTTATCAAAGTCCTGATTGTTTGATGGTTCTACAATTGATCTTGTTAGATTGTCCTGTGGGTATATGAGGGGTGTTAAGAGTGACCAGGCTTTATATACAACAGGTGAGAAAACAAAGAGTACAAGTCAGGTTAAATGTCTGGACTTCAAACTTCAAATCTCTAATGTGTTCGGCGTTCACATAGAGCAGGCTGTGGGACCCAAACAGGTGTGATGTTGTCAGTTTTAGTAGAGTCATTAAATACTAAAAGCTCACATACCTGATGTAATGGTCCTTAAATGTGTCACTGTCTGAATTACAACTGTGAGAGTGGAGCTCCGAACAATGCTTCTGTGGGAAAAACTGTTTTATGGAGTGTACGGCCGCTGACCCCTCACCTCAGACCTGCTGTCATCATGTAAGAGCTACATCGGTGTGTGTGTGTGGGGAGGGGGGTGAGTGGTGGGATCCAGGTGCTTGCAGGGTGCTATCTCCTCAAACAGAGAAGGGGGGAGGTCACTCTATCATGACTTAAGCTTAGCTTTTCAGCCTTTATTTAAACGTCTATTATCTTGAAATTCGATGTTTATCTGGATTTGTCAGTCACTAGAGATACACTTATGATATGTATGAATGGAGTGTTTGCAGTGTGCTCTGAGTAGAGATCCAATGTTTTCCAAACAAAATTATAAAAACTAAAAAAATTAAACAACATGAGACAGCAGCCTGTAGCTGCCCAGCCTGATTGGGATTATGCAGCGATGCCAGCGAGCTATTTCAGGCAGACAACTTCAGCTGCATTGATTTCACACTGACATGCATCATCCTGCATGATCACCTGACAGACACATTCTCATAATAAGGCTGTCTACTTCAGCTCCAGGGTTTCTGGTCTCTCCCTCTGCTCTGTCATTGCATACTCCGCTCTACACCAGTACTGGGCCTCTTACTTTCTGCTCCAGCATCCACCTGTAAACTCTGACGATGGGGTTTAAGATTTTATCTCATCTCTCCTCAAATGTCTGCAGTAAATAAATCTGTGAGGAGATATAAGTTCTGAGCAGAACAGCTACCTTAAAAATTATTTTTTCTGCTGCAAGAATATTTCAAACTATTCCAAATGTGTGTCCGACCTGGCACCGCCCTGCACAAACTATATTTACTAACATCATTTAGATACATTTTTATTTCACTTTAGTTGTTGAAGTGTGTCCAGACTATTTCATATTTTGCAATGAAACCCAGTATAAACATGCATTACTTTTTATGTGTTAATTAAAACAAGAAGTTCAGGTCTCATGAGAACATAGTCCTATCTTCAGTCCAATGATGAACATAATCTGGGGGGAACATAATTGTGACGGAAGTAAAGGTAAAGGTAAAAGTGTTCAGAGTTAAATGAAGTGTCAGACTCTGATGGGTCTGAGAAACATGGTGTCATTAAAGCACTGAAAACGTTTGATTTGAAGAGTCTTATAGTGTCAGGAGAAAGTATAAAGATTCCTGTGCTTCACCTGTTTAGAGCCTGACCCAGGTGTTTGCTGGGATGTCTGATGGACTGCTGGCTGTGTACAGTATAGTGGACGACTTACCTGTGGACGGGGAGACGTACCTGTGTTCACATACACTCAACAAGACCGTGTTTGGTCTGAAGGACTCTGATCCCAGGCAGAGACCCTACCCCGTCAGAAGTATGGCTCTGGTCAGCAGCGGCTCCCAGGTGAGTTCACAGTCAGTCTACTGGACTCGTATGTTGATGAGCTGAGAGGGCTGCTGGACAAAATGAAAGTATCGATGATGGAAACAAAGCATGTCTCTACATCATGACCAATGATTAAAAAGGGACTCTGGCATTTTTTAACTTAAAGATAAGACCTTACAGTTTGTAAAATCTGATCCTGGGTTTAAAAAAACTCAGTGACCGTTGAACACTTCAGTTTCACCACATTGTCTGTGTCCTGTGCTCACTAGTTGTGGTTCTCCAACGGTCCGGGTGTTCTGGTCATCGACTGTCAGAGTCTTCAGGCAGTTCGTAGGCTGGAGACCTACAGTCCTTTGTCCTCCATCGTCTCCATGACAACCAGCTTCAGCCTGTGGGGGGAGGAGGCGGTGTGGACCCTGGACGACCACAGCAACACTTTGCTGCTCTATCACGCAGCCTCCTACCAGCTGTGTGCTAAGTACTGGTGAGTAGGGTAAATAAAGACAGCTAAATGTTACCACCTCCCCTCTGATCTTTTTTAACCTACAAAGGCTCTATTGAAGCATTTTCTCAATACATGTTCATGACTAGGGTTTTATCGTTATGAAAAAACCAACCAAAATCTTTTTGATTTGAAAAACTTTATTATCCAGAGGGGCAATGTAGTTTGCAACAGAGCTCCATACAGGCAATAAAAACATCACAAAGACATAAAACGTATTTACTATGGACAGCATCATTATGGGTGCGAGAGAAATAATGGACACAAAGACCAACAGAAAAATAAAGTTTTGTAGAAGTGTACGGGAAAAAAAATGCCTACAGCTTATTTACAAACCCAACTACTGACGTAACAAACAACCTCATTTATCATTTGATACATAAATTAATCTCCTCTCTGTCAGCGGGAGTTTAAACTCTGCAAGCAGTGGGTGCTGAGGGTTTTCCAGGATGGCCTTTGCCTTCTGAGTGACTCTTTCATCTGAAATAAAATTGTAGATGAATCAAATAGTGAAAACAAAAACTGCAAACAAAAAGTTTAAATGAAATAAAAAAGATTTGAAATTTAAATTGTAATGTCATGATTGCAGGTGTGGAGACAGTCATCCCCTACGGGACATCTTCACTGTGCAGCGGCCTGTAGGTGTTACCATGGTATCAGACTTGGAGCACACAGAGCAGCAGGAGCAGCAAGACTGGACAAACGGCGAGGTTTCACTCATCTACAGCGAGGAGGCGGGCACTCAGATCATCCAGCATCAGGACTCACTAACGGACTACTGTTCCACCTCATCCACCAGCTCCCTGGAGCTGCCGGCCTTGGATGGCTCCAGCTCAGTGCTTAACAGCGTGGAGCCACCTGAGGACCAGGAGGAGAATGGCAGGGACCAGAACCAGAAGGAATCCACCAATCCTGAAAGTAATCCGGACTCTGCAGAGACCCTGAATCCTACACTACCAAAGCTACAGGCGTTTACTGTGCTGTCAGTGAATGGCACGTTGTGGGTCCCCAGGTACACAACACTGCATTCACACACATAACACAACACAAAGACAACCAGCATCATAACACACTGAACTCATATTAAAAGAAGGGAGAAAGCGTTTTACACTCATCACAGTCTTAAATTCTGTGTGTTGTGTGTTAGGCGTGGAGGAGACATCATGATCATTGAGATCCAGCCCCATGCTAACCAGCTGAGGGGGCGAGTCGTTGCCATCCTCAGTCCACCTGGATGTTCCTCTTTAGGGTGAGCTCACCTCTGCATGATAACGTAAAAGCTCTGTTTCATTTATAGCCACTTTCTTTTCTACCTCATAAACTCTTGATATGTCATATTATTCACTGTTCATTTAGTCATATTTCCAGGACTTTTATCATCAGTCTTCAATGCATTCTTCATGAAATATATCAAAAGAAACGTAGTAATGGCTGTGTCCGAAAACACTTCCTGATCCCAGGCAGAGACCCTAATTTCCAAATGTACGTACTTTTTGTTTTTCTTTTTTTCCTGTGAACCCCTCCCTCTCGAACTGTTCTGTCCTGGAAGAGAGAGTCCACTCAGTGAAGCTGTTTGCAGAGAGATAATGGCATACTCCCATCTTAATTAAACAGCTGAAGGAGAACCAACAGACTTTACAAACTGAAGAGAAAGACTTTGATTGATTTACAATAAAAAGTGAATCGTCAGAATGGAGATAAAGTCGCCCTAAACACTGAGGAAGGGCGCGAAGGCAGTGAGCTGAAGGGACAGCTTTGTTTTGGTGTAAGAGAGTGGTGCTTTAGTGCTACATCTACTGGACATCCGCTCTGAAAGTTGCACATTATACATTAAACATGATATTAGAGTGGTGGTGCAGTGGTTAGCGCTGTTGCCTTGTTTGAATTGGACAGGAGCGTCTCTGTGTGGAGTTTGTATCGTCACCCCGTGCATGCATGGCTTCTCGCCCACAGTCCAAAGACATGGTGGTTTGGTTCACTGGTGAGTCTAAATTGCTGGTGAATGTGAGTGTGGCTGGATGTCTGTATCTAAATGTCAGCCCTGTGACTGACTGGTGAACAGTCAAGTGTCTACCCCGCCTCTCACCCATTGACTGCTGGGATTGGCTCCGGCCCCCGCGACACAAACGGGAAAAAGACAGTGGGTTGATGGATGGAGTATTTAGGTTTTACAAATTAGACATAGTTCAATATTACAACTTTTTGTCAGTCATCGTCTTTTATTGTTTATATGCTTCTGTGAATGGATGGATCCTGTGTAATTCCGGTGAAGCATTAACCTCCGAGCAACTTCTAGGCAAGACTTCCTCTTCCTAACTTTAAACAGGAACGCCCGGTCATCTGTTTCTGTGAGTCTTAGTTCGACAGAAGGATGTCAGTAACACACTGAGGCTTCACTTTGGCTTATATCAGAGGAATGAGCCCGAAAAAAGAAATCGATTTCCTGGTAAGAAACTTGAAATTAATTGTGAAATTAAGTTTGCCAAAACACCAGATCATGGTGCAGATTTGTAAAGAGTAAAACATCAAGCTTTGTCAGGTCTCAAGAGAACAGAAACATTTTTAAAACAGCATTTTAACAGCAGGCTATAACAATATCATACAGTGTGTTTTGTGCACTTGTTTTCTTCAAGGTTAAAGTTTGTTGTGAATGTTCGAGCTGCTCAGAACTTCACAGGTTCTTCCTGATCCCCTTTTACATCATTGTCAGCAAAGCAATCTTCCATATATTAATTTTGCAGGTGGAAAATGATTTACTTCTAATTTCAAATTGGTCCTTTCAGTCGCGTCTTAGTGTGTTTTCTCCCCCCTGCATGGAGCCTTCTTACCAGTTTGATCTGAGATATGAGGAGGAAAACACAAAAAAGTTAATATAGGGCTATAATAAAGAGGATTCTAACCCTGAGCCGTCACAGGATCCTTCATTGTGTGCTTACGGAGCTTCACTGACTCCATCATTATTTCTTTAAAGCAGCTGCTCCTCTGTGGAAAAAGACAGCCTCTGTGTGAACCTCTGCAGAGCGGCTTGCCTGTTAGCAGCAGCCAATAAAAGGGCCATCCAATGCAGGCTCCGTAATAAGCACTTATTACATGAAGCCCCTGTAACAAAGGTAACACGTTCCCAGGTCACGGCTCAGGTCAGGGGAGAGGTCGCCAGGCCTGTTTGATAACTCCTGTTCACATAACTGTAGTGCAGCTGCCTGCTTCTCTGAGTGGGTTGGTTTTGAACGTCATTTCAGCAAATGTTTTCTTGGTGAGGTCAAAGGCGCTGCCAGTTCAGAAAACATTGTTTCTTTTACAAAGTATAGTGTGGTGTGTAACAGCTGTTTGTTGTGATTAAAAATGTCTTCCTCTTTTTTTTTAAAAAAAGGTCTGCCTCTGCAGGGATCCTTACTGTCATACTGTCAGACAACTTCTAGCTGACACACAGGAAGGTGGCAGTCATTACACTCGTATTCACTGCTGCAGTATGAAACGATCTCATTATGTTATTCCCAAACGACAGTCATGTAGACCAAAACATGTCAAATTAGGTCCAGGTTCCCCTTCTATGTGCGTTCAGAGGACATCTCACCTGTTTCTGTACTCGTGTGGCAGTATATCACCAAACAGGATAATAACACACCTCAGAAAGATGAAACAACAATGGATAAAGATAATTCCGGGTTGTTCTGCATGATACATGGCTGCAGGGTCACTCAAAGCCCTCCTTCCTCCCAGAATGCTTTGTGTCACAGCCTCCATAAATTACAGTCAACTTTAAAGGAGATTTCATTCTTAAATATTGTAATTTTGAAATGTCTTCAGAGGAGCGTTTAAAGGCAGAGAGACACGGATTGAGTTATTTAGCAGCCTGTGGACAAACAGCAACCTCTGTGTCACATTTAGTATGCTCAGGAGCTGCTTCCTAGAACTCCCCACTGGTTTCTAAGAACAGCTAATTACCGAGCACAGAGATGCCACCAGCTTTAGCTCCTCCCCCGCTCTGTATCCTCACACATCCTTACTCTCTCTCTTTCTCTGGTTTACTCAGGATCTTGGAGGAGGCGGCACTGGTGGCTAAGGACACGGTCGTATGTGGCTTTCAGAAGGAAAACACGGAGTGGTGCCTATGTGTCTGGGGGGGCTGGGGCAGCCATGAGCTGGAAGTCTTCTTCCAGTCGTATGAGGAGCTGGGCCGCCTGGAGACCAGCATGAGGAGAAGAAGGTAGCTGTTGTTGCTGCAGAATCACGGCTCTGTGAGGAGGGCGAGCACGGGGAACACGACGCCACAGACTATTAGTGTTCAGATAGAGAAGGGGGGGTGCGGCCCAGAGCTGACATCAGGTCAACGTAGGAGGAGGAGGTGGACGGAGGAGAGGGGGTCGAAGCCTCCAGCTGTGCACAGCTGTTTGCCCACTCAACACAATAACAATCAGGAGTGAAAAACAAATCTAAAACTCAAGAAGCCCTGATGCTGAGATCAGATTTTCCTGACGTAAACTCTGTGTTTTTCCACTTTACTCCTGCTCACAAGTTGTTCAAGCAACAATATGTAACTTTTCCTCCTTCCATTTATTTTCAAAGTCGATCTAATAGCAGAATACTTTTCAACAGCGTAATCTCTCTTATGTCCACACATTGCCCTGGTCAGCTGCTTTCAGCACCATGTTGAAGTTAGGTTGCAGAGGTGCATATGGCTTTACAGCGCTCGTTCCACCAGGCAGCTAAAACAAGAAGCCAGTTAACCTGCCTCTATACTGTTTGGTATAATGTCTGACGCTAAGAGACGGAAGAAGAAGAGAAAAACAAAACAGTGACAGATTTTTATTGAGAACAGATTGTGACGTCACGATAGGCTGCGTCTGTGACATTGTCGTCTTTTTCCTGGGTGCAGAAAGTCATCTAACTTAAGTTCTGTCTCAGGCTTGCCTACAAATGTATATAAATATAAATATGTATCTCAAATAGCATTAAATAAATGAACCCTTTAGCAGAGACCATAGACACCATGGTAACAGTTAAATGTCATATTTCATCATATGTCATATGTCATAACAATTAAAGAGATATTTGGGCAACATGAGACACTATTTCTGAACCTTGTCAGTCATGGTTCTTCGGCTTCTCACGAAGTCTTTGCAGCGTGTCTGTCAACAGATGCAGGTTGTCAAAGAGGAAGAGGCCACATCAGTGTTTTTGGACAGTGCAGTTGCGGGTGTTAAAGCGTACCAGACCAAATTCTTACATGCTGTTGCTTTAAAACTGATGGGTTTTGATATTTTTAGTTTATATTTGGTCCCTGTCAGCAGTTGGTTATGATCAGGTTTCAGATGCTCCAGATGTGAGGGACTCCAGCTGCTGCAGTTTATTCTTTGTTTCTGTTTCCCTTCGTTACTGAGCTGCGAGCTCTCTGGACGGAGAGATTCTTCGGAGACGACTAATGACCGTCCTTAAAAGTGAAGCTGGAAATGCTAGAGAACAGCTGTGATTGGCAGATGACTCTGACTTTCACACACTCTTCATCTCTTCTCTGGAAACACCCAACCAACATCTGAGCCCTGTGCAACATTACTCGACAGAGCAGAGCTTTTAGGAATCAAACCCTGCTCCAAGTCCTCATTGAAAAAAGACATTACAGCTGTTACTGGAGGCCAAAATCTCTGTAAATAATTAACTATTGTCATGGCTTCTTCACAGCCCTCTCCTTCTGACTCTCACATTTAGCAGGGATCAGCAGCAGCGATGAAGACAAAGAGTTAATACGTTAACATTTTTGGACTTACTCTTCGTTTTTCAAACAGCATGTTCACTCAGTCAGAGTGTCTGCTCATGGAGCGGTCAAAGCCCCCGCCGGTCAGACGTGTGGTTTTAAACTGAACTCTGGGACTCGTTTTATTTCAGAGGAATTTGTTGTATATATTGAAACCTGGGTCCTCTTTTAGAAAGGGAAACAAAAAGATGGAACAATCTGAGGACAAATGAATGTGAATGAATGAAACACAACCAGTGCTAACACTCATGAGTGGTCTGTTCTCCGTGCATGGTTTTACATTTATACATCATTTTATCTTTACAGCTTCATTGACTTGAGTTGGCTCCTAAAGTTGCCAGTAAATACCTATATTATTATATTGTCAATAAGGCTTTTTGGTAATGCAGAGGTTATTTATTTACCAGAGTGTATAATGAATGTGTAGTTGTTGTGTACATAAAGCCTGTACATGTATGATACAGTTGTACATGTATGAATAAAGTTCTTTTAATATGCCTGTTGTGTTCTGTTTTAATGCCTGAAACAAGGTAAATGCTAAATGGACTTGAGCATTTCTGAGCTACTCAAACCGCTTTTACACCGCAGGTCACACCTACACATTCACACACTGATGATAGAGGCTGCTTTCATACTGATTCATACAGCCCCGATGAAACAGTGTGGCATCAAGGCCCCGTGTCCACCTCGTGTTATTTCCGCAGCGCCAGCATCTTTCTTTCAGTTGTTGTCAATGGGTAGAGAGAGTTTTCAGCAGAAAGAGGCCAACTGCATGAAAAGCTCAGCGTTCAGCGTCTTTTCATCAAGGTCTCTGCTGTTTTTGTGCGGCCACTTCAAGCGCTCAAGTTAAAAATCCTTCAACTTTTCAAAATGGTGCTGCTGACGTCACCAGCGCTTTTTTTCAACAAACCAATCACAAGGTTGAATGGCTGGTAGTCGTCACCCTGGCAACCAAAAACAGTGGAGGAGAAGTTAGTGTTGGCTGTTTCAGTTCATCCTGAACTGTATGACATGTCAGATAGAAATAACCATAAAAAGAGCAGATTGGACAGACACTTAAAGTTGCTGTGTGAGTGTTTTAGTCGCAACTCCTGATTTTATTATCACGATCTCAAATGTGATCTCAGACTGTTGTCATAGAGACAGGACTGACGTGCAGCGTTTTTTTCTTTTATCAGCACACAAACGCTCATGTGAGCGCTATCGAGCACACAGCCAGGACAGGGCCGAAGTGTTTCAACCAAGGACACCGATTTGGACATTCGGCTGCGAGAGACGACCAGTTTCTACCCCTCTCTTTTGAGTTCATGACTTTACACTGAAAGAGAGAGAGGTGACGCTTACAGACTGCTGGTTAAAGGCAGGATTTTACAACGAGTAACAACAGAAGCAGAGATAAATAGGTTTGCTTTTGCCTGATCACAAGTGAGAAGTATTAGAATATAGAGCTTGTACCCAGACACTGTTACATCGGAGCGACAGGGCAGAAGAGCCGTGTGTGCACATGTTCATATCTGTGTATGTGAAGCTCCCACAGTAAGTTCTGTTTCCCTCCAATGTTGTCTACTGAATATGTCCAATTACACAACACACTGATGGAAAGGTAAAAAACTGTTATTGTAGTGTCGGACTTGGCTGCTTCGTTCACCACATTCTTGTTTGTTTAATGTCATGTCTTGCCTCCTGAGAGCCCTCTCCTCGGTCTTACAGTGTTTATCTCCTGCTATGTTTAAATGGAGTTCTCTGGAAAATGTCAGTGGCAGAGTTTCTCGAAACATCCAGGAGTGTAAAATCAGCAGAGAGAAAGAGGCGGAGATGAAGCAGCAGCATCAACATTAACTCCTTCAACTTCTCTTGTTTTTTAAAGTGAGATGAAACTGAAATAAGAAAGAAGAAACAACATGCTTTATAGAAATTACCTCCCAGAAGAAAACAACTTTTGAAAGCACAGATCTACTGAAACAGAATGTTAACTTGACCTTCGTGACAGCTGAAAGAGCTCAATCAAAGAAGAAAACAGCTGAAAGTCAATTGAGTGAGACCTTTCAGAGAGAGAGAGAGAGAGAGAGAGGCCTCCTCTGATCAAGTCAGGATGACAGACAGAGCTGCCCGCTGATAACACGTATGAGGAACTAAAGAGGATGTTTCCTGCTCAGAAATCTGACAGACTAGATGCTGACTGCTCCTTGTGGAGCTGCTACAGCTTTTAGGATCATGAAATGCGGCAGCACTTTACTGAGAGAAGATTGAAAACAGATGATTCAGTATTTGAGGGACTCGAGGAGACATTTAAAGTCCTGAAGCTGCAGACACTGAGATGTCCTGATGCAGACAGCTTTGATCTCCAGCTGCATGTCATTGTGTTGGAATAAACTCTCCCTGCTCACAAGTCTCTAACAAGTCAAACATGTCAGCTGTAGTCTCAGACATAAACAGAATGGACATTATAAAAAGAACTCTAGGCTTCATAGCTTTTACAACCTGTCATGGGCTGGTTGGTGTATTATTCAGGAAGTACAGAGGAGATGTCAGTCAGTTCATGGGGCAGCTGTGGCTCAGTGGTAGAATCAGTAGCCTCTCAACTGGCAGCTTTGGGGTTCGATCCCCAAGTCCTGCAGCCACGTGTCCAATGTGTCCTTGGGCAAGAAATGTTGCACCTGTCGCTTTGCCGTCTGCTTATGAATAGGATAATTTAATACTGATGGACACAACCTCGACCATCAGTGTGTGAATAGGGAGGCTTGAGCTGCTCATTTTCATTTACTCTTTAATTGACAAACTAGAAGCTCGAACACGGAATTACTGATGTAGGCGTAAAATATTTGTTATTATTTTTCGGCGCTTTAGTTTGCCATCAGTGTTGCTTTATGATGTACCGAATACATCTTCTTTTGTTTTGATCAAAAATGTGTTTTTGTGCAATTTAGACAATGGTGAGCTGTCGTATTTCAACCATCGAAAGAATCAAAAAATATAAAGGCTTTTAAGCACTTTAGAGCGAGCACTGTTTAAATTTCACAAAAATATGACATACCAATTAGATTTCTATTTCCTGGTTTTATGGTATCAAAACAGCTATTGTTAGTTTTAGAATATTTAAACTTACAATTCTGGTTTCCTAAAACCCCTCATGTATTGATTTCATATTTATAAAAATATGAGCAAATAATCATGTTCAGACACATTAATGATCATTAAAGTAATGTTTGAGCTTGAGCTGGGTCTCAGCATATTTATAACCCTGACTGATTCTGAAGACAAGCAGCTTCAGAGATTTCTTGGAAGCATCCCTCAGTAAACATGATGACATTGCTGCAGCTGCTGCTGCCAGGAGTTTACTGAGAGGCCAGCATGGTGGCTCTGCACACATCATGAATGTTACTCTGTCATTTAGAAAGACTCAGCCTTCTGTTACACAGGTATGAATAAATCATACTGAGTCCTCAGGTGCTCTGCCTTAACCTCTGAAGGGCAGAGTCCTTGTGTTCTCACACTGAAGCAGCTCTGCTCTGAGTCTGCACACAAACTATAACATTGTTTCTGAACAAACACAAATCATCACACAGCTTTATAACTGAGGTTTATCCTCAGACAGCGTCAGTAGAGGGCAGTAGAGAGAGAGCTGCTGTTTTTGAAGGTTTCCCTTTTTTCTCTTCATATTTAGTATTCAGCTCTAATCTTTCCTCCTTGGTACGTGTTTGGGAAAAAACAAAGAACAAACCCTAAACCATCATTATGATGTGGTTCTGACAGCAGGGAGATTTCCCATGATGCACTGAGGTCCTCCCTACCTGTACACCAAGCAGAAACCTCAAGAGTTGAAAAATTAAGCTGATGTGGAAGTGAAAAAACTGCAGTTCCTCTCGTGTCCATTTGAAGCTGGCTGCAAAAGTGAGTCAATCTCCATGAGGTTCCAAAATAAAAAGTAGATTTTTACTGAAGAAATAATCAGGTTTACAGCCTGGTACAAATGCATTTAGTGTTTATTTAGCTTATTTTTATTGGTAAAAATAACAGAAGCCATTAGCAGACAAACATGACATTTTATTTTACTCTGTTTTCCAGTGTTAATGACTTTTTCTTGAGACTTGGCTTGTTAACCTCATAGGGGTGTGCAACAACACAGCTAAGTTTAACTTAGACAATAATACATTTAAACGTTTAAAATGAGAAATAACTCAAGACCTTGTTGAAACAACCAAAATGTATGAATCACCGGAAAACTGAGTCCCCCTCCCAAAAAAAGACACAAACACACTGATAACCTCAACATCAGATTGTTGTACCTGACATTAATGCAAAATGGAGTATTCTAGGGGATCTTTGGGGGGCGACAGAGGGGAGGGAGGGGGTTGGTCGTTTGGTTTATGAAATAAATCTCCCCTCCCTCAGAGCAAACAATGCCTCTGTTATTAATGTTTCAATGTCTCAGAAAGATGTTAAAGTTCCATGTTGTTTGTTTGGACACAGACATTTTTTTTTAAACCCTGTTTCCTTTTGGAACAGTGTGAGTCCTGACTCATGTGAGTGCTGATCCATCCAGCTGTGACAGTTGTGTAACTTCTTTTTAAGTAATCTGAGCCGCATGCTGCTCTGTTTCACGTAATCACACTGGTCTGAATGATTTATGTGTAATAAAACATCTGCTCCCCTGTTTAATATGCATGTTTTGAACATGCAAGTGAAGTGACTGAGATGTACACTCAGTTGGGTTTTCTCCAGTAGATCTAGTCAGCTGACAGCAGTGAAGCCAGATTTAAAGGTTTCCTGGAGCTGATTTCATGTTCTATTTTATAAATCAGTAATTGCTTTATATATATATATAATTATTAAATGTTTTTTTGAAGTACTTTATTTTAGCCTTGTTTTTTCTTTCGCACCAATACACCGAGACAAATTCCTTGTATATGTAAATATACTTGGCAATAAAAACTGATTCTGATTCTAAAGAAATTTCTAAAGAAGTAATTTTTTTTCATTTTTCCCATGAAGACAGACATTACACGAGGAGCTAAGGAGAGTGAGTCACTATGAGGAGGAAGTAAAAGAAGGCGTTGACCCACAGTGACCTGATTTACTGAAGGGTTGCACAGCATTTGGGTCGGCTTAACCTGTGAAAATGGATTATCTTATTCAGGTAACAAACACAAACGGTCAAATGTTCCCCTCACTGCACTGCAGAGCAAACCGTGTCTGTGCTTCAGGGCTGTTTGTATTTAAATTTTTACAGTCATTTACAGTAGGCCTCGATGAGATTTCCAGTGATGAGGAAAATGATTCAGCCTCTGTATAACTTAAACAAATACAATACAAAGTTTGTATATATTTGACATTAATATAAAAAGGGCTTAAATGAGTCTGAGGCTGTCAGCAACTTCACACCTCATCCACATGTGGAAAACCATTACCATGAAGAGGATGAGAGTGTAAGCTGTAAGTTCCTGCTTGAATCAAGGAGGAAGGTCTGTTTCAAACAGGAAAACACATAATCTCATTTTCAGAGTCCAACCTCACTATAAAGTTGAAAAAGTTTTCCTTCCCCTCTTAGCTTCGTCATCTTTCTGTGGACAGAACCGAGCTCAGTCAGCATGAGAGCAGCGCCGTGCAGAGGAAAGTTTCTCTCCACATTCAGACACAAAACGAGAGCAAACTGCTCTGAGCTAGACTATTTTTATGTTTGTACCTGAAATTCATTAGATTTATAAATTAGGCCTTGAGATAGAGCAGAGAGAAGGGCACACTTTTTGTGAGCTGTTAGAGGCTGCGATAGGCCTACACAGTGAAACCTTAGCATGTATGGTCCAGGAGATGAAATGTCACATGGGGCCCTGATGTCTCATGTGCGTCTTTGAAATACAGTCTGAGGCATGTCCATAAAACAGCAATGTGTGTGTGTGTGTGTGTGTGTGTGTGTGTGTGTGTGTGTGTGTGTGTGTGTGTGTGTGTGTGTGTGTGTGTGTGTGTGTGTGTGTGTGTGTGTTATGGCCGCAACACAGGTAATCTTTTGCACCTCTCTAATATGACATTCAGAGAAGCTGATCATTACTTTTCTGGATCTAAAAATCACATGGTGAGCTCACAGCTGGTTCTGCCGCTCCGTTAGACGTCATGTTTGTCACAGAGCTGAACGTTACATCATCAGGTGTTTAAAGTACACAATGATTTCATTTCAAGTTTTCTCCCTAAATAAAACATAAGGACAAACAGAACAGACCTGGAATGACTGTGAACTAATTGTTTTTAATTCAGAATAGACTGAGCTAAAACAATGAATTCAATGAATAAACAGTCCATCAGACGTCACCTTTGGAGAGAGGATCAGTTTAAACACTGTGTTCAGACCTCCTCCACACACCCTGTTTGATTAACAGCCCTGCAGCAGACACAAAGCAGAGTGTTGACTTATCTCAGTGCTGGTTTATCGTCCCTGCAGGGCTTCCGTCTCAAACACTGACAGGGTTACACACAGAGATCACAGAGGCATCAACTGAGATTTAAATCTGCTGAGGATTCAGTCAGACACACAGTGAAAGATTTGTTTTATGTCTGCGATAATTTTGCTGTTTTATTCCTCAGTCCCTGCAGCTCATTCCTGAAGGTTGTTTTCTAAAAGCTGGCTCTAAACGCCAGCACAGGAATGTGGATTACTGACGAGGCACAGAGGGGAGCTGGTGGGGGCCACACAGTCTCAGGATGTCACCACTGTAGAGTTGTTACCGTAGGCGGAGTTTGAGGGGGTTCAGTCGGTTCACTGGACCCCCTATTGGCTGCAAACAAATTAATTATAATGCTCTTAACATTGATTTGGTGATCACCTGGACCAAATCTAATTTTACAACACAAAAGTATCAAACCCAATTGTTGTGGCCTGACCTCATCTAAGAGCAATGTGACAGGCATGAAAAGACCCATTGAAGCAATGGCGTAATAACCATCATGACCCTTTTACCAACTATTGATTTCTGAACTCTTCCTCGGAATTCTGTTGTTTCAAAAAACATGTTGCAACAAGACACGTTTCCCTTTGTCTGCGCCCTTCTGATTACGTCAGCACTGATGAAAGCCTGGGACTGAAAATGATTCATTTCCTTCAACGGTTTCTTCATCATTAAAAGTTAAATACTTAATTGCGAGTGCTGTTGTTTAGCGATTGTCTTTGCTCACACTCCTTATGTCAACACACCCCTCCAGGTGGGCGCTGACATCTTGTGTTTGTAACGTCATCTGGAGCCACTGTATTAATGTCTAATCCCTAAACATCCTGATATTTTGATTATATTACTGTTCTATACAGTCTATGGTTAACACTGATTACCTTTGAGGAGTTTTAAAGTTGAGCACGCTTCGTTTGTGAAAATAGATATCTTGTATTCTTCGCGTTAATCCAGACCCGACACATGCTGCATCATTTTGTTTTTTCCGAAGCAATTGACAGTTTTCTGCAAATAAAAACGCTAAATAAGAAGATTTATTTGGAGGTTGGGGAGAAATGCCTCATTTTTTATGAGAACTGTAGCCTATAAAGAGTCGAACCATAGAAAACATATCTTGAATGGTGGCTTATTTTTTTTCCAGAGCTGTGTGAAAAAGGTTAGAGACAGCAGAAGTAAATGCCTGAAGGAAGACAACGCGTACGTTTGATCAACTCGACACAACAGAACGAGTAGGCAGAGGATGTGTGTGAAAAAGAAAAGGTTTGGGAACCGCCGATGTCTTCATTCAGAACACCTGGCTTAGGTGGAGTGATACTTACTGTGAACAGCAATGTTGACTCCCTTACCTATCATGGATCGCCTGGTCACAACTACCTGTTACGTAACTAAAAACAGAAGAGAAATACCACAAAGCAGCAAACCTCTTATTCTTCCCCCCTTTTATTACTTTTAAATAGAAAACCTGGCCCAGGTGGACAGAGTTTCAGAACAGAAAAAGGACAAAATAAAGTAAAAGAAAAACCAACACTGTGAAGAGAGCACAGCACAGTCATTCTTCAGTCAATCATTCATGGTGTGACATCAGTCTGAAAGTTCAGCTACTCGCGTTTGTAAAGCTGAAAAAGGAGAGATGGAGCGCTACATTGTACAGTACCTGAAACACACACTGGACCAGCCACGACACTTTTTATCTCAACAAAGTCATTCATAAAGAGAGAGAGAGAGAGAGAGGCTCCTCCCACATCTGCCCCGCCCACCTGGAAAGAGGCGGAGTCTCTGCAAAACCTGACTTCGCATACGAGCATCGAGCTTTTGCGTTTGTCTCCATAATACAGCCAGGTTCATGTCTGAGCCTGCAAAACACACACACACGCACACACACACTCACACACACACTCACAGGCAACATGATACCTAAAGCAGACTGTGCAAACTCTTTGGTGATAATGAGTTCAATGTAAAAAACTATCCCATGTCTGATTATACAATCTTTCCGATATACAGATTTCAACAGATAGAGTAGAAAAATGGAGCCTGCAAATTCAATAAATTAGACAGCAAAAGATGATTGGAGAATATAAAATCCAGCAGTTGGGTTCACAAAAATTATTAATAAAGAAATAAAAATATTGTTTTTAAAATCAGGAGAAACAGTGACAGTGTTGTATCATCACACCAGAACTCTAAAAGCCAAAAGGAAAAGAAAACCAACATTAAATCACAGAAAAAGGAATGAAGTTGTTCTCTGTTCTGATTGGATGTGATTACAGTTTTCATTGATGCTTCAGATCAGTCTTTTGTAAACAGTCACAATCAAGATTTCAGAAACGTTTGGAGCTCTGAGAGGGGCTCCCTCTCTGCTGCAAACATATGGAATATTTAAGGATCTTTATGGTGTAGCTCACTAAGGGAACAGATTCAAGAGAATTCCAGATTTTCAATCCTGGGCCTTATTACTTACAACACAGAAGACTTATGGGTACAAAATATCTTAGATGTTCTAAGATCGCTTCATTCGGCAGCAGTGAAATACAAACGGATAAAAATCATCTAACAAAACAGGTCCATCTCTGTTGGGATCCTATGGTGCGCAACAAGTTTAAAGGCTCGGCAACTGACGAAGGATTCACACACCAACGGTCTCTTGGTGCAACTGCACTGTTGGAAAGCACGCAGTGTGTGGAACATATTCTCAAAGCACTCGTCGGCATGGTAAAGCCTGTCCTATGCTAACTCTAGTCCTGCTTCCTGCTGGGCCTCTCTCTCTTTCTCTCTCCTTCTCTTCATAGCTTCACATGTCCATCTCTTAACCGCAGCCATTCTACCAAACAGTAAAGTCATAGGCTAACGAGCTGCTAGCTGAAGGCTCACGCGAAAAGTAGTGACAAAAAGGTGTACACACGAGACGAGCAAGGCCTGCTGCTACTGTTACCGAGCACTCTGTGGTCACGGGAAAGACACCGCTCTTTATTGTACTATTAGTTTCACTTTGAAACTACGATTTTGGAGGAAAAGTTATTGATTGTTGCTTTAATTGGCAGCTAATCAATATTCCTTCCTAGTCGTGAGATACAAATGTGTCTTTACAGTTAGAGAACACTCAGAGCATTTTGGTCCAGTTTAGAGAATAAAAAAATCAACATTTTAAAGTCAACGCTTTTAGTCAAAACGTTTCCTCTCTTTAAAAATAATTAATCCTCCACATACAGGTATCAGAGAAGTGATTGGATTAGCCATTTTAAAAACTCGTAAACACATTAAATGATATTAATAAAGATATTAAACACAACATACACAATAATGCTGCTGTAAAATGAATAGCCTATTATCATGAAACACTGAGGGAACATTTTACTGCACCTCGTAAAACATTTGGCAGGCACCCCTAACCCGAACCCAGAGCTGCAGATTTTCACTGTTAAACAGCTTTTCATGCATTTTAGCCTTATAAGGTTACTGATATTTGATATCAGTACTTGGGCAGGCTAACGTTAGATTGTTAAAGCTCGTTATCACGTCAGCTCTTGTTCTGTCATTTGCAGCTCGTTTCAGATGTTGCGTTTGTGTAGGTCGGGTTTCCGTTTGCATGTTTTTTTCTGAATAAGCTGCATGTTTTTCTCGAATCTCAGTCGTTGCCGAGCCTTCGCACTTTCGGATCCCTTTCGTAATGTTGTCAGACACTTGGAAAAAATCTGAGCCAGTCAGTGACAAAAAAACAACAGCTTTGATTGGACACACAGTACTTAGATCAGTCTTTTTGTTCACATCTTTTTGTACTTTTCAGCTTTTAATTTAAACATATCAAATGTAAAAGTATTGCCCAGCTATAAAAACACTGTAATTCTCCTGTTGACCTCTGTCGTTGACCTGACAGATGCAATGTTTGAGGCTGGACGAGCCTCAGGACTGCCGTTATCAGGATAACAACGACACCGGTCAACACTCCTTCTATCAGTAATGATACTGCAGCCCACACTGTGTGTTCATCAGATCAGCTTTCATATAAAACCAGACATATTTCCAAAATATATCCATGTAAAGTCTTTGATTTCAGTAAAAAATAAATTAGGTAGTGAGAACACTACAAATGAAGGTTCAGGTACCGTTGGTGACCGCTGGCTCTCTCACGCTGTCCTTACTGAGCCGTTTGTGCTCGCCAGTCTCCTGAAGCCGTGGTCGTTCTTCTCCAGCCACAGCTCAGCCAGCTGTTGGGTGGAGCCGTGTGACGAGGCTTTGGAGCCAAGACACATCTTATATTGCTTTGCCTCCAGGTTGGGGTCACATATGACGGGGTGATGAACGTGCACTATCCCCGTGTCTGTGCTTCTGAACAACCTTATCCCTGATTGCACAAATTTATTAAAGAGGTCCACGTCTTCCAGCCCCCAGCCCTGTATCGAGGTGTCGAAGCCCCCGGCTCGAAGCAGGTCCCCCTTGTAGACGCAGACAATCCCGAAGCCGTAGTTCCTCCACAGGCCGGTCTTGGAGGTGAACACGTAGTGGTTGTTGCTCGGGACCTTCCCGGCGTACACCACCTTGGGGTCGTACTGGCTGAAGATGATGGGGAAATAGGTCTGCTCCCCGAGGGCGGTGTTGGTTCGACATCTCTTTAGGTAGTCGCTGGTGAAGAGCAGGTCGACGTCACAGTAGAAGAGCAGCGAGTCATTCGAGAAGTGTAAGGAGCCCACTTCTAGAGCCAGAGCCCTGGAGAAGGAGCCGTCCACCGTTTTGATCTCCATCTCCGCCCGAGGATACTTCATGTGGTAGTCCCTCATCAGCTCCACCTGCTTCACCCGCTCGGTGTTGTTGTCCGTGCTGAAAAGCAGAATCAGCAGTTTGACGTTCTGGTTGGGGATCAGACAGACTCGTTCAAAGTTGGCCATGAAGCGCACAAATATGTCGTAGCGTCCTGACAGAGGGACCAGGATGTTGACCTTCTTCTCCTTGGGCTCCCTCTGGTCCTGACCCGACGTGGCCAGCTTGAAGGGCACTAGCATCTTCAGAGAGTTGGACAGAAAAGAGAGCGAGTCGGACTCCTGGTTTATGTGGCTGGCGAGGGCCCTGGCATTCATCTCCTGGTCCTCTCTGAACTGGATCTGGCTAAAGGTCTGTTGGAGGTAGGCGTGCCTCCTTACGGGCACCGTCATTGTCTTTCCTTTGTGCTTCTTGTACAGCAGCAGCAGATCCAGCACATACTCGGCTCCATATAAGGGATTCACCCTGCGGTAGCCGTACTGGATTTCTTTGAAATCGATGACTCGGCCTCGGGTCTTGGCGTTGGCGTTGATCATCTCCATCACCTGCATGATGATGTCATCCAGAGACTGCCTTTGGGAGGAGTCCATACCACGGCGGGGCGGCTGACCGTCAGATGATGAGAACAGGTACTTGCCTGTCAGGAACTCCCACTCCAATACGTCCTCTCTCTGCCGAGGATGGAAGCGCATGAACGAGGGGGGCATGCCCAACTGGAGGTCCTCTCTGCTGGGTTCGGCCGCTCCATAGCGCCCCATCTGGACGATCTCCCTGTGCAGCTGGATGGTTCGGTGGCGCAGGTCAGCGATCTTACGGCTGAGCATGTAGCTGTGCAGGCGGTACTGATAGGGGGGGTTCTTGTTGGGGTGGAGGGTGATGGCTCGGTGGATCTTGCTGTTGTGGAGATCTCTGATGTAGCCCTTCTTATTGGGTTCGTAGTTCTCATAGAAGAGCTGCTGCATCTGTGGACACACAAGAGCAACAGGGGTGAGTTCAACTTAAACATGGATGGGATTTTCATTGTTTCATACACAATCAAAAAACCTGACAGCAGACATTTGGATGCCAGCTGCATTCACTTTAGGGTTTTCAACATGTCAGATTAGTCAACTCTGATATGATTGGAGACAAAATACAATTATGTTGAGTTGTTTTGACACCACAGCAAAAAAAAAAGTCCTAGGTACCCAATATTTGGTATTTTCTTGTTTTTATTTGCCAAATAATGTCTTAATCTAAAACACACCGGTACCTAAAAATGTTAACAATGTTATTTGTGCAATTTAGTGTCAAGTAGTTTGCTTGCAATACATATGTAGATGATTAATTGCCCTTTTGTGCACCTCTTTTATAAAGTGTGTGTTTTCTTTTAAGGCTTTGTTTCTTTCCAACCCAATCTTTAAAATAACAGAGATTAAGCACTTTGTTTTTGACAACCTTAACTCCCACCTTCATCCAAAACAAACACATTATAATAGGTTTGGGTCATTGGGCCTTACATTCCTCATCATTTCATAACAGAAAAAAATCTTTGTTCAGTGTTTTGTCGACTCAAACTCCAAACAAAAGACCTGGAGGTGTGAACAGCAGAGTCCACCGCTGAGTGTTTACAGGCCGACCTCAGGTTCAGGTGGTTTAACCTGCTTCTCAATCACAAGCAAAAGGTGAAAGTTTAAAAGGTGTAGGTGGAGGGATGGGGAATCATTGTCAAGATGGCCGATGTGTCTGAAGGAACTCTGCGAGGTCTGCTATCAGAGTACCAGTTTCTCATTTCTGCTGTCACAGGATTGGTCCCCAGAACCGACCGTACAGAGAACGAGACAGGCCTGAAGTCTGTGAAAAGTGATACCTGGAGCATGGACACAGTGACCGACTAAACACGTACATGAGTTAGGGTTAGGGTCTCTACCGCATTCCTGAGCGCCACAGAGTGCAGCCTGCCACTCCGAAACTTGAACCAAGCTGTGTCCTCAGAGGTAAACATTGAGTCTTTATGCCTGAAGCCGGAGTGCCGAGTGAGAAACACAAACTCAAGTAATGTTCTTTCAACGGAAAATACTTCCTCTCATTGGGTTTAAGAAGAATTATTTTTAGACAAAAACTAAATTACACATGGCTTTACTCTACATTCACAGGCTGCATAATAGGTTTTAGTTTGTAAGTTACACCAGGACACTGGCTGAGAGGCTTGCTTACTCGCCGCATGTACAGAGGCTGTAGTCCTTGAAGCAGGGGACCTGGGTTCGAATCCAACCAGTGACTACTTTCTCACATTTCATTCCCCACTTCCTCCCTCTCGTCAATTTCTGACTCGGTCCACTTTCCTGTCTGTCCAATAATAAAGGATACAAAACAGTATTTGAAGACGCTTCTTTGTAACTAGAGAGAGCTATTACATCTCTCCTTCAAAGAGAGCACACTGCAACGATAAACAGTCAGCTGCCTCACGGAACGACTGCCATCACTGGTTAATGAGTTGGTGGTTTTTTTGTTTTTTTTTTAGAGTTTGTTCGACATTTTTTTAACCAGCAACTTTAGTATCTGTAGGAATCAACAATCTATGACTGTCAGAGACAAAAAACTAAAGCTTATAGTGGACCGACTTGGATCCATCAAGGATAATGTTTCTGAGACTTGATCCCGGACCAAACCACGAGGGCAACAGCGCCCCTCCAACAAATGCATTTTCACACAAGTTTCACCCTGTAATTGCAAAGCTCGCTTATCGGTGCAAAGCATGCTGGGATATCGTGGTGAGTGACACAGACTAGGCTGACAGTTCCACTTTTTAAGATCTTTTTTACCCATCATAAGGGGAAGACAAAGTCTGTAGCGCGGGACTCGTTCGATCATTTCTGTTGAATAAAGGCTTCTGGTTGAAGCCGTGTGCCTCGGTCTGTATCAGCTCTATGAGTGGAACAAAGGTGAGAGGGTCTTAGATTTGTTCAGTGAGAAGTGATGCTGGAGGAGAGCTCAGACTGTATCCTGCAGGGTAATAACCAGAGGCCATCAGCTGACAGCTAATTGGCCAGGATGGTTATGTCCGTCTCCTGCAGCTTCACCGTCGTTAGCACCATTCATCATTCATGACCTCCGCTTTGTGCTCACCTCTGAAGCTTTGGACCCATTAGTGCGATTATTTACAGTCATTCACCTCACCCTCCCCGGTCTAGAAGCTTCTCTGAATGAGTGAAGACAGTGGCATGGCTATGTCAAATACGCACTGTTATCACATATTAGACATAACTCAACATCTTGAAAAACTAGTCCATACATTTGTTATCTCAAGATTGGATTATTATTGCAATTCGATTTTGTCAGGTTGTCCTAATAAAACTCAAAAGATCTAAAATAGGATTTTAAATCCTTCTTTTCCCTTACAAAGCTCTTCCTAATCAGGCACCATCATATCTTTAAGAGCTTTCTAGAACAGTTCGCTCCCAGGATGCAGCACCAGCACAGTCTCTAAAGCCCCGTTTCCAACAAGCGGTCCGGTATGGATCAGTACAGTTTGGTACGGTTTGCTTTGGTAACAGCCAACTGTGCCTTACTTGGTCAGCGGCGTCGACCAAAACTGGCTGCTAACCCGCTAATAAACAAAACAAAGGAGAAAAACGCGAATCAAAACCAACAATGGAAGACATCCAGCAGTTCATCTACTGTCACTGACATGCGGCTCTTTGTTACAAAACTCAATCCAGCTTCGTTTCAGAGAAGGCTGTGTGCCGCGACGAGAAATAACGGACGAATAAACAATCCAATGTTGTGTTTGCCGCTGTCAGACGGGAAGTGACGATTCTTCTGACCAATCAACAGACTGCAGTTTTTAGCTCTGACTTTAAAGGTCGGATTGACATTTTTGGAACCCCAACAGAAGAGTCCCAAAAAGTAGGACGGTACGGGTCGTTGATATGGAAATCTTTTCCGGCTTTAGTCAATGAAAACACCACAAAATGCGTGTTGTACCGAGACGAACCGAACTGAACCGCTTGGTGGAAACAAGGCTTTAATGTACTATGGGAGGCAGAGCCTTCAGTTATCAGGCCTCTCTCCTTCTGAATCCTCTACCAGTCAGGGTCCTGGAGGCAGAGACCCCCCCCCTTAAAAAGTTGCCTTTATACTCCTGTTTGAATTACTCTTATAGTTTGCTGCTTTAGGCTTCGACTGCTCGGGGCGACCTGGCACACTGAGCTCTCTCTCTCTATATCACTATCAGTATGCACTCACGTCAAATTAATGACGACATGCTCATTATCAGAGGGACTTTCTTTAGGCAAACATCTCTGCTGGACTTTCTTTACTTTTGATAAGAACTTATTTAAAGTACGGAAAGGTGCCAAACCCCATGTGTTCATGGGCAGAGTATGTGCGTGATTCTATTTGTGTAAAGATACCATTACTCTGCAAACAAAGCCTTAAATATACACACAACAACCATCCACTACAGGACCTAAACACACTGATGTTTAACTTTCCCCAGCCTGGCAACTCTCACACTCACATCGTTCTATTTGTGGAACATTTAGAAGTCTTTATTAACTCAATACACAACAAACACTAGTCACCCAGTTTACACAGTCATACACAGATAACGTCTCAATACTAAATCAGGTGTGATTGAGTCACTTGTAGATACATTGGCCCTGAAAGCTGTGATTACTGCAGTTTATGGAACAGACGCTGCTAAATATACTTCACTGATTGGCCCGTTCAGTCGAGGAGAGAGTGACAGGGGGATGGTACAGAAATGTTGTTCTATATCTGGGGATTTGGAGGTGACGATGGAGGCTGAAAATGAGTGGGTTTGTGCCGTATACATGCTGTGCACTCTACCACTGCTGGGATTATGCTTTATTGCTTACCGTCTATTTTTTGCCTCGAAGAACACTGCGAGCTAAAAGCAGAAGGAAGTAATGCCTCAGACATATGAAACAAACAACCTTTATCAGACAGGTTAACACCTTTAGAGAGACGCAAATCCTCAGACTCGCGCGTGTGCGTGCGTGCGTGCGTGTTGGATGGTACCTCATGTGGAGTACGAGCGGCGGTGAAAGGGCAGCCTGGCGCTCTGAGGCTGGCTTTAATCTGCAGGACAAAGGCATAGTCGGCCTCTAGGCTAACCATGCCAATCTAATTGGAGACGGCATTATGCTGTGCTAATTGGCTCTTTGTAAACAAGCTCGCTCTGTCCAAACTCATTTCTCAACTGAAGGAAAAGCTTCTCACACCTGTGACAGCTCCACAGTGGGTCTTGCTAGCGATGGGAGGGGCTGACAGCACCAGATGACTCAATCTGCGTTAGCTTTCTGACCTGTGTGGAGCGCAGGGGCCAGACTTTACAGAGCGGCCTGCACAGACAGGGGCATCACGTCCAACACAGAGCTGACACGCTCAGATCTGTCTGCTCCCATCCACTGAGGTGAGGCCAGTCAGACGTGCAGAAAAGCATCACAGCATGTCCAGTTAATCGTATAACAGTCAAAAAGTGATTCCCTCTTCAAACATCTCCATCTTGTGACAGGAGGAGAGGCCTGATTGTGAACCAGCAGAGGAGCTGAGGGATTTCTCAGACTGTTTGTTCTTTTGTCCTCTAATAAAATAACAAACAAACACGAGAGAGAGAGAGAGAGAGAGAGAGAGAGAGAGAGAGAGAGAGAGAGAGAGAGAGAGAGAGAGAGAGAGAGAGAGAGAGAGAGAGACGAAGAGAAGACAGACTATAACTGATACATTTTGTGTAAGCCACTATTAGACAGCGTACAGCAGATTTGATCCACCATTTTCTAACTTCTTGTAAGCATTTTCAAGCTTCCTTACTGAGTCAACAGGCGTTTTTTTTAAAGATATATTTATATATTTTAAAAAAAGATACAGGATAAGACCATATCATTACTCTTCTGAAGAGCTGCCAGTTCACCTCTCTCTCTCTCTCTCTCTATATATATATATATATATATATATATATATATATATATATATATATATATATATAAACAAAACACTGTTTGTTTTGAGATGCAGAAAATTTATTAAATTCACAAATGTGTTGTTTATTTTCATGTATATAGCTGACAGTTAATATAAGACATTGATAAATATCCTGTATCGCTATTCAGTGAAAAAATATGGAGATGTGAGTCTTGGTCCATGTTGCCCATCCCTACATTCACTTCACTCCTTGATGCTTGCTCGAGGACTCTTCACATGAAGAGGCAGAGCGTTCAGAGCTTTGGAGCTGCGACTGCAAGGGCTTTATCACCTCGGATCTGAAGGTTAGAGTGTCTGTAATAAAATATGTGGTTTTTACAAAGTCTGACAGACGTGCCCATTAACAGTTAACATGTTAATATTAAATCCATACAAACAAAGCACAAGCGTGCTTTGGTTAAACAAAGATGAAGACAATCACGGCCACAGGTTCGGCGTCATTCTGTGGTCAACACTGATCGACGTCTCATAAATCACTAATCCTTGGCACACTGAGAAAAAACAAAAAACTTCCGTGCAACTTCATTGTGAGCGAACAACTTGGCCTGTAGCTTCCGAGAGCTATGTTCTTGTTCCTGCTTCATAAATCATCACGCTGCCAGATGTTTCTGCAGAAACACCCACACAGATGTGACACAAACACTGATAAGTCGATGCAAAACTTGCACAACTATCTGACTTAAAACACAAACAACTCCTGATCTGTAACAATAATTCTTCCTCCTGAGTCCTTCATCTGACTGAGGTAACATCCAACTGAAACATTCAGAGACTGATGTCAAGTCTCTGCCTCTCCTGCACAGTCATGTTTCAGTGAGGTCACAGCTGGTCTCTATGAGTCAGCATGTTGGCACAGTCCCCACATTACAAAGAAATCAGACCTCCCCAAACCACCACCCCCCCCCCCCCCCTTCTCCAGAAACTTCTCTCCACTGTTTCCATGACAGCAAACCCAGTTAATAGTTTCCCTCTACCCCAGCTTTCACACGTACATTCTGTGACAGACATCATTGTGAGCTTCCAGCAGAAACATTTAAGTAGATTCAAACTTCAGTCGTTCAGAAGAAATCCTGCATTTGCACCATGGGGATGATAAATGGGAGTGTGAAGAGCAACCGCTAGACAAGAAGAAAAGAAAACATCAATGTCATCACCACCAGAGACGTTTCTGATCATTCACCAAATATCACCTGCTCAGGTCACAGTCGACTCAATCAGACTTTACACCATCTCTGTCGGGAGGCAACAGCTAAAGGGAACAGGAAGTCTAATGTTTAAATCGCTCATCCTAACTTTTTGGTTTTATTTATATTTGGGCTTTTTTACGCCTCCATTGCAGAGATAGGACAGTGGGCAGCGTTGAAAATAAGATAAAGAGATGGAAACGACACGTGGGAAAGGAGCCGCAGGTCGGACACAAAAAGTGTCCGCCTGTCTGGGGGACCGCTAAGCCCCCGACGGCCCTCGACTCGCCTTGATTTAAAGACAAAACTCAGAAGAGCTGAAGAGGCCTTTCAGGTATCTGACTTCAACCAAGTCCAGTTTCACTTTGATCGAACTTTGAATTACCACGACCTGAAACGCCAACCGTAACTTGATCCCAATGTGTAAAGATGCTTTCAAACATGAGCACGTCAGCGATGTGGATTCATAATGAACATCAGCTCTGAATGAACATTTCCAGTGAGACGACAGCTCTTTAATCACTGCCACACTACTTTTTGTGTGGTCAATCTGATTTAGAATATTAAACTCTGATTTAGCATATTAAACTTACCTCTTTTTGTTTTTTTAAAGGGAATACAATTAAAACCCATACAGTGATTATAATAAGGCCCCGATGAGCCCTTTAAGAGCACTGAGTGTTATCATGATGGCGATCAGCATCATGGCTGTTTGTGAGCTCGTATTACAGAGCCATGCTGAAAGCTCTCATGAAGGAGGAATGTGAGCAGGCTCTTTGGTTTGTGTGTCCTATGAGGACTGGACAGGAGGGTGAATGAAGCAGAAAAGGCCCTTTGTTGCCTCCAGCCGGTCCCTCCGTCCAGATGTCCTCCTCTGCTCAGGCTCCCAGGGAGAGATGGGAGATATGGACAATTACAGCTCTATTACAGCTCTTGAACACGAGAGTTTACTAGAGTAGAGTTTAATACAGTAGAGTTTAATACAGTAGAGATTAATACAGTAGAGTTTAATACAGTAGAGTTTAATACAGTAGAGTCAGAGCCACAGGAAAAGAAATTTCTTGGAAAAAACAAAACCCTGACGATTCTTAAATATACGTTTAACCTTTCTAAACCTGAGTCTTATTTTTGACTTCCTGAACTTTGAAGAAAAATTATTCATGTCGCCCAAACACTCCCACCCAAGAGGTTGATGGGACACACCAGAGTCTGATCAGATGTAAGTCCCTGTTAGAAACGACATCACACCTAAGTCTCTGTGATCTCTGTTCAGATTCAGCAGAACTGACATCAAGCGTCCTCGATAGACAGACATATGTGGATGTCTGAGGGATCGATAATATATTTCTTTTTAAACACTCTGATGGTGAGACATGTTATAAACCGATACAGTCGGTAATTTAATGATCAATAGCTTCAAAAAGTAGGGACGTACGTCACCAGCCGACTGACCTGTTTCATGTCACGCACTTGTCAGCAAAAAAAATTCTAGGCGCTCTGAATGATTATTAACATTTTCTTTCTTTCTTTATTGCCCCCGAAATCTGTTAAATGTTATTGCTAACGCCGTGTCCTAACAGCAAGCGAGCGTCACATCACACTGTCCACATTTCTTTTGTGAATTTATTCCTCTGTGAATTTCAGTTTCCCCTTGCAAATAGTATGACATCTTGTGCTTTTGTTTTGATGGTGGACAAACTCGTTAATAGACAGCCTGCGGTGAGCAGAAAAAAGTTCCCCCGTTGTCATCGACAAAAGTCAAAGCACAATATTTCAATCACAGATGTGGATTTATGAACTGTTAGCTCCACTTTGTAAAACAAAGCTAGCAAGTTCTGTTGAGGGAGAAAAGTGAGCATCAGTGCCGTGTAGAGTCTCCTCCTTCCTCTTTCTTTGTCCGTCTACGTTAACGAAAGAGGAAAATTGGAACTGGATGTCGTCGTGAAAATATTGCGCCGCATGACGCTGCTTTGTGTTGGCTCGCTCATGGAAAGTTTGGACACTCTTTTGGTTTGTTTATAACCCTCATTTATACCATGGGGAAGACGTTTCAACGTAGAGAACACAGAGATTGTACTGAGTGTATGTAATATCTAGTGTGACAGTTGGCAGAGCAGTCCTGTGTGTGTGTGTGTGTGTGTTCCTCATTATCAGCTGTAGAGAAGTCTGCTAAACGTACAGGAAAACCACAACAGAAAACAAGCGACCACAGTGACTGGACACAGAGCAAAAAGAAGAACTTGACATTGCTTCACTTCCGCCTGGATCAGTCGGCGTGAGTCAGCCTGACCGCTCCGGTCAAACTTTTCTAGAAATGTTTTTGTTTTCATTTCTGGGCCTGCTGGGAGTATACCGGCCCCACTTTTATCGTCTGTAAACACCAACGTTCATTTCACGTTTGAACCTCAGCAGGCTGCAGAAGGAGAAGTATGTGTGCATGAGATTGTTGTTTCATTACAAAGTCACGTCCGCATCGAGTAGCATGGCAGTTATTCCACAACATATTTAGTATTTAGATGGTCACGTTGATCCGTGTGCACAGAAGCTGTGATGAAACATCGTCATCAGAACACTGCACTTTTTGAATAGTCACGTCTTGTGACGTGGCCTCAGACTGAGGGCCTGGGCGGGTTCTTCTAGCTCTTTCTGGGCGCGAATAAAAGTTCAACCTCTGCTTTTTAAGACGTTTTCTCCATTTCTTCCAATTCTGTAAGTTATTGCTTATATCAGTAAATCCTGCTACTACCAACACAACAGACACTATGCAGGTCCTGGATGGATGTTTTTTCTCCTGTTTCTTTCTTTATATTCACCCAATGAAACTTCATGAAGACCTTTTTCATCAACTCAGGCTTGTTTTCTTTTGTTTGTTTTTTCAGGGGCAGGGGGGCTCATTTCTTTACCAGCTTGTTTATTTACAGACGACATAGATGGACTATTAACCAAATAATTTGATATTCTGGAGACAGGAAACAAAGAAACAAACAAAGCGACATGTCTCCAGGTGAGCGGTCGGGGCTGCACAGCCGACAGCAACTAACAAGGCCAAAGCTCAGATTAATTGGCCGTCTTTTAATCCAGATTGTCTAAATCAGTTTGCTTGGAGTTCAAACTGAGCGTGAGATGTTTTTTAGTCACTCCTGACTGCTCAGGAAAACTGTGACATAGAAGAGGACGCGGGTCTGTGAGAGATGTTTGGACAGGTAATAATTAATAACTGGACCACAACTTTGTTTATCCCCCAGGCTGTACATTTGTTTTGTTTGTTTTTGGTGGAAGTAAAACCTGAAATTAACTTACAAACCGCTCAGAGTGTTTCCAGAGCTAAACTCGGTGACTCCAGGGTGACTACCTGCGCTTCCACCAGCCAGCTCCCTTCTGCGTCTGTCTGTGCTCCCGATTACAGCACAACATGTTAGCGCCCGGCGTGTGAGGATTCTGGCTTCTATTTAGTACATTGGAAGGACACAGGGGATTGCTGTCCGTTTTAGTAGACAATCAACAGTAGAGAGCCTTAAAAATCCAACAGTAAGTAGGTAGGTTCCTTCTGGTTCTTAATATGTTTTTGAATCCAAAATGTTTGGAATCAAGATTCAATGAGAACCTGATTCAATAAGCAGAATAACCCGACCCTGAACATACTGTCCCTGCTGTAGTGACATGCTCATATTAGACATATCCATGTGAGTGCGGCCTTGTTCTGAGCAGCCACACAGACAGAGTGATGTGGAGGAGTCAGTCCTGACAGATCAGCTCACAGACACTCTCTCAGCATCTACATACAGAGGCTCACAGCTGCTGCAGACGAGCCCAGCACGGGCGGGTCCATGACATGACATCCAGGCAGGATCTTAAATTAAAAGCTTCCATCAAAGTAAAGGAAAAACTACCCAATATTGGTTAAGAATTCTCTCTTTCTTTATTGCTGTAGGTAATTATAGCTGTGCTGTGGGCAGCTGCATACTTGTGGAGCACTGGAGGTACACAGAGCAGCATTTAGAGACAGAGAGCTGCCCAGGGGAGGACGGGAAGGAAGACGTGGGTGAAGGAAAGCTGGGAGACGAGGGTTCTACACACAGAAACACACACACAAACGCACATATATTCACACATACACATGCACACGCACACTCCCGACAAAAGAAAGTGAATAGTTGAAGCCTATAATCACGTCAGTCCCCGCCCTAAACAATCTCTCCACTCTGAGTAAATCTTTGAAGTCTGATTTTCCCTGAGCAGTGTTCACAGCTCTTATCGCACTCATCCGTTCGCTAGCTACAGTTAAAGCTCCATCAGCCCAGTTCATTGGACTTAAGTGTCCCTGTCACAGGTTGTAGGGCAACTGGAAAAACATGCACAAATTATAGCGCTGTATATTTCACACCTACTCTACACTATCCCTTTGGCTTATGATGATTACTGAGGCCGGCAATAATGCCACTTCTGCTATGCTACACATTTTAAGCTGTTAGACTTTCGCAGAGTGTGGGACATGTGGCGCATGTTCAGAACACTGAGCAAGATTTCAGCCCGACTCTAGATCCATAATAAACTGTTTTTACATTACGTTGACGCACTGATTGTGTCTAAAAAGGAGTGAGGGAAGGGGAACTAGGACAAAGAAAGACTAAAATATCTACTCCACTTCCCAAAAACCCAACATAAAAAGCAGTAGTGGTCTGGCCAGAAACAAGAAATCGTTATTGAAATTATAAGTGGATCTGTCTAGGGAAAAAAAGTGACCAAATAGTGGTCACACGACGAGTCACCCTCAAGTGAGGTCTGGTCCTTCCCAACGCACAAACGTCAGCTGTTTCCAGACCCAAGTGTGTGTTAGGCCGTGGTGTCATGTGAAGGGAAAACTTAAAAAGCTCATTCTTTACTGTGAAGATATTAGAAATGTAAACTTTGATATGGCTCTAGTAAAATAAAACAATGTTAATACCTGTTTGATACCACAGAAACAAAAGTGAACGTCCTTACCTACCTGATGATGGGTAGTTTATTAAACTCTCAAAAGTTGCAGGTAAACTCCTGCACTCTGTTTGCTGGCGACACATTTGGGCAATTTTGATTGTTCTCTCTCTTTCAGCTTTAAGTTAAACACCTCACTAAAGATGTTTTTCGTTATAAAACGTGGTACTGAAAATTATGGAAAGATTCACAACCTTAGTTAAAGGCAGGGTTGGCAATTTTCGAAAAAACTAGCATGATTTTCAAAGTAGCATTCCCTCAAGTGCTCCTTCTGCACCAACCCCCTCCCCTCTGTGCTCCCTCAAAAGCCACGCCCCCCACTTACATGCACAAGCGCCATTGGTCCAGAAGCGGACCTCAGCTTGTGCTCTGAGTGTGGATTGTACATGCATGGGGTAGAGAAAGAGCAGGGAGACATGGTTGGTTTTTAAAATAGGTAGCTCGTGGCAGACATTGGTCGAAGTTTTATAAGATGGATTTTCTTCTTTTTTTTTTATTTTAGAGCACACAAGTTATTAATGTCTGTTAGGACCCAAAGACAATTTAAACCAAAATCTTAAAGAGTTTCTGGACCAGCAACCCTGCCTTTAAGTGTTGCTGTATATTTGATGGTAATATTTGATGTGGATGATGATTACTGTTCAGATGAGGCTGAAAGTCAGTAACAAACAACAACATGTCCTACCTGTGTGCTGTAAGCTAACAGGCGAGAGTTGGAGGACACATTGGTGGAGCTGAAACATGTACGCTCAGTCCCTCCCCCCCACCACAGTGGCGTGCCCCGGGGGCCGTGGTGGGGGACTAATTACAACCCTGTCCCTGTTTGATCCCACCGACAGCATGGCCATTTGACCTCCAGGTAAAAGGTGTAACAGCTGTATGCTTATGGTCCAGATGTCACCTCATGCAGCAGGCCTGGGAGACTATCTGAGACCCCCTGACAGTCTTCAGTTCAAACCTGCTGCTCAGCGTGAGGAGAAACACCAGTGACTGTATAAGTTCAAAGTTGATGATTTTTAGCAGTCTGTATCCACACACACTCACAACTCCTAACTTTGGAGGTTGCACCTGGATTTTTAGCTAATATGTTTTCACCCAAATCAGTAACTAAACACTTTTAGCACAACTTTTAAATTTCTGCTTTGGTCAGTGAAGATACTATGTAGTAGAATAACTGGGGTGGGACTTTAACACGTGAATTACGATGAATTAATTACAAGAAAATAATGCGTTAAATTTTTGACCGCATTTAATCACAGTTTGCCTCATAAACGGCGCGGAACGGTTTGTCACTGCTTCGCGCTAGCTTAACGCTAGCTTAACGCTAGCTTCGCCACAAGTACAAACAAGAAGCGTTTGCTGCCTAACTCGACCAAATGACTGTCTTCAGGACCAAAATTAGAAATTCTGATAAACTTACAAATTCAGTCGCTAAATAGATTGCTCTGGACTGTAGACCACTATTAGTGGTAGAAGATAAGGGCTTAGAAAATGTGCTACAGATAGCAACGTGTGATCTAACTTTCCAGCTGCTGTGCAGAAAAACTATTTCAAACAAGATCCAACAGCTTTTTGAAACTGAGAAGCAAGTAAAAATGGCACGCATTGTATTCATTCATCCACCAAAATCCATTTAGGGCAAATATTGTGATGCTCTTAAAATGCAATTAATTTCGATTAATGAATTAGAAAGCCCTGAGTTAATGAGTTAAATTTTTTTAATCAAGTCCCACCCCTAGTTTTAATCTTTGAATCTGGCTGCATCCTCCGTTTCTGACTGCAACAATCATCTTCCTATTCAACAAAATGCTGCATCTCTGTAGGGATCGTTTCAGTAATGTTGTCGATCACAGTTGAACAACAATCCAAGCCTGTCGTTCAGTCTGATTGGACACGTTTATCCCAAAATGTTTACACTGCAGATGTTACAGATTTCACAGCTGCTGTGCGCACCTAAATTAGAGAAATTAAAAAACATAAAAAAAACAAAAAACATATCATTCCTTTATGGCCTAAGATACAGAAAGAATATCCAAGTCAACAGATATTCACTTCTAACGTCCTCTTTCTGCTACAAAATGGATTCAGTGTTTCTACAGAGTGTCTTTAAGAAGTTCTGAGCTTTACTTAGAGGATGTAGATCTTTTACAAGACTCCTAAACTTGCTACCTCCCACATCTGTTAAGAATTTAACAACACAGTTATTTTCCTACAAACTGAGGAGGCAGACTTAGCCTGATCCATGTAGAGCCGATCAGCCAGATCGACTTTGGCTGTATACTGAAAATAAGCTCTCTCTGTAATAACTCCTGATGTTAAAGCAACACCGGCTGGCACCCAATCCCAAACATGTGCTCCCAGGACGGCAGGATGACGCCTCTCCTAATAAGGTGGCCTCTGGTCACTGCAGGTCGGACAGATAAGTGATCCTGCTGCCAAAACAATACGGACGGAGCAGAGGTGTCAGATCAGAGGAGGGCCTCAGGGCAGCACGTTCCCTGGCAGAGCCTGACGAGAGCTGTGGGGGATGCGACGAACACTAAATGGATTTATAGAGGCTGGAGGCTGTCCGACAGAGACATCCAGGGAAAACACACACACACTACACACACACACATACTTTCAAAGGTACGGCTGTCAACATTTCCAATACTCTGATCATTTTCAACCCCAAAAAGCATTTCAAAATTAATACAATCTCTGTTTCTCTGTTATATGATAGATAGTATTGACGTAAGTGCAGAAGCTTTAAAAACAACAAAAAAAAAACTAACATCTGATCTTCGGTTTTATTACTCACGAGAGAGAGAGAGAGAGAGAGAGAGAGAGAGAGAGAGAGAGAGAGAGAGAGAGAGAGAGAGAGAGAGAGAGAGAGAGAGAGAGAGTCTAAATGATACACATTGGCATTTGCCACACACAAGACAACCAATAAAACAAACACATTAGAAAAAGCGGAATGCAGAAGCAGATATCACAGGAGTTCCCATACTTTGCCATGGCAAGGACTACCCCCCCCCCACCCCCACCCCCAAGCATTCTCTGGCAACCCCTCAGGGGGTCTGGAGGGACCCCCACATTGAAAAAACACTGATCCAACAAAGATGACGTTACAGCTAATAAAAACAAGTTTCTTTACTTCAAATCTTTTCTGTCTTTCAAAGTTGTCAGACAGCCTGAAGTCCTTCATCTCTAAGTTACAGCTAGTGTCAGTCTCTTTCACTTATTTGTACACACTTTACGAGAGAACAATTTCTTTATGACTCCTCTGTATGGATTTCATTAAGGCCAAATGTTATTCCAACATATGTATAATTAGAGGTGTGGTGGAGTTGGTTGACATTCAGACGAGTTGTCTGTCAGGAGTCTTAAGGCCCCGCCTCAGCTCCACCTCTTGGTCAGTTTTTGATTGATCTAAAGAAAGGTCGAGTCAGCATTTCCAACACGGCGAACGCCATCATTGGGCTTTAAAACCTCTTTAGAAACTAATAGATGATGTCACTGAGGCCACACATTTTATACAGGCTGCTCCTACAGAAACACAGTGTCATCAGAAGATGTGTTCGAATGTTGTAATGATAAAAACTTTCCTGATCTGGTTCTGGATCCATTAAAGCGTACAGGTATCAGGGTGTGTTAGACCACAGGCACAGAAAGACTGGAGCCAGCGTGTCGGTTTGACGGTCTGCCTCGTCATAACCTGTGGATTTGGTGAGACAACTATTTCCTGTGAGGAAAGCCGAGAGGCAGAGAGTGGCGTGAGAAGATGGAAAAACTGAGCGCCATTCTAGACAGTCTGCACACGTAGAGGAGGACGAGAAGAAAAAGGAGGGAGCTGAGGAGGAGGCGAGCGGATTAATGTGAGGAGAGAGGACGACAGGTCGTGATGGATGTAGTTATCTGGTAGTCAGAATAAGAGAGAGAGATGTAACTTCATGTCTCTTGAATAAGAAGCATTTAAAGCTCACAACAACATCTGCAACAGCTAAGTCCTGGGACAGTCCTGTAAAACTTAAACTGTACCAAAAATCGACGTATTGTTCCTTTATTTTGTTGTTGCTATGGAAAGTTGGTTCAGTCACAAATAACTCCATTAAACTGCAGAGAATAGAAATAAGTGGATTTGCTTGCTGCGTTAACAAAAAGTTTGATACAGAGAAAAAGCAGCAGCATGGTGAGCCACAGTCCGGCTGAAGGAGGCAGCGCGTCCAAAAACTGTTTATCAGCAACTGTGTGCTTTCTAACTGTTTGTTATAAGGAACCAGTCTGGATTTGGACCACAGCACAGGACTGAGACTGCACACTTCATAAAGTCTTTAATGACAAATATCCTGAGCAGTGATAAGTCAAAAGTAGCTGCACTGTACAAAGTCTTTATATCAGTTCCACAGTATCCCATCAACAGAGGAGTGAAGATAAACACATTGAGCATGTTGTGCGTAAGCTTTCAGTGGTCATGCCACTATCGCAGGGAACAAACACCACCATCCCCTGCCGTTTGCTCGAGGGGATTTCTCCTAATTATATCCTGCTGCGTACTCAGAAAAAAAATGTTTGGAGGCTGGCAGGAGAAAGTCAATAAAGTCAGAGAGAAAAATGGGACTGTTTTGCATTCACGCATACAAGCGCCTCCTGAAAATATCTGGAGTTTTTCTGGAGTTCTGTGTGAACGTTAAAGCACTCCGACACACGCATGACAGCAGTCCCCAGATTTCAACCCTGGCCTCCTGTGAGTCAAAGGACAGACTTTGAAACCTTGTAGACAGAGTGTTCCTCCACTCCACTTTATTCTGTCTGATATCAGGTCTTATATCGTATCCATCATAGCACTACGGTCACTTATTCTTCAATGTTCATGGTTTTTTATACAGACCTATCTTTAGTCTGTTCTATTATCTGCCATGCACCACGATCACTTTATTATTGAGTATCTGCCTACATGCATATAGCTTTATACTTATATATTTATACTCTCATTACTGCATTACTGTTCTGTTACGTCTGTTCATTACTTCATTAAATGACATTACATATATGCATGATGTCTGCTCACATCTTAGTCCAATCACTGTCCACTTATATCTTCTTATGCACTTCAGTTCTGTTTACATCTGTTTCAATAGTCTACTGCATGTCTGTTTACATCATATATGTATGTTCACACGTCTGCTTTCATCTGTTTACATGCATGTCCTTTTAATGTCCTCTGAATCTAACTCTGTGACTTGACTTTTTTTAACTTTTACTAACATCTAGACACATTACTCTCTGCTGTTCCTTGAATCTAACTTTAACTTTGTACTAACACTCTTGACACTTATTCTTTTTTGACACTTTATTCTTTGTTGATTGGTTAAATGTTTTAGCATAGTTGCACTATGTCGTTCATTGCTGCTTTGAGTGCCCTTGAATTGCCCCGTGAGGACAAATAACGTTTTTTGAATTCAATTCAATTCAATTGAATTCAATCGGAGAAATAAAAAACAAAAGAAATGAATGTGGAGCTGATGTGATCCCATCCTGGTTTCTCTCTCAGCTCTGCAGACAAACTCATGAGACTAGACATCAACTCAGCACTGACTCCTGATCACTTCCTGTTTCCATTCTCCGTCTGATGTCATCTCTGCAGCCTCGGGACTATCAGCTCTGCTCACCTCACACCTTGGAGGATCACCGTCTCAGAATGTGATCAATCTGAGCGATGCTGCTCATGAACGCACACTGCAAGGACACCAACTCCTCCTGCAATCTTCACTGCATGCTAATATGCCAGCTGCTAATCTATTACAAGGTCAATATAACTGTCTTCAAACCATGCTGTTTATCACAGCTACATGTCTGCAAAATGTAATAATAAGACATTCCCAACGGTTGCTCCCTGTCCTGTGACGTGAACGCGGCGCTGTGAGGGAGCTGTGGTGTTTTCTGGGGACACGCAGAAGGGGGAGCAGAGCGATGGAGGGTGTGGTGGTGACGATCGGCATTGCTGTTATCTCTGTGCCAAGAATGAGTGTGCTGCGGTCTGCTCCTTTAATGTTTCTGTCTCTTTAAAAAAGCGAGGCCACACCCATGTTAGCCGCACACACACCCCTTCATTCACGTTTATTCACCGTCTTTGCCTCTTAACTCTTTGTTCATCTGAAAGAAAATTAAGTCCCAATAATACATTTTAAGGATTTGAGCTGATTGTATCAATTTGCAACAAAGAGGAAAATCTTAAAATGGGGTGCTTATATTGGTACTGTCTACTGACCAAAACTAAAGTTTACAACAATGGTGGTAGTGGGCAGGACTTTAAACACATCAACACTCAGAAAAAGAGAAGAGTTCTCTCCACGTGCTGGTGACATATTGAGCCGACTCGTTCCCTCCTCTCGTTTAAATATGACTGTCAGGTCCTGCGAGTGCCATGACTTGCTAAAAATGAAATAAAGCCTCCACTGCAAGGCGCATGTTTTATTCTATATGTTAAGTGAAGTTGGATGGATGTCTCCAAAACTCTGTAACCTGTAAGGGTAGATTGTGCTACGATCATTGAGGCCAACAATCTCAACTGTACCAATGTCACTCAGCTCAACCAATCAGCTCAAACCAGGAAGTAAATACAGCGACAGGTCACTGCTGTCCCCTCATGTGACTGACTGACTTCATTGACAAAGACCTAAGAACGTGATTTGAAAGAGAAACTAAAGGCAGGGTTGGTAATTTTTTTAAACGAGAATAATTGTGAAAGTAGCATTCTCTCCGTGCTCCATCTTCCCCCCACCCTCTCCCCTCACTTACATGCACTGCCTCCATTGGTCCAGAAGCAGATTTCAGCTCATGCTTTGAGTGTGGTGCATGCATTGGGGTAGAGAACGAGCGAAAGGTTAGGCATGATTGGTTTATAAAACATGTTCAGACATTGGTCTAAATGTTTACATGTGCACAACTGCTACAGATTACAGATTTTTTTTTAAAATTCTTTTCGACATGAATTATTAATTACTCTCAGGAGGATCAAAAGAGAATTTCAACAAAAATCTTAAAAAGTGTTTTTGGAGGAAATTACCAACCCTGCCTTTAAGAACTGACAGCCAGTGCAAGTTTTTGTGTGAACTTTTACCTCGGCGTAAAGAACTACCTAATCTGTTTTATTGTGATGTTTACTAGAATCATACCCAAGCTTAACGTTCTGTAATCTGAACTACAGTAGACGTAATATCATGGAGTATTTATAAAGTAAAGAAATCTGAGTACTGCATAAAACCTTGTTTCCTGGATTGTGAGTAATCAAATAATTGGCTTAGTTTCTTTTTGTTGGAGTGAGATCTAAAAATGACCTGACCGACGTGGAAACATCTTCATGACAACCCTCCCTCTGTCTGTGCTCCTTTTCAACAAAGAACGCTTTCTAATCAAACTGCTACACACTCTGTGCACAAGGCGAACGCATTCCTGCTCCTCCACGTGCATATGCATGAATCAGACTTTTTCCATTCATGATGGAGCAGAGCAAACTGAGTTCTGTATGTGAGCAGCTCCGTCAGGCCTCTGCCGTGCACACACACTGATAAACCTGTTCTCGACACACTCACACTGGCAGCACCTGGCCAGGTGATCACCCGGCAGCTAAACCAGCAGCTCATCCAGCTGACGAGTGACTGCAGCCTCACAGCATCGAGACAAATCGATGTGATCAGGAAAAGATCTGAACAGTTTTTCAGAGTGTTGGTTATACATTTGATTATCTATTTGAAGTGTCCTGCAATCTTGACTTCACATCACAGACAGCTGTTCAGAACGTTGTTTAGCACTTTGTCAGCTAAAGTTGACTTTAAATGTGCTTATGACGGTTATGATTCGGTTATGAATTTTTCAATTTCAAAGTATTTCAATGAGTGCCCTGTAAAGGGTTAATGATCAACAAAAAATATGAGGATAAATGTTCATCACAAAGGCGACACGTTGGCGCACTAAATACAAATGTCGGATAACAGAAAGTCAGAGGACATGTTATGTGGCTGTCTCATTTCACTTCAGAAGAAACAGGACTCAAATGTTTGTAGGGCTCTGTCGGAAATCTCTCCCCCTGTGGTTTCAATCTGTAAACCTAGAAGCAGGAGGTGTGTGTGTGTGTGTGTGTGTGTGTGTGTGTGTGTGTGTGTGTGTGTGTGTGTGTGTGTGTGTGTGTGTGTGTGTGTACCTCCAGGATGAGAGCAGGAGTCGTGTGTGTCCGTGTGTTAGTGGGGCAGAGCAACAAGCTGACGGGATGAAAAGCTAACGATAGCATAGCCAATTATTGAGTGACTGTTTGACTATTTGACATGAATAACCTTTGAAGGCTTCCCTTCATCAAAAGTATAAACAGATGTTTGATAGGTTCAATCTCTCTCCACAGGGGGTAAAGTCCTCTTCCCACACTGTGAACATTCAAAGTGCACTACAGTTGTTTTCAGTCAAATATTATCAGTTCAATCTTCCGGTCAGATGAATGTGAGCGAGGCAAGGCTAAATATTTTTCACACCTTGTACATTTGTGTTAGTGTTAGTCCATGCTCTGTTCAAGCCGTTTCATTGAGGCGTGTTTTTTTACCCAAATTCATCAATTAATCGTAAATAGACTAATTATTCAATTTTAAGATTATAGTTGTTTGCAGCTCTAAGAATTCATTAAGATGCTGCAGGATTTTTTTGTTAAATGTTCTGTTTTGTTTGTGACAGCAGAGCAACAACTTTAAACCAATCATGTCCTTTGAAACGCAGCTACAAACCGAGTCCTCGTGCCAGCTCAAAACATCAGTATGGTTCGTCTGGGACGCTGCAGGAATTTTAATAATGTCTGCATTCGGATTGTTTTAACCCAAAGTTAACACGAATGAGACATTTTTACTCTGCAGGGACCACATTTTATGTCCTCAGTAGGCTTGTCATGAAATCGCGTTTCAAACTTTGATATTTTTCTCAAAAAAAAAAAAGAAGAAGAAGAGTACCACGGAACAAAAACAAACTTGTTTTTGTTTTCGCAGGCAGTCATACAAATGTGTTTCAGTTAAACTCATAATTAATATTCTTCTAAGCATAGGCCCACAATGGCAGTTTAAATGATGCGTCTATGCTGTAATGCAGCACCCTGCCACTAGTTGGCGCTGTAGCGCGTGAATGGGCCTGCTCTCTTTGATGTAAACGAGCAGGGGACAGATCACAAGAAAACAGAGATAAAGTTGTTTGTAGGCCGTGTCAGGAGAAACCGGAGCCATAGGTTATCGGGAGGTGTGGACGTTAATCTGCAGGGACTACTAAAGGCTGCATTGCTAGCACTGCTAATGTTAGCCACAGTCTGCAAAACAATTTGGCATCATTTACCTGCAGACGCTGTGATCCTGCGTTTCACCAAATAAGCTGTGCTCAGTGTCGGCTGTTTTCTGAACATTTTATTGACTTGCCGTTTAAAATCGACAGGGAAAAAAAGTCGCCCAGAAACAGGACTTTCCAAAATGGCCTGTGCGCTGTGACGATAACCATGTCCTCTTGCACGCTGTCTGTAATTAGAAGCGCTCCATCACTGATTCAACATGAAGAGAAGCACACAGACACACAGTGAATCTGCTGTTTAAACTTTCCAGTATCATGTGCTACTAGTTTAACAGTTAATGCAGAGTATCACTCTAAAGGACATCGCCGACAAGTTCCTTCACTGTGTACACTATATGCCTTATAAAGACAGTATAGTGCGTCCCACTACAGCTCAAAGATCAAAACATCTTTGTGGATCAGTCTGTAAATTCAATGAGGTCAGTACAGTATGTCAGTATTAGCTGACCTGCGAGTATGAATGAAGGTCTGTAGTTTTCTTCTTTTTTTGTTTTAAAGTAGTTTTTGATTCTGTCAGACCGAGCTCATTAACGGATACCGAAACACTTAATGATGTTATTGATGATGATAGTGATGATGGTGACGAGGGTTTTGTTTGATGATGAAGATTTTAGGACGGCTTTGATGCCGATTAGAACTCTCAAGACCAGCGATCAATGTTGTGCTTTTGGCTGGCAGCAACCTGTGTGTCCGATCAGGGTTCAAACTGTCTGTTTGCGCCTCCTGACGTTGTTTCCTCCTTTCTAGATCTGCAAATGTACGTTCTGTCTGAGTGATGTCAGGATCAGATTTAAGAATCGTAGAGCGTAATGATGAACAAGATACATTTTGACACAAATATTTAAACATTCAAATCAATGAGACAAAAATATATATTATATATGAATAATAATCTTTTTAACCAGCAGAGGGCACTAACTGTCTTTAATGCCCATGTTTTTGTGAAATGTACGGTGTGCAGGAAGTTTGCCTGCAATTGTTCGATGTTAACAAAATAATATTCAATACGGGATGTCCAAGACTTCTATATTTGTTGCTTATGCATCAATTGCATAAGCAACAATTTGCTTTGATTTTTCCTAGAATAATATCAAAGTTTGGGTATAATAAGACCCCCTTGTGACATACTGCTCCTGCAGCTTTAAACCAAAGCTGAAGAAGTGATGAAACAGCCACTCTTAAACGCTGCTTTCATCAGTCACACCTGACGGTTTCGGGAGGAGGAGGCGTACACTTTGGTACAACACGATGTTAAATATTCTGTACGCAACATGCGCCCTCAGGTAGTTATGAAGGTGTAGTAGTGTCAGTGCCGGCGTCTCTGTGATCTCTGTACGGGAGGAAACACATGGTGGGGACGTGATGCTCATTGTAAGACTCTTAGCAGATAATCTCCTCTAATTGGATGCTGGAGGCTTAACGACACCGCTGTGATTGACTGTGATGGCTGTTTTCGTGATTTGAGTGAATGGGTCGGTCTTAGGGTTACTCCGTCTGCTCGAACTGCCAGCTCGCATTTAAATGTTGAGATAAATAAATCAGATACCGGGGAACAACCGAAGGCGCCATGCGGCAACAGGTCTTCCCTTTATTATGTAAAACATAAACATCACAAGCACGGTCTCCCCACGTTATCCAAAATACAGTTTTCATTTCCAAATCCAGACCAGATCGATCTGATGTTTGAAAAATAAAGGAGGTGAAGAACTCACTGTTTCTGAAGTTATTTTACCTGAGCCATTTTGAATCCATAGGTTTAAAAGACTGTAATGTTTAGTTTTCAGTGTGTAGACAAAGAGATCTGAATGACGTCAGGTCTGAGAACAAGAGACGGTAAACTGATGCTGCGGCTCATGTTATCTCTGTCTAACGTCTGTTAGATTAAGAGTACCGTACTGACTTAGTTTCTGACCTCTCATAAAAAACATGATATAACAAGGGACGCATTTAGGGTTGTTATCAGAATATTAAAATCTGATTTCTAGGTCAAATCAATGGATATCCAGACCCGTTTGGTACCATGGCAACAAAAATAGAAGTCCTACACACCTTAAACGAAGAATATTTTTTGTTTTTTCTCCATATTCTTTGTTTGCCGTTTTGGTCAGGACAACTTAAGGGATGAAATGTTGGAAGGAGAGAGTTGGGGTTGACATGCAGCAAAGTGGCCAAGGGCGGATTTAAACCCACGGCCGTTGCCATGACAACTACGGCCTCCATACATGGGGCCCAGGACATAAGCACGAGGCTATCTTGTGCCCAATAACATATTTTGATTTTGTTCACCAAAAAGCTGCAGACAAAATCCTGCACACTGTGATTGAAACATTAACAACATACATTATTTGTGCAATGAAAACAAAAAAAAAGGTGTCACCTCCTCTTCTCTGTTTGTCTGAGACATTTACTTTTTTTTTTTTTTTTTTTTGCATCTTTATGAGAATTAAAAAACATCTGCATTCACCAACCTGTGTATTTAAATGAAGCTCTACTTCTCACATGTTAAAAATAAGACATACCTCATGCGTGGGGAACTTGCTCCGAACGGCTACGCCACTTTGAGAGTAAATTGACCTTCAACCACATTACCAAGGTCTGAATTTGAGGTATTCGACGTAGTACGATTTAATGAGGACTAACATGTTTATAATTATATGTATTTTAAAAGTCCATTTTTAGTCAGAGGAACAGAACAAATCCACTTTCTTAAACATCAGGTAAACTATATGAATGTTACTTTATGTCTTTTATTTTGCCCTTTTTTGGGTTCATATACTTTCTGTTCAAGAAGAGTGTTAGTTTACTGTCGCACCATGCAGGCTCTCTCATCTGTCCGCATTTCCAAAGATCACAATCCACCACAAAGAGGGGGGAAAAAAAAGATCACTGCCTGTGCCAACTCTGATCTGATTGGTCGGCCGATTTGCGCTCTCGTAATTGGTCAGTCGTTTGGCTTTGTTCTTGGATATGTCCTGCCCCTTTTACCATTTTGGCAATGCTACAGTCAGTCCGAGGGGAGCTTGTGCATGCTACAACGAGCCAATGGGCTTGCATCAGTGACATCATGGGTTTGTGATGTCACAAACCCATTTTCAACGAGGAGGGTTAGGGACTGAGCGTTACATGCAGCTATTGCTACTGCTATCAGGAGGAGGTAAGAGAACCCACGTTTCCGCAGACTTTGATTGTTTGCACATTGATGAGCCTAAACATGCACAAGACGCCTGGAAAACACAGTAAAAGAGCATATAAAACCAGAAAAGGCAGAATATGGGACCTTTTATTTGTTGTTGGATTATCCTCCAATTCCCAACAGCCAGTGCATGTCATGTCTGGGCTTCCTTAGAGTGGAAGGACACAGAGGGAGAAAGAGGGAGGGAGGAGGAGCAGAGAGCCAAGAGCAGACTGAGGCCTGCAGAGCTGCAGAGTGCCGGTAAATGCCAGCAGCAGCTTTGGCAGAGCACACAGGAAGGAGGAGAGGGCAGAGAGACAAAAGAGGAGGAGAAACTGACGGTCAATCTGAGAGAGATCAGCAGTGTGAGGGAGGAAAAGTGCGTTTTAGAACAACTGCACCACAATGACTTTAATATCATATTCCAGAGTGGATCTCTTTAAAAGAGGCAACAAAGACTCCATTCACACTGATCGACGCACAGCTTATCAAGCATCATCAGATACACATTCTTTCACCGTCAGACACATTTACAGTCTCTCACGACCTTCACCAAGCAAACACAAGGATAATGGTGTGCTTCTGAGGTTACTGCCAAATAAAGACTTGATTTAGCATCCATTGTTTGTTGGTTTACACAAAGTGTTTTAGTAAGTGGACAACTAACACACACACGCACACACTCTGATGGACTGTAGACAGTAACATCGTTGTGTCAGCTGTTTTATAATACTAGCCGTATGAAAGTGAAAACAGTGGTTTTGTACATTTAGAAGGAAACGGGGGCAGAAACAGCCACAGAGGATCATTCAGGGCAGCTGAACACTATTATAGAGGAGAAAGGAGCAGGAGGAGGAGGAGGAGGAGGTAGAGGTGTAAAAAAGAAAAGCAGGAGCTGGCAGACTGAACTCCTGCTGTAAAGAAGGCTTTTCAGCGAGGACCAGACCCAGCAGGCCTCATGTGACAGCATTTACACGAGGCTTTCACGGGCCACATACAGAAAACCTGAAGTTCAAAACAGAGTTTTTAAGACTTTCTGAAGAGCCTCTTTAAAGATTGGTTGCACAACATGGGTCAAAAGTGTGCATCAAAGGGTTAAACATTTTAAGACCCCTTTGCATCTTCAATTTCTAAACAGTTACATTATCGACACTGTAACATGTTTGATACTTACTGACTAAGATAACACAGTTTGAAATAACTATTTATCATTGAGGTTTAATTCAGATTTTTTGGGGGAAGAAATCAAGAGAAAATATGATTAGTAAAATAATCCAATGGCAGTTTATTTAGAAAAAAAAAAGCATCTGGCCAGTAAACAAATCTATTGACAAGATTTCAGACAAAATTTGAGATTTTGGACATTACTATTAGGATTACTTCTTTACAAAATGGAGACATGTCCCTCCGAGCAGAGAACGACCTTCACACGCCCTCTGTGTATGTTTACAGCCAGGATTACATTTCGTTGTTTCAGCGCATATTTTCTTTTCTGAGGAGGTGCGCGTCAGGCTACATATGTAGACTTCTTCATTGGTACAGGGCTACATGAACCTAGGACTTAGGGGTTAAGTGTCTTGCCCAAGGTCACATGGGACACATGGCTGCAGGAGCTAGGGATAGAACCCACAACCTTCCGGTTCAGATTTGACCAATGAGCCAAATCTGCCCGTAATATACAATCAGAGAACTCTCTCTATTTATTTCTTTTGCTGCTAATTTAGACAGTTTGAATGACTTTTCCTGCAATTTCTGTGTAATAGACGTTGAGTTTTGACTTTTGATATCAAATCATTCAAACAACAGAATCAGAGCGGGCACTGCATCGCTTTGAACACGTGGTGTTAAAAGTGATCAAAGGATTGAACATTTTGACAACATGGGGTCAATGTCATCGTAAATAAGGCCCCAGAAAAGGACGCCTCAGGTTGGGATGAGGAATCGCTGCTCAGGCTAGAGCACTGACTGCACCCAAACATGGCAAGGGTGAAAAGGTCCCCTTGAATGAAGCATCCAGTGTCAGCCTGTCCGTCTCCCTGCTCCTACTTGAGGTCCCTGTTTTCATTCCCTGTCTTCCATAATGTCATGCTTCCTCACCGTCTCCAAAATAAACTGTGTCATATCTTGGCTCATTGGAGATAAACCTGAAAAAAGAAATATCACACTTACGGGTCTTAAGTCAGATGAAATAACAACATTGTAAAGCTGACTTGTAAAAAAAGGTTTTAGGTGAACCTTTGTCATGTGACTCGGGTCTGTCCCGAGGAGGAGAAAAAGAAAAGTTTTGTTTGTTTTATTTTTTAGGTCAGGTTGGTCATTTCTGATGCATTTCAGGTCGTCGGGAAATGTGACTGCTGATCTGCTTTGGGATATAGCATCAAGCAGATTTCCACTGAAGTGATTACTGCTGATGGGAGTCAGGAAGTCATTACAGTAAATCGTTTTCTTTTTGCATTTTCTCTCCAAACGGACAGTTTCCTGCACACACCAAAGCCTGCTGATAGGTGATTGGTTAATACAGCTCGGACTACAAGTGTACAACAAATGGAAATCGGAGCAAAGTTCAACAGTTTTATGTGGACCCTGTAAATGGAGATTAGTTTGAGAACACTTATTTGACACCACGTGTTATAAAACGATGCAATCTGTTATTTTAATGATCCATACAGAAGTACATAAGCTTTATTAAAAAAAAAACTTTAGAACTTCAGTCACATTTTTAACTAAAAGTAGTGCTGGAATACTTAAGGCGTTTCAAGATTCGATTTCAATTCAATTCAGATTCTTAGGACAATGATTCAGTTCTGAACTGATTTTTGATTCAAAGATTCTGATTCTGGATTCATTGATCCATGGATTCAAAGTCTATTTACTGATGAATTAGTACATGCAGTACTTCAGGATCTACTCAAGTCATCTGTGAGACTGGCTGAATTTCTTAGTGCTTTATTCAGCGTTCTACTGAGTTCACGAGCAGGGAGTGACTGATTTGCCCCCCCCAATAAATAAAAGTTGGAAGTTATGAATTCATTTCAAATCGTTGAAGAGAAAAATCTGGATTTTTACATGAATTAAATTGTTTTCACAACCTCTGCAAAAGAGGGAGAGCGCTGTGTAAATGCACAAATATGTTGGCAACATTTCAGCCCCCCACTCGGCTGCACGATGTGCTTCATCATGCCGTACGTTGTGATCCTCTTACACAAGCTTCCTGCAGACGAACCTGTTGCAAACCAGGAGCTGTTGGGGCCGACTACCAAAACGCTAATGACGCTTGCTCCAATCAGGCAGGTTTGAACTCTGTTCACTTTGAACACCTGGACGCTCAGTGGTAATGAGAGGAGGGAGCATCAGTGATCGCCTGCAGCGCTCTCTCCATAACAAACACAACGCAACCATCTGCAAACATCCATCACCACACCAAGTGTTTCAGAGCCATCCATGGAAATAAGCACACACACAATGTTAACACATTTTTCACTCTGACCTATCTGGACTCCATCCTCCGACCTCCTTTTGTACATTTTCGGCGTGGTGCCGAGTCGAGGCGACACAGCAAGAAATATTCTGGAAGATTCAAGCGGCTTTCTTCTCTTTCTTTATATACTGTGAATATGTCCAGTTAGACTCAGCATTGATACAAAGACAAAAAATCCTTATAGGTTCGGACTTCTGCTTCGTCCTTAAGTTTTCAGCGTCCTCCTTTTTTAAATCCCGTCCCGCTCCTGTCCAACAGGCCGTGAGGTGCAACTCAGGAAGACTTTAGAGGGCAGGAATGAAAACAGGAGTACCTGCCCAATGAACTTGAGCTTGAATAGCGCTGATCTAGTCTTCTGACTACTCGCTTTTACACTGCAGGTCACGCCCCCACATTCACACACTGATGGCAGAGGGTAAGGGTCAGGCCACGTGACCATACCAGGGCGAGCCTTTTAAAAGCCAAAAATACGAAATGAAACCGTGAAAAAGAAATGGAATGAAACGTAATGAGACCATCAGATGTAACTCATCCCATTCACACGCTGCCGTAGCAAGTCAGGGTCAAGAGTCTCAGACATGTTGCTGGAGGAGCTTGGGATCAAACCCTTGACCTTCCAGTCGAGAGAGACGGCCACTCAACTGAGCCACAGCAGTCCAAGGATGACAAGTGATCTTCCATCAGAAAAACAGTTGATATTTAGATAAATAATTGTCATCTAGTTTATTCCTTTAAAATGTCCAAAGACATTTTTAATTAAGGCATTTTGTGTTGATTTTAAGGAAACCTGCAAACATAAATCATTTGAGTCCATGAGAGCATCTTTAATGCTTCAGTAAATAAGTACAGCTTGTTATAAAATACATTCGGTTTCCAACACTGAGCTGCCTGCAAACAACAAACAGCAGAGAGCTGTCATCATTCCTATTTTTCTGTCAAAGAAACTGAGATTTTACAGCCAACTTTAGCTCAGCCTGGCTCTCCCTGAGGTGCCACGAGCTCTGATGGAATACCAACACTCTGACTCCTCCAGAGCGCCGTCTTTTTAGCGCTGGCAGCCCACAACCTCGGTTTCAGAGCACTACTGTTGCTAGATTACGGAAGTTGGCTTGCAGCACTTCTGCTTTCCTCAGCAGTGACCTGTTTAAACAGCTCTGTGTGCTTTATAGTTTCCTTTCTTCAACTTAATGTCACCATGGAAACAGGAAAACAATTCAGTGGTGTCCCCAGCATTAGCAGCAGCTCTAGATTTGAAATTGTACACGTTCTCCTGTGCCATCGTTGTTGAAAAAAGCTGAAATCAGAAGATAAAACGCTTCCTGATTTTGATTGGTTGGTGAGGGAGAAATGTCTTCTTTTTTTTCACAGCGGTGTTCCAAATGTTTAACCAGGGTACTTCCAAGATTGTTCAAGTTAAATTTAAACCAAGATCATGGCAATACTGGCTGAATATGATGAAAAATGTGTACAGAGTCAATACTCGAGAAAAGTGGAGGTTAGATTGAAATCTATAATAATTAGGAACATTACAAGTGCTCTTCATTTTCAGCAGAGTGCTGTGAGAGCAGCAACATGGATCAGCTGACGGTGAGTGGGCTTCAAGGATTAGGATGCTGAGTGCTGAAAATATTGAACTGCACAGATTTTGTTTTATGTGTGCGCGGCCAGCACAAAAAATAAATAAATAAATAAATTTAAAAAACAGCATTAATGGACACATGCTGTTGTGACAGAGTAACATGCATCCTGTGTCATGGTGACTCAAACACACACATCCGTCACTGAACTGGTCCTCCAAGTTCAACATTTTAATTCAGAACTGAGTTTTTGTTGTTGTTATTCAGGCTCTCAGACTGGGACACTCTCAGGGTGGAGAATAGAATCAGGGCTGAACACACCTCAGTTATAATATTGTTACTGTCACTGTACAATTAAACACTTCAATCTAATATCATAGTTGATTGGTTTAACTGTGCAAATAAAGACGTACGGTAGCCTGCATGGACACTCTTATCAACACACACAGTCTGCATACACACACACACAGTCTGCATACACACACACAGTCTGCATACACACACACAGTCTGCATACACACACACACAGTCTGCATACACACACACAGTCTGCATACACACACACACAGTCTGCATACACACACACACAGTCTGCATACACACACACACAGTCTGCAGACACACACAGTCTGCAGACACACAGTCTGCAGACTGTGTGTGTGTCTGCACACACACACAGTCTGCACACACACACACAGTCTGCACACACACAGTCTGCAGACACACACACAGTCTGCACACACACACAGTCTGCAGACACACACAGTCTACATACACACACACACAGTCTACATACACACACACACACAGTCTGCAGACAAACACACAGTCTGCATACACACAGTCTGCACACACACAGTCTGCATACACACACACACACACACACACACACACACAGTCTGCATACACACACACAGTCTGCATACACACAGTCTGCATACACACAGTCTGCAGACACAGTCTGCACACACACACAGTCTACATACACACACAGTCTACATACACACACACACACACACAGTCTGCATACACACAGTCTGCATACACACACAGTCTGCAGACACACAGTCTGCAGACACACACAGTCTGCAGACACACACAGTCTGCACACACACACACAGTCTGCACACACACACACACACACACACAGTCTGCACACACACACACAGTCTGCACACACACACACACACACACACACACACACACACACACACACACACACACACACACACACACAGTCTGCATACACACACACACACAGTCTGCATACACACACACACAGTCTGCATACACACACACAGTCTGCATACACACACACACAGTCTGCATACACACACACACAGTCTGCATACACACACACACAGTCTGCAGACACACACAGTCTGCAGACTGTGTGTGTGTCTGCACACACACACAGTCTGCACACACACAGTCTGCAGACACACACACAGTCTGCACACACACACAGTCTACATACACACACACACACAGTCTACATACACACACACACACAGTCTGCAGACAAACACACAGTCTGCATACACACAGTCTGCACACACACAGTCTGCAGACAAACACACAGTCTGCATACACACACACAGTCTGCACACACACACAGTCTACATACACACACACACACAGTCTACATACACACACACACACAGTCTGCAGACAAACACACAGTCTGCATACACACAGTCTGCACACACACAGTCTGCATACACACACACACACACACACACACACAGTCTGCATACACACACACAGTCTGCATACACACAGTCTGCATACACACAGTCTGCAGACACAGTCTGCACACACACACAGTCTACATACACACACAGTCTACATACACACACACACACACACAGTCTGCATACACACAGTCTGCATACACACACACAGTCTGCAGACACACAGTCTGCAGACACACACACACACACAGTCTGCAGACACACAGTCTGCAGACACACACAGTCTGCAGACACACACAGTCTGCACACACACACACAGTCTGCACACACACACACACACACACACAGTCTGCACACACACACACAGTCTGCACACACACACACACACACACACACACACACACACACAGTCTGCAGATACACACAGGCTTGTGCACTATAGCACACTGGCGTTCAGCTTGCCGTGTGTATTTTTTACAGTCATGTATGTAAACATGTATTTGCCGTTTGGCCACTGCTCGCTCTCAGAGACTACTTTTAGCACGCTGTGAGGAGCAGCACACAGCTAGCAGCCACAGGATGTCTGAAAATACACCAGCTCACCACACACTGGGCTGTCTCTTCTCAGTCACAGACACACACACACACGCACACACTGAATGACACGTTCATGACACGGTGACGAGTCAATACTGGCTGCAAAGACCATATCATTTAATAATTCAAGACCTTCTCCTGTAAGTGAACAAAAGTAGTGTGACGTCAAAAACATGTTCTGATTAAACACTTTCAGGGATATTAGATGTCACTGTGTTGAGAAAATTAACTTCTGACCACAATTAAAACGTTTCTTTTATTCAAAAGTACAGGATGTAAAATAGTCAGGATCTTGAGAGAAACATAACTTGTTATCAGAGGAAAATGGAGTCAATTCAAATGTATTGATGCATGTCTGCCTCGGGCTTCTGTGATTAACTTCAGTGAAAATCAAAAGAAATGGATAACCGTTTATATAGCATAGAAATAGAAGTCCTAGACACCCACTCTCGGGTTATTTCTTGTTTTTTTAATCATCTAAAATTGCAGATACTCCTTCCCTCTCTCTAAATGGCAGAAATCCATTACCAACATATTTGCACAATTTACACAGTGCTCTTGTTCGTTCTATTGGTAGAAAACACATGGAGATGAAATGTTAAAAGTATTAAACATTTTGACAACCTTGCTCCTCACTACCAAAAAAAACAACCTTCTGACAGGATGAACACAGATCACATCTCTGTCCTCTCTTCAGTCCTCGAGGTCTCTAACATGTAGATCAGTTCACAAAGCTGATTCATGAGAGCACACATCCAAGCTGCAGGTCCAAACAGCTGATTCATACAAGCTGCAGGTCCAAACAGCTGATTCATGAGAGCACACATCCAAGCTGCAGGTCCAAACAGCTGATTCATACAAGCTGCAGGTCCAAACAGCTGATTCATGAGAGCACACATCCAAGCTGCAGGTCCAAACAGCTGATTCATACAAGCTGCAGGTCCAAACAGCTGATTCATGAGAGCACACATCCAAGCTGCAGGTCCAAACAGCTGATTCATGCCAGCACACATACAAGCTGCAGGTCCAAACAGCTGATTCATACAAGCTGCAGGTCCAAACAGCTGATTCATGAGAGCACACATACAAGCTGCAGGTCCAAACAGCTGATTCATACAAGCTGCAGGTCCAAACATGCCTCCTGTGGTAATGAGTATTCAGAGAGTTTACACAGTGTGTAATGTTTGCCACATACTAAGATGTTGGTTTGTAGGTCAAGGTGACTCGGTTGTAAGACATGTCATGTATTACACGCTCACTGCGTTTCCCATGACCATCACAACGCGTTCTTTGACGAGTCGAGCACATGACGAGACGTCTGAATCTTCCACAGATCCGCTCGTTCCGTGTCTTCATCAAACTGTGAGGACTGCATTGGCTTCACACACTGTTCCTCACGTGAACACACAAGCACAGTTGTATAGTAAATGTGCCTTTTCCCATCAGGGCCAGAGGACTACAGATGAAAACTAGCCTTCTGGCTAATTCTGGATGTTTTTTAACCATGTGTAATGTTTTTTGAAATTGCACTGTCGCCTCTGAAATAAACCAATACTACTAATACTACCACAGCACGTCTGTGTCCAGACACGTCAGAGATCACACACAAACGCACCGAGAACACACACAAACGCACACTCTCTTGCGACGACATAGCTCATATCGCTCTCTCTCCACCTTTCTCACGGTCAGACATCCACAGCACACTCACAAGTCTCAACAATGACTGAATCCCACACAATCCAGCAGGCACAGTGTGAACCAGTTCAGCTGCCTGATGAGTAACCCAGTACAGAAACCTCAGAATGAGGAAGAAGAAGAACGTTCAGCAGGCTGATGAAATGTTATTAAAAGATGAGCGGCTGGATGAGAGCAAAGTGTGTGTGTGTGTGTGTGTGTGTGTTCTTCACTTTTATTCAGCATCAGTAAGGTTAACACTGCGGGGTTAATCGAGCAATAAAAGTAAACCAGCTCACCTCATAGGACCAGACACACTGGACCCCAGCGAACCTCCTCACACAGCGGCCAACCTCCACGTCCTCGTGGGTGGTGTACATCTCCTGTAGACACTCCCGAATGTGTGGTACCATCCTCCTGAGCACCTCGCGGCTCATGATGACCCCCGGCCCCCCCATGCAGAAGTTCTCCCCAGGCTCTAGGGCCAGCTTCCCCAACTCGTCCCGCGCCCCCATCCCCGTCTGTCCCAGGAAGATGGCCTCGCTGCTGTTGAGGCTGCGCAGGAAGCTCTCCAGCCTCTCGCTCTTGATGTAGACGTCGTCGTCCGCCCTCATGAACCACTCGTACTTGTCCAGGTAGTGGTCGTGCATGTACTTCAGCATCATGAAGGACTTCTTCTGAGGGGGGTACGAGTCGTCCACGTTCTTCAGAGCCACGATGGGGATGGGGATGGAAGTGTCCGATCCCTCGCTGGAGAAGAACTCAACGTGACCTGGTATCGACTGTGCCCACGTCCTGGAAACACAGCAGAGTAAAAATACAACATCAATACGTGTCTGATACCACTGCAACAAAAATAGAAGTTCTAGACACCCATTACTGGGAAATGTTTGAACTTTTCTTTTGTCGATGTTTTCTTGCCACTGGACTTTTCTTCTTTTATTTGATTTTTTGTTTTTAATCGGAGCTACACAGAGACATTCCAGCCCACTTCTGCCCAAAGGATTCAAATACTTCAATGCCCATAATGCACTGGGCTTGTTGCCCTTCAAGGCCTTTCCTATTTGGATAGTGTTGACTTGTTCTTCTGGTGGGTGATTAAATGTAAACCCTGCGTTGAACCGTCAGGGAACAAAAGTGCTTCGAAAAAACTACACGGGGAAATTCAGCACATAACCATTCCACTCCAGTGTCATCAGTGCACACAGTCACTGGTGCTACGCTTGTAAAAAGTGACAGTGTTATCTGGTGACTTTGAGCCCATTGCACGTTTGTTTCGTGACGACAGTCGGAGAAAAGGTAAAGCCTTGGTTTCGTTTTTCATCAAAGACGCTTCAGAGGATTTCATTTTAACACTAAAATAAATGAAGTAAATAAAGAGGCAGTCATTGAAACACTTTCCGTCTTTAGCATTTGCTGTAACTAAGACAAGCGCAGAAACATCGGTCTGCAAGTCGCCAGTTAAAATGGTCACTTCACCCTGTGCTGCTGCGGCCTCGTGCTCTTCTGGATGCTGTTATTCCTTCAGTCTGACTCAAACATTACCGTACTAAGACATCCACAGTTACACCGTTTTCACCGTGTTCCTCTGACCAGCTGATCTAAAAATGTGATGTTGGGCTCTCCAGAGGTGACTCTCCGTGTGCAGACAATCGAGTGTTGTACAGAAATACAGATTGTGGTACCGATGGAATCTGACAAAGTGCAGCCTAAAAATTTTTTTTTTTTAAAAACTGGTACATGAGCAGTAATCTCTCCATCCTTGCAGTGACCACCGAGGGGAGAGGAGGTACTGGCTGTGGTTGGTGCACGCCCCCCATGTACAGAGGAAAATCTGACCTGTGGCATGTCGTTCCTCTCTCTCTCTCTCTCCGCTGTCCCATCTTTAAAATAAAGGCATAAAAAGGACCAAATACACATCTTAAACAAAACAAAAAAAAACACTGCGGGGGGAGAACCCTTACTTATTAATATGTAAAAGTGATTTGGCAAACATCCACTGTAACATTACTGCTCAGGAAACTACAGAGCCTCACATCAATGTTTGAAAGGAAAGAGCTCACTCTCTTCCCCACAGCTTTGGGTTTAAAACCACTAATAATACACCATTAATCCTTTGAATCGGCAGCAGTAGAAGCAGCAAATACAAAGTGATGATGTGATCTTCAGGGTCAATGCGCCTGCTCACTGTAAGTGACTGACAACATTACAGAAAGGACCAAGGACGTAGGCAGGCTGACGACATCTTTGATAGCACATGTTGGAAAAAGATACAGTCGCTGTTTTTTTAATGATCAATAGTATCAAACGTTATAAAACTTTAGATCTTCAGTCATATGAGAGAGAGAGAGAGAGAGAGAGAGAGAGAGAGCGGGGAGGTCCATAAAGTTGTGGCATTTACGTCTCCGTCTTCTTCAACTCAGACACACTTCAGAGGAGCTGACACCGTCTAAACTGCACAACAAACATCGGCAAAATTTCCAACACTGCCAATTTGTTTTACAATATAGACACTAGCGTGCAGTTTGTCTGCCATAAAGGGACATTTAAAACACAAAATTACTGCCACAGACTAGTATTTTTGAACATATTATCCAAACATTTACATCGTGATCACACTTAGAAACGGGGTCAGCCTTGATTGAATGTGTCAGGAGCGCTCTGAGAGGAGTCTCACTGTGACTTCTTTAAGTTCAACGATTGGACATCAGATCGTTCCTTACTTGAAATAAGATCAGAAGTCGGTAGAGCTGTTCACATGGTCCTTATTTATGAAATATGTTTCTGAGCTCGGGATGATAGTGAGAGTCATGAGTCCCCAAAACATCCAACATGTGCGGTTGCTTTATCAAACAACCTGTTTGGAGATTCACACGTCTTGTTTTTGCACAGCACAAGAAAAAGAGATCCGACTTGTCCCAACCACCTCGATCAGACTGTGTCGGGCTGCTCTGACCTTTACCTCAGCAGCAAAGAGGTGTGGACAACATGCAGGAACACGAGGAATACGAAGGTTTTTAAAACGTCTCGAGATAACCAATGTTTTGAATTGGCGCTACACAAATAGCGATTGACTGATTGAAACTGGATCTTTACCCCCCAGGTATGAAAGTAATCAGGATACTTGAAGTATAAGACTCCCTTCCATTTAAGTCAAATGTGTTCAAAGTGACTCTTCTTTTGGAAAGTGAATAATACGCCACAGCTGGAAGTTCAGGATAAAAACCAAATAAGAATGGGGATCCAGGACATATAGGGTTTTTTTCTCTTTTTTCTTTGTTTTAATAAATGCTCAAGCTCTCCACATGAAGGCCGTTGTGGCCTTGTGAAGATGACGTGAGTAATTAGATATTAAAAGTTTTCTTCATGTGATGCAAAAAGCGTCATATTGCATCACATGAAGAAAACTTCCAGGCAAAGAAAAACATATTTTTCTCGTCTCAGGGCAAAATGAGGGTTGGATTCACGACCATTCAACACTACTACCATGTTTCTAATGATACACAGCTTCATGTAAATGGGTGGAGGAAAGCTTTAGGGAAACGTATTAAATAAATAGTTCAATGAACAACAACTCCACTTCAGAAGGTGGAGTTTTTTTACTGACAATCACAGCAGAAAGTGAAGCACAAACTATGCCAAACAGTGGTCAATAGTTTTGCAGTGTGCATGAGCGGTCTTAACGGATTCATTCATCTCTTACAAATCTGTAAAATATTCTCATACTCTTTATAATTAACCTGAACACAGCGCTCTGTTCTTTTCAATCAATCCTTAAAATAACAGATTGTATGGGTTTAAAAACGTGTTGTCCAACACTATCAAAGTCTTGAAAATAACTGTTGGCACAGTTCACTTGAGGTCGAATGAGTCATTTGCTTTGATAGGATCCCTTGAAGTTATTTCAATTCTTCTGACTCTACAATAAGCACTGTGGTGTTGTGAAATAATTAGTGAAAGTCTTACTATTAAGTAGTGAATAGCAAACAAAATCATACATGAGTCAGAGATTACTGCTGACTTAACATACTGCAAGTTCTACTTTGCAATTGATTGCACAAAGTTTTGGTAATGGAACAAATTTGCCAATGTACAGTCTTTGTGCAATGCCGACATTTAGCAGGACTCATGTAGTCAGATTTGACTCATGATATGACATCTCGTTTTAAACTGACATTAAATGCAGCTAAACTCTTTTTGGAAATGTTGCCAATTATTTGCGCAATTTAGACATTTTTTCGGAAGTTGAGTTGTATTGTTATAGAATTATATTATATATATATAGTTTTTGGAAATGTTGCCAATTACTAATAACTAATAATAAATAACTAATATTACCTGTTAGATAACTGTAAAGTAGGCTGTGCATCTTTAGGAGAGAAAAAAATGACCAAAGAAACGTATTTTTCTGATTTATGAATTTAAATGACCAACCATTGCTCCCTCTCTTTCTCTCAACAGCTTTAGGAAACAACATGACTCAAGATCTGAAATAAATTCAATGTTAGTGCTCAGGTTTCTCCCACACCAGGGATTCTTCAAATGTCTTAAAATTGAATATAAAAAATGTAGTTCTGCTGACACACTTCAGATGATGTTGTGGCTGAAGTATTAATAATCAGACAGCTGATGCTGCTGATGATGATGATGATAAATCTCCGCTCGTGTTAGAGATCTACCGGCTGTAAAAAGGCTCATAACACAGACATATGAATGGGTCTGTAGGTAGGGACTTACCTGTGCGCTGCCACGGCTCGGTTGTTCAGGTACTTCTGGGCGGTCATGACACCGACGAATAAGAAGTGATTGGACCTGGAGCTCGGTTTCTCGGTCGCCGGTGATCCGTTATCTTGCGGTGGCCATAATCCTCCGCCGTATTCCTTTCTGAGTCCCCGGTTCAGCCCGCAGCCGGCCGGGTTAGCCTTCCGTTTCTGAGCCGCTTTTTTGAGCTCGGTGGCTCGGGGTAAAATCAATCTGGACGCCAGAGTGAACCCGAGCACCAGTCCGAGCAGGACGCTGAACCATGCTCTGCGGCTTCGAGCTGCCATCCCCCCAAAAGTTCACAGCTCTCCGTGAGTCCCACCGTGTCCGAAAACAACCAAAATACACGAACAAACCGAATAAAAAATAAAATATAACACCAATTCAGCGTGTCTCCTTCGGCTCACACACTCTGTGTCATAGTAGAAAAACCCTTTTCTTCTCCTCCAGCTGCCTACGTAGCATCACAGCAGTCTCCTTGAAGACGGAGCCTGAACCCTCCTCCGATCATCCAACTCGTTCATCGATCATCGGTAAAGTTCAGCACCGATCGACTAATCACAGCCGCCCGGGTCCTCGCCTTTAACAGCTGTCCTTTTCTCATCATAATCTCGCCATTGGAAGAACATCGGGCTGTGGAAAACGCCGATCGCGAAGGATTAACAGTAGTTTGAGCTAACGGTGTTTCCGTAGAAGTGCTCTGAGTGGCTGGGTGGGCGTGGTTTGTTATTCAGGAAGGCTTTTTTCCCCCAATTTTTTATTTTTTTTAAAAACCTTTATTTAAAATGAATACGACTTATATACTACTACATAAAATATTCAAAAGGACAACACGCAGAAAAAGTTTGAAGAATACAGAAATTTGTTTTTATTATTTTATTTATAATATTTATTTTTGAGAAAAAAATGAAGTAATATTTTCAAGCAAAATTATACATTATACAAAATCAAAATTATACAAGAAAAGCTGGGTGGTTTTTCTTGAGACTTTATCCCATTTATCTTTTTATCTCACAATAACAACACCAATTTTCCTGCAGTAACAAATTAATAATAACCATTATTACAAGAAAACCAGATATATCAAAATCAGTAGTCAAAGTATTAAGACAACTGAAATGTATTCAGTATCCTGGGAAAATGTCCTCATACTGCTGCATTAATCTATCTAAATAAACCTATAAGGTAAAGTGGCCTAAAAACTCACCAGGGGCTTGTGTGGTTACATTCTCCATGCAGAGTATAAAGAAGAACTGTAAATGCATAATTTAAACTAAATATGTATCTTGCAACCAATATTAAGACATTTCAAATAAAACTGATAAGCAGACTAAGGCATACAGATGTGCAGTTTATTGACAGAAGCTCCTATTTAGATCACTTTAAGTAGCAAAGGTTCCCATACTGTTTACTTTAATGCAGTTTTTTTGGTTTGGGGTTGACACATGGGGAGATAATTATTTCTTAAGTTAACATAGAATCTATGTCATAGATGATATTATAGTTTGTCGACTTTGCACAGGGAATGTAGATCTTTGCAGTTAGGAAGCAAGCAGTGTGATTCAGCTGTGCCGATAAGACGCTTCACTGATATGACTTGATATGTCTGAAATGCATTCAGGATGGCTACATGGTGACTCAAGAGACAATGAGGCGATTGCTGAAAATACTGAATCCCAACCAAGTGCAACTGAGGCACTGGTGGAATGCAAGCACCTTATAACTTATCATTCTGAGATAATGATCTCTTTGATTCAGAAAAACAGGGACAGCTTTTATTTTGTCAGTTTTATAACCAAAAAAACTCTGTTAATTTAACAATAACATCAAAAAGAACCTTTTACTTTGACTTTTAAAGAAAGCACATCTGTTGAACGGGACAGAGAGTAAAGCTGTGTTGGAGGGGCCCAATGTGATATCTTTTCATGGCCCAGAGATCCTGGAGGCACCCTTGCTGAGGAAACAATATTGTTTAGTGTAAGGCTCACAAATTTACTTGAACACACTCATTTTGATGTTTAACTTGTCGCAAAATGTATCTTGTTAGTTAAATTGCTAATGTATGTAGCGTCTTCAACTTGCTTTGGTGGGTCAGTCAGCAAGCCGTGGCACCATACTCGTGATATTCAACCCACATTCAAAGACAGTTAATAAGATATTCATTGGTTGTCCATCTACTGGTTGTGACACCTGCTCTGTGTTGGGATGATTCTCACCTTAAAGCACGTTGGGAGACGCAGGTATTTCATTATTTTGCACAGTTGCTAAAACTTTATTCTGTGTTTATATGGAAGTTAGTTTTTTGTTTTTTTTTAGAACTCTGCTTTCTTTCTGAGGCTTACATAAAAACAGACAAAAAACAGCAAAAATGTAATAGTGCCTACTTTAGTAATGCGGTAACATACAAAGCTTGAGGATTGCTCTTTTCTTCAGTCGTTTAAACGAAAATTGGTCTTTGGCTCCCTCGTGTGGTCACAGTCGTCCACAACTGTCCGTCTATTCCCGCTCGAGAATATCTTTCTAACTTTACCGAAGTGAAGGTATCATAGAATCTGTCATATAAAATGTATCTGAAATGTCTTGGAATACTACATGCACAGCCTATTTGTGTTTTGTTTTCCATCATTTCGTTCCCTTTATTCTGTTTCTCACCATTTGTACATGCCTACTGAGATCAATGACGCTCTGCCCTAACCATGCTGATAGTCATGAACTGGTGTCTCCATCCTGTTCTTTGAGAAGGGGTTACACTATACTGCTGCTTAAACTTAATTAATTAATTAACAATCCATAAAGAAATTAACATTTTATAGTTTTTTTAAGAAAAGAAATAAAGATTTGCCACTGTTTCAAGCAAAACAGTGGGTAGTAACAAAAAACATTCACAATCATAATTCATTCATAATGTTTATTATTTTTTATTAATTATTTCATGGCCACAGATTCTTATTTGTGGCCAATGTCATCAGAAGGGTTCCTTAAATTGTCTATTTACGTTTCTTTTTTTTGGTGTTTTTTTATGGAACTAACTTTTTTGCTAGTTGATGGGAGAAACCTGAGCACCAGGAGTAAACCCGACCCTGACAAAGGATGGACATGTTAAGGGGATAGGGGGTATTTTTAATGGGGGGGGGGGGGGGGGGGATGGGATCTACCTTAGACATTGCTCCTCATTTTCTATACTTCTTCTTTGGCCTAGAGTTGACGATCCTCCGAGACTGACGCTTCACCATCTCCCGCGTGATGACGTAGGAACCGCACTGGCCGTCTTCCTCATCTGAGGACTCGTCTTTAGACTTGACAAAGATGTTAAAAGTCTGCAGCTGCCCCTCCTCATCCTTGGCAGGGAAGTCATCCTCTGTCATGTTTTTCTTGATAGCATACAGGTCTTTTCCCTTGAGCTTCTCACACAGAACCTCTAACTTCAGCTCGCATTCTTCCATCAGCTCCAAAATATACTCATCGGATTCAGGAGACGCCTTCACCCTTCTGTCCTCAGGTAGTTTGATGTGTTTAAGTCTGTCAGCAAGTTTCTTCGTCCACACTCTGAGGACAACAATGGTTTTATCAAGCTGTTTTTGAGGCTCTTTGCTTGCTTTATACCTACTCTGCTGAGCCAGCAGACGCTCCTTGCAAATGTCCAGCATCTCTTTGTTCTTTAAGAGCTGAGATGCTGTGTTTACCTTCATGTCGTGATATTGTCCTTTCAGGATCTCCCTCTCTTCCTTCAGTTGCTGCAGCGTCTTCTCATTCTCCCCCCTCTCATTCATCAGATGTTGCAGACTGTCTTTCTGAGAGAGTTTATTTAAGTCCTTTAAACTGGAGATTCCCATGGCTTCGTTGATCTTGTTGAAGGCCTGGAGCAAAAGCAACCTGGCTCCCTCCTCCTCTTCTGCCAACATGTTGCTTTCCTGCAGGGCCTTGCCGTTCAGCTCGTCTTTCTCGTTATCAATTCTCCAGGTGTTATTAATTTCTTCCCACTGGGCCTTGAGCTTCTTGGTCTGTTTCCTAATGCTAGCTTTAGTTTGCTCTATCCTTGTGAATTTGTCATTGTAATTGGTCTCCAATTGCTCTATCTTAGCCTCTACAGCCTCTTTAGATTTCTTGACGGCTGTGAGCCTGGACCGTGTGTGTTTAAGCGCCACTTTGTCCTTCTGTCTTTGTGCTTTCATTTTGTCCCTCTCAAACTGGTAAAACACAGCCTCATCCAGGTAGTACCTTATGTTTTTGTGGCATGACTTTATCGTTGTCTGAAGGTTACTCCACTCGATTTCTGCGTTGTTTATGCACTCCTTCAGCTCACACAGGTACTCGCAATCAGGATCTAGTACCTCAGTTTGAAAATCATCAGAGTCAACACAGAATGTACCTTCTTGCTCTTGGTCCTCGCGCTTGCTGTCATTCATGAGGTGACGGGCATTGACCTTGTTTTGCAATTTCTGGTTCTTTTTTTTTAAAGTGGCAAGGGCCTCCTCTATCGTCATTTTGGAGCACTCCCTCCACAACTCAGGGACATCACCTAAAGCAGCTTTGATTACTCTAGGATGTCTTTCATGTTCTGCATTTATCCGTTCCCTCAGCTGCTTATTTTGCCGCTTTAGCTTGTCGATGTTCTGTGCGTTGTTTTTGCATTTGGCATCATTGTGGTCCTTGGTTGAGGCTTCTTCAGCTGACTGTAGCTTGAGTTCAGTGCGCGCCTTGTCTATCTCCTCTTGTAGTCGACATTTCTTCTCATATCTGGAAGACATTGTTATTGTTTTTAATGAACAAAGGTAAACACAGTTCAAAGTGTACCTACACTAAATGACAGTTTGGCTATATAAAGATAGCTCAATAGTTCGAGGTCGTCCGTTTGTCCGTTTGTCCGTTTGTCCGTTTGTCCAGTTCTGAGTCAGCTCAGCTCGTAAAAGGCTAAATGTGAATTGACCTCTAATAGAGATAGGCCTATCTTATGACATCACATGCCTTTGATCTCTGACATAATGTCCTTTTTACAGGTAAAGTGTTTTTGAACATTCTAAAGCTTTATTTAAAGTCTTAATAAGCAACATGAACCCTGACATTTAATGCAGCTGACCGTTGTCGCGGAAACCAGCCTGCAAAACAAACATTCTCCTTACAGGCTCACTGTGATTGGCTAATAGTTTGCAATCTATATTTCAATAGACTGGTGTAGTTTTGAGTCCTAAAGCCAGGAAGTGAGTTAGCATTTTAGCGCCGTGGTTCTAACCACTAAAAGTCAATGGGGATTTTGAATGGGTTTGAGTTTAGACGCCTGAAATAAGGTCTGTGGTTAACACAAGGTGAAGAGATGTTGACGTTTTGTTAGACGAGATAAACTACGTTAGCTAAGACCCCACTTGTGAATTTTAAAGTTTTCACGCAAACTTTAAACGGCGGTTGCTAACGAGTAGCTAACTGAAACTACAGTGGTTGTTGCAGACATTACACGTCATCACGTTGTGAACTCTCTCCCTAATCCTTATTACAGTTTCTAGTCATGTTTTTCAGTGTTCTTGCAAATATTAGGTTAATAAACAACTTATTAAGCTAACGTTTCACTTGTCAAATCCGATGATTAGATCGATGAAGCGTAACGGTCGTAACGTCATTACAAACTGACCATGGTGTAGTTCGCTAGAACATAACGTTAGCTTTTTACTTCTCTCGGCTGCATTAACTCTTCAAACTTCATATACCGTAAATTCCGGACTATTGAACGCACCTGGATATAAGCCGCACCGGCTAAAAATAGGTAAAAAAATGTATTTGTACATATATAAGCCGCACTTGATTATAAGCCGCAGGTGTCCACGTTATAACAAGAGCTATTTACACAGAAAGACGTGACACAAAGACATTTTTTTAACTTTTAATGAAATACGTACTACTGGTAAATATGAAGCCTACTGTAAATCCTTTATCAAACAGTGTCTGTAACGCGGCTGATGAAAAAGATTACCGTAATATATTTCACAGGGAAAAAGTCCATCCATTCACTGCCTCAGAATGACTTCATTACTCACTTCCTCAGTCTCTGTTGTCGCTGTCAGTGTCAACTTTACGTGCAGCAGCTCTATTTCCTTCTTTGACAGCCAGGTCGATCGCCTTTAACTTGAAAGCTGCATCATATGTATTTCTCCGTGTGTTTTCCATGATGAGGGTGCGTGCATAAAGCGCAAAATGACTGATATTAAGATCCGATGTGACGAAGTCAAATGTTTTTGCGGCACAAGCTCATTGTCCCGCAAGAAAAATCCATAAATAAGCCGCATCGTTTTAAAAGCCGCAGTGTTAAAAACCGCGACAAAAAGTAGCGGCTTATAGTCCAAAATTTACGGTATATGATGTTTATCTGTAAAGATTGTCCCGCTGAACAAAACAGCTGCGTATCAGAAACGTGTGTTTGACACAGAGCTTATTTTCTGCAATGATCCAAAATCCAATGTAAAATCCCATAGACAAATTTACGTAGGAACCACCGGCGCCATTTTTTCGGGTTGGCCTACAAAAATACGTCATTACTATACCAGTCTATAGAGTGTCAAAGTCCCATCTGCTAGTAGGGATGGGAATGGAAAACGGTTTCTTTCTGAGACCCGGTTCACAGTATTCCAAGTCCTAAGAATCGTTTATTTGTTTGGCTGTCAGTTCTAAGGAGCTAGAACAGTCTCATAATGAATAAATACACACAGAAATAGACTGGTATAGTTTTGAGCCCTAAAACCAGGAAGTGAGTTAGCATTTTAGCGCCATGGGTTCCTAACTCTAACCCTACCTGTATCCATTAAATATTGAGTGGCCGAGACATACAATGCGTCACAATCCAGGATCAGAGTCACCCAGGCTCTTTCTCACTGGATTCCATCTCCTTCTCAGCCTTGGGAGATGGTAAATAGTCATGTAGTCTCTTTTCTCACACTAGGGGATAGATCGTGCCCTGCCAGGTGGGCAGTGTCTCTATGTGGTGATGGGGAGTGCCCTGTGTAATGTGATGGAAATGTTTAAGTATTCATGTTTGCCTTTTCTCTGGGCCTCTTTCTCTCCTCACCGTGTGAGAGAGAGAGGTCTTCGAATGCTGATTCTGCCTTCGAATAAATGTTCATTGACACCAGATCGATCTTGGGGTTCTTTTCTGAATAGATCTTCTCACTCTTTATTTTCCCTCTTTTGTATTGGGGAAAAAAATCCACAAAAGTCCATATCAGTATTTCGGGCTGTACGAACTGTATTCACTGTACAAAACTGGTCTGAAATCTGCTATAATATTGGCACTTTGGTACAATTTAACCAGACACTGGTAAAATAAACAAATCCATACATAAATATAACCAAAATATGTTAACTCTTTGATTTGATTGTTTCCACGTTGAAAGTTTGCCAGAGGTTTCAGTGTTTATTTTTGTGATATTTTGCATTATTTTACATCTGGCCAAACATTTTAAAACAAATTATGTAACCTGGATTTACTTCTTTTTTTTCCAAACAGTCAGTACTTCTCTGTGTGCCTCCATCACAACTTCCTCATGTACTGTCGACCAAGATCCTGTTAAGTAGGAAAACTACATTTAAAAACACCTAAAGAAGCTTCATTACACCTGTAATTTTGCTGTTTATGGATCTTCTACTTAACTTATTTGAGTAACTATTATGGTCTCCTCAAAACCTCTATTCAACCTTCTCTTCTATCACTGGACTGGCTCTGGTTTAAAAGCAATGCAAATGCTACAAAATAAGTCAGTGGTAGTGGCTTTGCAATGTCGAATTATTGTAAGTTTTTAATCTTTTCTCTTTTTTTAAGATTTTACTATGAAGAGGCTTGAGGATCTTTTAAGGAACTCGAAGAGTGATGTACAAGATTTGCAGCCACGGTTGGAGTCAAAGACAATGGGAGGCCCAACAATGTTGGCAACAGGCGAGGCCACAGAACCTGGACAACATGCAAACCATCCTTAATGGCTTTTCTAAATACACAACAGAGTCTGTGAAACTCTGTGATGGTGAATACATCATCTGTGAACAAGGTTGGTGTCGCCTTTGTAATTGATTGCACGTTTTTCCCTAACAGAAAACATTAATATCTTAAATTATTTTGTGAGCAATATTATTGTATTATATCTTTAAAATATTGTTAAATCTCATTATGACTGTTCTTTGCCCATGCAGATTGTTTGCTGCCAACAGCCTTTCCTCAGCTAATATATATATGCTCCTGTGACACTGTTGATTTTGAAGTCTCTGCTGGTAGATCCATTTTACTGATTTGCATAAATTGTAGGATTACATCAAAAATAAATATTGTGAATCTAATGTTACTTGGGGTTCTTGTTATTTATTTGTATTGTGCTTTCAGGTCGTTATGATCTTCATGTCCTGAAGATGTCAGATAGATCCACCACAAATAGAACTGGCCAAAAGCTGACTGTATATTTCGTCTGCTGGAATTGATCCAGGATTACAACGCACATTGTTGCAGCCAAACTATGTGTTATATATTTTCTTTGTTTATATATGCAGTCCCTTTACTGGGCACTATGGGGAGCCTGAAGAAGTGCTTTTAATCAGGGCTCCAGGTGAGGTGGACAGATGCTTGAATGAGAGCACATCCTGATAGTGCGCCTGTTGACACAAACTCAGTTGTCCATATGCTTTCCAACAAATCCACAGAGAGCATGATCTGGCCTTGGCAGGAACAGAGCACAGGTGTTGTTATATTATTATTTGTATTATTACATTTGCATTTAAGACCTGTCTTTAAAAAGTATGTTCTCTGTTGAAATGTTTAGTGCAACTGTTTTTCAATTACCCTTGCACTTCATTATTTATGGGCTATCCGAACGGATTTAGAGAGGAGGGATCCAAGGGCCTCATCAGTCTACTGAAGAGAAGACTGCGAGAGCTAAGATTTAAACAGCAGACTGTAACAGGCACCTACAGAGCCATTCTGTGGAAGAGGAGGCTGTGGCAATTGAGGAACATATGGACTGGCAACAGTCCATATGAAGGCCGGGGTCCTTCAACATATGCAAAAAGCTGCTGCAGATGTTCTACCAGTCTGTGGTGTCCAACGTCCTCTTCTACGCAGTGGTGTGCTGGGGATGAAGCTGCAAGAAGAGGGACGCAGCACGCCTGGACAGACTGGTGAGGAGGGCTGGCTCTGTGGTGGGTACAGAGCTGGACTCACTGGTGACAGTGGTAGAGAGGAGGACTCTGGACAAAATGCTCTCCATCATGGACAACACACCACCCTCTGCACAGCACCTTCACCGGGCAGAGGAGCATGTTCAGTGACAGACTGCTGTCACAGTCGTGCTCCACGGACAGACTCAAGAACTCTTTTGTCCCCCTGGCCATAAGACTGTACAATACTTCACTGTTACGGCAGGGAAGAAGCACACAGTGAATCCTGGACTCATTTTTCACTTTTTTTCTCACTCCTCATCTGCACTGCTGACCTCAGAGTCAGCCCCCAGTTGGACACTTTAATGCATATTGATAGTCACCTTATGAGCACTGGTCACTTTAATGATAATCACCCTATTCATGTCTGGTTTCATCCTACTGTACTGTTATGATAGATAGATAGATAGATAGATAGATAGATAGATAGATAGATAGATAGATAGATAGATAGATAGATAGATAGATAGATAGATAGATAGATAGATAGATAGATAGATAGATAGATAGATAGATAGATAGATAGATAGATAGATAGATAGATAGATAGATACTTTATTGATCCCGAGGGAAATTCAACCCTTACACCTGTAAGGGTTGACATGATCACCCTAATTAGGTCAAGTTTCACTCTATTGTCTTTGACACTTCATGCTAATCTGCTCCTCAATAGGCACCCTAATCACTCCTGGTTTCACCTTATTGTTTTGGACACTTAATGTTAATCACTGCACCTTTATGTTGCTGAGCATTTTAATGACCCAATTTGCATCCCTAACTGTCTGCATTGACTGTTTAATGACTGTGCTCACACCTCTGGCACTACCTCTGTACATGCACAAACAACACTTGTTTCTAGAGGGTCAGCACTTTTTGTTTCTGAGGCTCTTTAACTGTTTACAGGTCTCTTTTAATCAGCACATTTTCTCTCCTTCACAGGTTATGTACATTTATGCTATATAAGTTTAAGTCTAATGCTAACTGCACAGACTTAACCTGTAATTATGTTTACTCTTAGTCACATAGGGGCTGCTAAATCTTGTATGGGGATTATTGTATACAGAGGGGAGGGGGACAGCAGGTGTGTATTGTAACTAATGTCTTTTGTCCTGCCTGTCCGTATACTGCTACTGGATGCCTTGAATTTGCCTCGGGATCAATAAAGTATCTATCTATCTATCTAACATGACAACAGCTCTGATGTTGACTATGAGGATGACTTGTGACTTGATTAACTTGGTCACACTACTAAAAGACAATCCTATTATTGTCGATTAATCGTATGATTGTGAATGAGATATGGTTGACAATTGACATAGTATTCCTATTGGATTATGTACACAACTGATATGTCAATACTTGCTGATAACTGCAAATATGTTTAACAGTAAAATAAATGTGATTTGTAATATTAATATTGACTTTACTTTGGCTCATCATTTAGCAAATTATTGTTTGGTAGGAGTAAAGACAATTGGGAGCTTTTAGACCATATCCAATTGATTTATAAACTCATCACCCACCCCATGTTAAGGAAAAGCCACAAATTAGCGGATGTCTTTTTATTGCATATAAATGAGTGAAGCAGGGCTGTGTGGCACATGAACTGATCAACATGTTTGTAACTATCGATTTAGAAGAGTCATTTTGGGTCCAGCAGCTACAGATGATGCAGTGACCTTGGCTCTACACTATGAACATACACACTCATAAAGACAATGGAAACACTGACTGTGAACGTTATCAGCCGCTCCTCCTGGTTACACACCGTTTACAGGAGCAGCTTCATTTCAAGCTTTCAATCTCATAAACTGATTCAACCCTCATAACCCTGATAAATCACATTATGTCTGATAGTAAATAAGGCTAACCCTGACTCTTTTTATTGTAAAGGAAAGCTAACTGATTGGAGGTATGAATGTAAAGAAACTATATAGGTGTGTGTGTAGATATTGAAGCTTGGTTCATTAGTCAGTGTGTTGATCAAGACGTCAGAGCTCTCTGACGCTCTTTAACCTCATCCCCCTGAAGACGGCCCCCTCCGACCCGGCCTCCACGTACAGGAGCTGCCTCCCTCTCCAGTCAGGGGGTTGTAGTCTGAAACAAACAGAGAGCATGTTTAAAAACAGAGCCCTTTAAATACATGTTTAACATTACAATGATCGTTTCAGGTGGATGGGTTCTGTTACCTGCACCACGGAGGGGCTTCTTGTCCGTCTTTGGCTTCACAGTGCTGGACGAGCCAGCCTCCTCAGCTGTCTGCAGTGACACGTGAAAGTATTTATACAGTGTATAGTAATTAGGTTAAAATAAGACAGCCCTCTTTAACAGTCTTGGACACCTTCTACATACTCACAGTGCTCTGTTAGTTCAGTCTATGGTAGTCAACGTTTAAATACCACATTTATCAAAAAATATACAACCTGTTATTTTAATGATCAAATAAAAAAATAACTGAGCTTCATTTTTAAACAGATCTTCATTTATATGCTAATGATTTCCATTCTGTTCGCACAAAGATGCATGTTTTTCGACCCCTTTCTTTCCACCACAAAGATGAGATGCTCACGAGCTGAGAATTCATCTCTGATGATAAAAACTCTGACAACATGCAAGTGTGGTTCATCTTAACAGGCGACGACAGTAAAACCTTTTGGTGGTGTTTAGTCAGCCAATCAAAGTCCTTGATATTAAGATACAAGCAGGAGAGAGTCAGGCTTCTCAGTCACTCCTTGAATTCAGCTTACTATGAAAACAACAACGAGATTCTTGATTTATTTTGGTACCTATTTGTTCAGTGTTATTTGTTCATTTAGTTTTTGCATATTTAGTATTTTATGTTTTATTTTTGATTATTTATTTGGGCCAACCCATCAGCAATCCTCGTCTATAATTCACGGATCCACTCGATGCCTCTGTGGACAGACACAATCCTGTTAAAGCCACTCGATAGCATTAAACATCTTCCAGACGAGACCTCCTGTGCACGTAAACGCTGCTGATGGACGTGCAGCTGACAAAACAGCAAAAACAAGCAAAGGGAAATGGAAAGAGACAAAACAGATCTAACCTGTGTGGAGAGCAGGTGTGTAGCTTGTGTGTATGTGTGTGTGTGTGTGTAAATGGAGAACTGAAGTGAAGTAAGGTGATTCGATTCAAGCAGCTTGTGAGCAAACACTGAAATAAGTTGGAGGAGAAAGACACCAGTCGAGCCAGTTAGTGTCAAAAAAAAAAGTCAAAGATGATCATCTGGAGAAGACTTCTGGTCGAGACAGGATTCAATAAAAAAAACACTTTTTTCATGTGTAGGGACATTGTACTTCTCTAGCTTCTTATTAAAGATAGTGGCATTATTAAATTACCTCGTCCTTCTTCTTGCGATGCTATTATTTAAGAAACTGTAGAAGAAGTTTGACAGGATCAGAGAAATAAACAGCAGGAGAACATCAAAACTAGGTCCACCTCTTGATAAAGGAGCGTTGTCTTCCGCCCTGCTCTGTATTTGTGGGCGTGTCTTTTGAAATCCCTCCGTAGTGAAACAGAAGATTGGATCTCAGACTCACCTGAGAGACTCTCTGAGCTCCTTTGTAGCTCTTCCCCTGCTGCATGCTCTCCCAGATCTCGATCTTCTGCCTCCTCTTCTCCTCCTCTTGCTGTTGGAACACAACACACTGTGAATTCATCGTCCACGTCACGGAACTTTTATTTTTTATTTTTTTAAACTTCACATGTACTGCACCTGTTTCTGTTTCTCTTTAAAGATGGCTGCCTTGGCGTCCAGCTCCTCCTGCATCCTCATACGTGCTGCTTCCATGGCCTCCTGATTCCTCACCACCAACGAGACGTCTTCATGAAAACACGTTGAAGGAAAAGGTCAAAATGATTACAACAAAAATGACTTGATTCATAGTCCAAGTCCTCTTGCTGTCATGATCTGGACAGTTGGAGCGATACATTTTAAATGATTCCCTTTTTTTTCTCTTTAACTTTTTGATGAAACTAAATTCACTTAAAAAACAACCACAGCTGCCTGTGATTCTCAAATCTACAGATGGTTCATGCACTACATGTTGACTTCACACAGCAGTCTTATCCTGCATAACGAGAGCTCCTCCTCTGTGCGCTACACAGGCGCCAAACCTCACCTAAAGCAGACGATGTGACAAGAACAACCATCAAGCTGTGTGAGACGATATGTGAGGCTCCTGAGTGGAAACAGAACACACACTTCTCCCAGGTAAAAGCTGGCATGAATGTAAAGGCGAAAAGTAGCTAAATACCACCCCCTTCTCATCTTTTTGAACTTTTTAAGAAAACTCTACATCTTCTAGCCACTTGTATTGTTTCTGTCTCTTTTTACTGCTTCAGCATCGTCTTAGATCTTCAGTCCTCGTGCTCCTGACCTGCGCTGCCTGAGTTATTATTCATATCAATTCAATTAAAAAAACACTTTATTTGTCCCGGAGGGCAAGTTAAAGGCACACAGAGCAGTAAATAAATGACAGTGCAGCTATACTAAAAATTTAACCAAATATAAAGTGCTAACAAAAGAATAAAGTGTCAAGATGCAAGTACAAAGTTAAATACAAAAAACATGGTATAAAAACATATTATGGTGATGATGATGATGATGCTCAGGTCAGGTTGTTGTCTGGGTTCTTTAACTGTTGGGGTGTTGGTTGTTGTTGTTCGTTTCATCCCTGAGCTAAAAGTACAAACTCAAAGTCTGAGTTTGTATTGTAATGGAGCCGGCTCTATTCTAACCTGGCTATATCACCATGGTAACTGACTCTAAACTCACCTGGTCAGTACCAAGGTATGTTCACAGTTCCACTTAAAAGTTGAAAGTAAAGTGTCAAATCTTTAATCATTATAATTACCTTGAAATGTTTCCAATGGGCATCATCTTCAGCTAAAGGTATGTTTAAGGAAACTCTTGGAATCGTCCAGTTAAAATAACACTGAATGTATTGATCACGTCCCTGAGCCTAATGTTTACATGCCTCACATCAGTGTGTGATTGAATGGACTCACATGTCGCTCACGTGACTAAGTATACAGGTTTATAATAAACAGGTATGACTCACCTTGTTGTGTTTGCGGGGCTGAGCTTTGCTCTCGCTGTCTGAATCTTTTCATCAGGTGTTGGATGAGCAGGTAGATGAGCACAGACACGAGCAGCAGGTGCCAGCCATACTGAGACAGAAGCTCGCCTGCTGAGGGGCACAGGAGCGCGGAAGAACATTCACCCTGGATGGTTTGACTTCATTTTACTCATCCCTTATACAAATATGTATGTATAAATGTATTTTATAACCAGAGCACAGAAATAAAAACAATCCTTGATAGAAAAAATGTCACTCAGATAGTCTGCTTCTCAAATTGAAATTCTAAGAATAGATATGTAATTTAGGCATAATGATGATCACATATGGTCCTATGTTATATTATTATTATCTGCTATACGCTGTACTGTAAATCACATGTAAATGATGGATTACTGAATCTGTTTTAATCTGTTGTATTATTGCCTGGTATGATAATCTGGCTCTATCCAACACAGACAGATTTGGTAGCCTGGTTAAAGTGAGTCAGGTCAGAGAGGAGACTTGTCTCCTGCAGAGCTCAGAACAGACTCTTCATGCAGACTTTAGTCATCCGTTCTCATTTACATGCTGCTATTTGTTTGTTAAATAGCAGTTTAATTTCAATGCATTGCTCATTGCACACACCACTTTCACTTTCATGTGGTTGCTGGAGCATCTCTGCTTCCAGTGTCACACTTTCACGTCCCTTCACGTCAGTCGGATTATTTATTAGTGTTGATCAATTTGTATGTTTTCGGCTGTAAACAAAATTCCTAATAGAGACCTTACACTTTGACCTTCAATAGTATTTAAAAAAGCTTTAAAATAAGAAGATCTTTTTACACCAGACAGGTGTGCGGGATAAAAATGAATCCATGAAAAGTTTCACACAAACACTGTCTGAATTAATCATACAAGAGATAATCGATACTGCGGGCCTTGTCTCCTGTATAACAGACTGTAAACATTAAGATCTAAGTTTAAACTGTGGTAACCACGACCACCATGGCTACATGTTATTTACCTGTGAGGCTCACGGAGCTCAGGTCCTGATTCTTCAGGTGAGTCTTCTCTACCTGATACGGTGCGTCACCGTCATCCACGTCCGTGATCTCCACATCCTCCATGTCTCGCGGAAAACCACGACACGAACACTTTACGACAGAACAGAAAGTTTAATGTGACCGGCTATTTAACTCGCGTCAGAAAACGGTTCACAGAGCCGCTCTTTAACATGTGAATGTCTTCATGTCTCCGGTGTGTTTCTTTACCAAACACAGTGCGAACTAGCCAAACACGGAAAACATCATTTTTAGATGACGTGGGCTTATTTTTCTTCTTCTATGGTTTCTGGCGTTTGGTAAACCACGCTTGGGCGCATTACCGCCACCAGCTGGTATGTAGTGTCTATGGGGGCGATATTTACCCAATTTTGCCGCAAAAAACAAAAGACAAATAACTAATATCTATACAATGTGTTCTTCTAAGGTATTGAAGTAAAAATAAAAAACTACAAAACGTGTCTCTTTGTAGAATGATGCGTCTCAAACATCCAATTTATTGGATTTCTTTCAGTCTCGGTGTCAGCTCTCTTCTTCAATCGTCATATTGACAGTCAGTGATAATATTTTCAGTTGTTACCTGTTGTTGACAAAAGTCACATATACCAGTAAGATATTTCCCCTTTCTGAATTAAGTGTTATTCATTTTAAAAGATTGGACAGTGGAAAGAGTAACCAAACTAACCACTACACTACTGCTTCCCCCCACACACCTACTTTATTAACTACATTATTTCAAGTGTTAGTGTTCAGTTGATTTACATTCATAGTCATTTCCTATACACCACTATTTGGCTGTTTAAAATGGCTTTTCTTTGTATCCAATGTTAGATCAACAATGGAGTCAGGATGTATCCATTACTATAAAACTGGGAGCGTTCCAATTGGACTGATGTTTAATCCATGTATTTCTACCTTTTAATCCCTCCTCTCTCTTTTCCCTTTGGTTTTAGTGTATTCTGTGTTAAATGATTCGGATTATGTCATTTTAAATGAACGCATGGTTCAATGACAGCTGTTCCCTCATGTACGGCTGATATATAGGAGTTGTTCTACACCTGTAACGACGTAACAATGCACCCAATAACATCTACATTTTATGCAGTTATTTTTATACCCAGGATTACTAATTAACACTCAGGTTTGTTGGACTTGTATCACGTATTGTTTTTAATCATTGAGGTGTATCGTTTCTGACAGGCTGTAAGGTGCAGTTATGTTTTGTGGCCACTAGATGTCACTGTGCAGAGTTCACATTCAAACAACTTTGTTTCTTATTTCTCACTCAATAACCCCAGAGCCATAAAACTCTTATCCACGACTATCAAAACAATAGAAGTTCACATGAGTGAGGACGTGAAGGGATTCACTTTCTTTCTCGTTCAGTTCAAATTGTGTCAAATGTCCATATTTGGTTAATATGAATGACTTTTGACATGGATAATACATCAGCTCGTCTTTTTTAAAGTAACGTCCATACAAACCACTTCTGAAACTTTAACTCATGTCAACAGTTTAACATACAGGCTGGATACTTTCATTTCACAATACATACATGGAAATGATGTGTATGGTCAAATAGGAGTCCAAGATATCTTAAACTTGTTTTGTGCATCATTACATGCTGTAGGATTAAAAAAAGGATTACCGGTATATCGATGAAGCCGTTTTTGACATTAGTCAGTTAATGTCACTGTGAATATTAAACCTTTACAATATTATGTTGTCACTGTGGGAGATCTTGTAAATCACAGGACATTTACAAACAGTAAAGTTAGACTACTTTTAGTATAGTGTAATATGCTAAAATCTTAAAGCATATTCTTCAAACATTGCATGTATTTTTGGTTTCCCCCTTACATTTTATTTACTTTGTTGCTCTTTTCTTTATGATTCATGATTTGTAAAGGACTACTTCCTACTTTTAGGAGCAATGCACAATAAATCCAGTGTACCCGTGCTGATTTGAATAAACTTCTACTCTAATATAGAAAAAGATAACTTACTCAGTAGTATAAGAAATCACTTTAATGTGTCAATTTACATTAAAAAGAAAACAAACAAACATCTTGCATCAAACAGAAATAAAATAACAGAAAGGCTTTGAGGGTTCTCAGGATCCATTCACATGAGCCTCCACGTCCATGTCTTCATCCCCCTCTTCATCGTCATCTCCATCATCCCTCTCTTCTCCTTCAGCCATTTGATCCTCAGTCTGTGAAACCATATCCTCTCCTGCTCCTCCTTCTTCCACCTCCTCCTCCTCCTCCTCCTCCTCTTCTTCTTCTTCCACTCCACCTGGATCTCATCAAAAAAAACAATTTGTTAACATCAAGTTTAATTGGTCACATCTACCATCCTATCCTCTGTGCCAGCAGTCTCCCATCAAGAAGCATGCATTGAAATCAATGAACAGAAACAAGTGACTGTTAGCTTGTTAAAAAAAATAATAACAGGTCAAGACCTCGCTGGTATGATCACCGCCCACCGTTTCATAACGCTGTTTGGCCTAATCCCTATAGGTTCTGTTAACACAATTAGCTTCACGTGGGGAGGAAAACACTGACCGCAACATCATAAACACTGGGAGTGTATGTACGTGAAACAGTATATGTATGTATATATATATATATATATATATATATATATATATATATATACACACACACACACGTAAAAGCCAGTAAATTAGAATATTTTGAAAAACTTGATTTATTTCAGTAATTGCATTCAAAAGGTGTAACTTGTACATTATATTTATTCATTGCACACAGACTGATGCATTCAAATGTTTATTTCATTTAATTTTGATGATTTGAAGTGGCAACAAATGAAAATCCAAAATTCCGTGTGTCACAAAATTAGAATATTACTTAAGGCTGATACAAAAAAGGGATTTTTAGAAATGTTGGCCAACTGAAAAGTATGAAAATGAAAAAGTGAGCATGTACAATACTCAATACTTGGTTGGAGCTCCTTTTGCCTCAATTACTGTGTTATTGCGGCGTGGCATGGAGTCCATGAGTTTCTGGCACTGCTCAGGTGTTATGAGAGCCCAGGTTGCTCTGATAGTGGCCTTCAACTCTTCTGCGTTTTTGGGTCTGGCATTCTGCATCTTCCTTTTCACAATACCCCACAGATTTTCTATGGGGCTAAGGTCAGGGGAGTTGGCTGGCCAATTTAGAACAGAAATACCATGGTCCGTAAACCAGGCACGGGTAGATTTTGCGGTGTGTGCAGGCGCCAAGTCCTGTTGGAACTTGAAATCTCCATCTCCATAGAGCAGGTCAGCAGCAGGAAGCATGAAGTGCTCTAAAACTTGCTGGTATACGGCTGCGTTGACCCTGGATCTCAGGAAACAGAGTGGACCGACACCAGCAGATGACATGGCACCCCAAACCATCACTGATGGTGGAAACTTTACACTAGACTTCAGGCAACGTGGATCCTGTGCCTCTCCTGTCCTCCTCCAGACTCTGGGACCTCGATTTCCAAAGGAAATGCAAAATTTGCTTTCGTCAGAAAACATGACTTTGGACCACTCAGCAGCAGTCCAGCTCTTTTTTTCCTTAGCCCAGGTGAGACGCTTTTCGCGCTGTTTCTTGGTCAACAGTGGCTTGACACGAGGTATGCGGCAGTTGAAACCCATGTCTTTCAAGCGTCTCTTGGTGGTGGATCTTGAAGCACTGACTCCAGCAGCTGTCCACTCCTTGTGAATCTCCCCCACATTTTTGAATGGGTTTTTTTTCACAATCTTGACCAGGGCGCGGTGATCCCTATTGCTTGTACACTTTTTCTGACCACGGTTTTTCCTTCCCTTTGCCTCTCCATTAATGTGTTTGGACACAGAGCTCTGAGAACAGCCAGCCTCTTCAGCAATAACCTTTTGTGTCTTTCCCTCCTTGTGCAATGTGTCGATGGTCGCCTTTTGGACAGCTGTCAAATCTGAAGTCTTCCCCATGTTTGTGTAGGCTTCAGAACTGGACTGAGAGACCATTTAAAGCCCTTTGCAGGTGTTTTGAGTTAATCAGCTGATTTGTTTGTGGCACCAGGTATCTTCAAAATGTAACCCTAACACAATATTCTAATTTTGTGACACACGGAATTTTTGATTTTCATTTGTTGCCACTTCAAATCATCAAAATTAAATGAAATAAACATTTGAATGCATCAGTCTGTGTGCAATGAATAAATATAATGTACAAGTTACACCTTTTGAATGCAATTACTGAAATAAATCAAGTTTTTCAAAATATTCTAATTTACTGGCTTTTACCTGTATATAAAAGTGTATTGTAAAAAGGTGGTTAAATCTTTGTGAACACAAATGTGGCAGATGAATACTGTATGTGTTAGTGGATCTCCATCAGAGAGCAGTGTTAGTATGGGATCAGAAGTCACCTTCTCTCAGATCTCGTCCTGGGATCTGACCGGCCTGCAGCATCCCCTTCAACCTCTCCACCTCGGCCAACGATGAAGCATTGGCAATGGCATTCTGAAACCCACACACAATATATATATAAAGTGTTAACGCAGATCACCTCACATTCTCCATGCTCTCAAGGCTTCATCTCCACCTCCAATTTAAAACCATGAACAATCTATCCAGTCCAAGTAGAGCAACAACTCCCGTTACAGATTACACTTCAGGAGAGCGAGCGTGAGAAACTGCAGCCGGGCTCTTCAAATGCTCGGATCGTCAGACGCACCTTGATAGCTTCCACGTCAGCCTGAGACGGCCCCGTCCTTTTCTTCTCCAGCTGTGCTGCCACTCCAGGAGTGAACCTGAAAGAAAACGCACTCTTTAGACTCCAGAAACACACATGCTCCTCTGTGTGACCTCTTAACCAGCGTAGTATCTGTTCTTTGTTCTTAAACTGATACATGTCCACAGACAGCAGTCCTTAGCAACACTGTGGCTCCAGATTGGAATAAAGCGAGGCTGTGTCATAGCTTTATCACCTCTAGACACTGTTTTCATGCGTTACATTAGCTGGGATCAGAGTAGGACAGATTGAACCGATCAGCAGTCGGAATCCAGTGTTTCTGAGGAGCTGCTGTCCGTCGTGGACTTTCATCTTACGTTTTGGTTCGCTTGGCAATATCCTTTGCAAGTTGAGCGCCACGCTTCCCTTTGAACATTTTCTCCGCCTCCTGGCGTTCCTATGACGATATCACACAGTTAAAGAGAACATGCTTATTATAAACACACTGTGATCCTCCTGCCTCGCCTTGAACCGAGTCGTCAGGGAGAAAGACACTCAGAGACGGATTCAGGTATTTTTCCCCACCAGAGCCACTCTCGGCACTAATTCCTTCAAGACGGGCTTTGATTGAGTGTGTCCACTGAACGAGGTCGTTTTTGTCAGCGACAGGCTTATTATGCTCGTCTGACAACACTACAGAAAGGATTCACACAGAGAACAACCTTCTTATTAAAGAAAAGAAGTCAAGCCCTTAATACAAATGGTCATTTTACAGACAAGGAAACAGGAGCTTCTGTTTTCCAGCTGCTTCGTCAATTAGACCCAGGAATATTTCATCGATATGGCCAGGTGTAAAAAAATACCTCAATCAACTTCGTTTTTTAAATATGAGGACCACAAATTCAATCAAGCTGCATCAAATCAGGTAGTTAGAAAAATGACCCGCACAGAGTGACACAAACATGCAGGATATGCTCCGGCGAAGATTTGACGTAAAAGTATGAACCAGGTTAAACACAAGATGGAAATGACCTTTAACAAGCTAACAGATTCAGTATCACTATAGCTTCCCCTCCAATATGTTCAGTCTGTAACCGTTCTGCTGCGTCACCTCACACCAATGCTTTCTTCTTCTCTGGTTAGCTAGTGGCCGTTATCAAATCAGCTCTCAGATGCACTGACTGCTCCATCTGACATTTCAAGCAGGCGACAGTCAATATCTGATAGATGAGACAAAATACAGATGAAGACTAGTTTAAAAAAATAATAATAATATATATATATATATATATATATATATATATATATATATATATAGCAGGTAGCCTAGTGGTGAGTTTGTCAGCCCAAGTGAGCAACCCAGGTTCAAATCCAACCTGTGGCTCTTTTCCTGCATGTCATTCCTCTTTCTCTGTACTATCTCCAAATAAAACCATGAAAAGCCCACAAATAACAGTTTAAAAAAAGAAAAACTATTCATGATCATTTGGGTGAAACAGACCCCTCTCTAGCACTCATTTGTTCCCTTCTCATAAATAAGTCGGGACTTCCAGTCCTCATCAGGGTTCAACCCGAGTTCAGACTCCATCTCTAACACAGACCTTTACTCACACAGGACAGCTCTTTTGAACGACACCGTCACTTACCTTTTGTTTTACCTTCTGGAAGTCCAGCACACGGATCTGTGGGATTTTGTTGATCATGTAGAGCCTGTAATGCTTCTTGTTCGTCACCGGGTTTCTTAACAAACTGAAATTCACATGTTGCATACATGGACACGTTGATCAGTTTTGAGACATCTTCTATATCACTGACTCTAATATTTGTCTCATGTCACAGTTCTTTCTGGAGTTTTTGATGTCTTTTATGTGATGTTTCTTGCTCTGTCGGGCACTCCGAGTAGCTCTCTGTATGAATGCTACTTTATAAACAAGCCTGCGTTTCCTAGGGAACGGATGATGTCATAGCCAGCTCATTTTGGATGCGATTCATACCTGAGCAGAGTGAGCGTCTTCACAGAGGCCAGTGGGTCCAGGTCTCCCTGCACACAACAGAACAACAGGTTACCACCTGTTAAGACCTGACTAATCAAAGTCAGATCAGCCCAGAAATTAGACGCAAGGACTTCAGGAAGGAAACGAATACGAGCAGCTCTACGTGCCTGATGTTCATGGGAGGTGTGTGCAGAAAGATGTTTTTGTGAGTTGTTTATTAAATCTACACTGAGATAAAACATTCATCAGACCTGAATCATGAATCAGTAAGAGCTCCTTTGTGTTCAGCATCAGCCCCTTCTACAGTCACAGAGACTGCGTGGTGTTGCACACAGATCTACTCACCAGCTCCTGGATGTTGTTGTTGGTCAGAATCAGTTCAGTCAAACATGGCAGAGAGTGCTCCAGGTTCTCACCTACACGACTGGAGACACGTTCACATGACAAACAGTCAGCCTTGAGTCACACTACCAGCGTGGGCATGTTCTTACACCCCAACGCACACACTCGTGCAAAAGCACTGTTGATAGATCAGTTTTCAGCCCTGAAAAAACACTGTCAATAGAAAACGCACAGCACTTGACTGTGTGGAGCTACAGTCATTCTGAATCATTGTTGGAATCTGTTTTCAGTTACATTGAAACATCATTGTTGAGCGTCTCAAATTCAGTGCGAGAGCTGAAGCTCACCAGATCCTGTTGTTGTTCATCAGTAACGTCTTCAGTCTCTTCAGCAGCGGGAAACCGTCCAGTTTCCTGATCTCATTATCAGAGAAGTCCACCGTGTCAAACTGGTCCAGAGTCGCTCCCAGATTTTCAAGCACTGGGATTTTATAACCTGTAGGAGGTAAAACATGTGGATGAATGCTGAGGAACGTTCACTCTTAACATATGGATATCACAGACCGTTTCACAGAGCACTAAAGGATGTGATGAGAAGAACGTGAGGAGAGCATCATGTTACAAGAGTGAAACTTCACGAGTGTCTTCAACAGATCGCTTGAAAAAAAAAAAAAGTGATTGATAATAATTAAAAGAAAAAGTCTTTATCAATATTCGACAACAATGGTGAAGTGTATTTAATATTTGGAGGAGAGTTTACTTTTTATGCATACATTACAGAGACGATCCTCAGACAGACTGATGTTAAAGTCAGATCCTTTTAAGCAGAAACATCACACTGCTCACAAGCACGAGACTGCACTGAAAACAATCCTTTTACTGTGTAAATGAGCGAAACAACAGAGCAGCAGGTCGTGTCGAAATAGTAACCAAGTTGACTCTGTTATCTGAGATTTAAGGAAAGTGTCAGAACGAATGTCTTAATGATTATCCATTATATTTTACAATAAATACTGAGATATGCTCTTATTTAAAGAAGAACAGCAATCTTTGAGACACTTTGTCTTCAACACCTGCTGTAACTACTACAACCACAGGAAGTCACCAATTAACATGGTGACCAATTACAACGTATCACCAGGAAGTCTGAATATATATAAAAACAATTATGATTATTACACATCTGTTGAACTGCACAAAACAATGTACTCAAGGATGGCAATTTATAATGATTAAAAGCTAATTATCTAGTCCACATAAAAAGTGTAACTAAACTGTGAGAGATTTCTCTGAACTTTAGAAATCTGTCCTGATGATTTAATCAGATCTGCCGCTGATACTTACCAATAATGTGTATGCGTTTGCTTTCAGATAAGACAAGATAAACATGTAGTAAATAAAGATTGCCTGTTCATAATATCCGAGAACTAAACTCTAACCTGACACATTGTTCAGGGTTCAGCTCGAGGCCCGTGTTTAGCCTCAGCGAGCTAACAATGCTAACTATAGAGAGGTAAACTAACCTCGTAAATCCAGCTCTCGGTCTCTCACAGGGTTCGTGTACTGAGCAGCCTGCTCGATCAGCTCCGCTGTTAACTTCACCATGTCGACACCAACAAGGGACGAAAAACAACACAATGCACTTTTATCTGAAAAACGTGCAGCACAGACTATCCCGCTTCAGCACGCAGGGCGGAACTGTTCTTCTTCTTCTTCGGATTTATGCAGGATGAAGCCACACTACCGCCATCTACTGCTCAAGAGTGAGAACATCTTCTCCCTTTGTTGGAGTTTTACAGCAGTCATATTTCAGCCACCAAATTTACTTAGTTTTTGTAAAATGAGCACAATCATACAAAGTAGATTTTGCCTACTTTTTTCTTTCACAATAAGACATTTAGGACTTTTATTTTTCTTGTAATTTCTTCGAAAAAGATGATCACCCAGATTTATCAGGTGAATGTGGCTTATTAAGGGTAATTAGTTATTATGACAAGATATTAGTCAAATACACCCAAGAGTTGAGCTTTTTGCTGCAGTGTATTTTTTCATTGAACGAAATCTGTCAATTATTTGTTGTCTTTGATTCATGCATTTTTCTGCATTAAACTTTACACTCTCCTCTGTGCCCTGCTGCATCTATTCTAACCCCTTGTTAGTTGTCTTTTCAGTGTACTTTTTTACCTGCTGTCACCTGTCCTTATTCTTTTTTTCAAACAGTACTATTTCCAGACATGTAGCACATGGCTTGTGGGCATTTAAGCAAAAGTGTACATGGAATATCTTCTTCCTCAGTCTGCTGTTTTTGCACTGCCCTGCACCTATGTGATGTGTGTATAACTCCCCTTTAAAGGGAGTTATACACACATCACATAGGTTAGTTATCTAGTTATCTAAGCAAGACAAAAAATTACATCATACAAGCTGGTAAAAGAAGATAGAAATGAGCTGTTATGTTAAACCACAATGTAATGTTTGGAGATCAATAAATTATCTAGTTCTACTTTTTTTTTCCTCCATCATCCCTGCTGTGTAGTTATGACTTGTTCATGTCACTGATGACTGCTTGTACATTTTGATTACTGGGTTTTACATGATGGTACTCTATTTTTATATGTACGTGCAGCAGGAGTAGCTAAAATTCCCCATTTACAGGGCTGGAGTCATCTTTCCAAACAGATCCAGGTATCCTCTTTAACTGTGAAGGATTCTTAACCTGTGACTCCCCAGCCTACCGAACCCTTTCACAATTTGAATAAGACAGTTCTTGTTTTTAAGAGACAGGTTCCCAAAACCATGACAGCAAGCAAAACGATGAAATAGATTACATATATGACATAATAAGATCATCAAAGTTCTGTCGATGTAGAAGAAGGACAGTTTTCTCATAACATCAGAGGTCTCCCCTTTCATACACAGCTTCAGTTTTCTGTCATTGATTGTTCCAAGATATCCGGAGGTTTGGTTTGTACACACTCTTATCCTGGAGGGGGCCTTCAGAGGTCAATAAACATTTTAGAAACATTCATCTGAAGGAAGGACTCTTCACACCATCCAACACATTTCATGATGGCTGAACAGTGGTCTCATTTGTCTTGCAGCAGACTGACAATGACATAATGTCTGCTTTATCGTTCTATCCTCTCCGCTGCTTCAACACATATGAGATGGCAGCAGAAACCTCCACCTTCAGGTCAACCGAGCTTTAAGATTGACATTAACAAAGCAGAATTAGTTGAGAGATTTATTGACAATCAGAGGCGCACACACAGTCAAGGTAGGAAACTGCAAACCAGTAGGGGGTCCCAGAGTGCTCACAAACTTAAACCAAAGCAATGGACAAATTTTGCAATGACAGTAGGGAACCTCCTTAAGGGGCCCCCATTTGACAGCACTCAATGAAGAAAGGTCAAGAGGAATTAGCAGTCTATAGGAGAGAAAACAGGAAACAGTGAAAAAGAGGAAGAGCAGTTAGCATTGGGACACTGGCAGACATGAAGGTCATGAACGCTGGTTGGAGGGCCCCCAGTTGGTTTTAGTCTAGGGCCCCAACATTGCCACTGTTGACAATGTAAATACAACTTTACAGCGACTACCATAGCCTACAACTACTAAGAAAGTGTAGTATGACAAGGATGCTGATGATATAAAAACATGTTTTTATTGTCAATATATCTCTCAACATACATGTTTTTATTATACTTCATAAGAATTTTCAGCTTTTCAACATTATAATTTTAAACCTAATTAGGGTGGTTGCCTGATTGTCAGTTGTAATTCTAAGTTTTCTTGATGTAATTTTCTATATACATTTCCTTTCATAAGTATATGATAATATGTTATAGTTTAATCTTGGGAAAACTTTCAGCGCTGTTTTTTTCCCTCATGTTTTTTGAATCTATGATGTGACGTTTGTGGTATCCGGGAATAAAGGCGGAGTGAGCTCTCACTCTATTTTCTTCCTCTCTGTGCCAGTGCCAGACCCGCAGCAGACACGCTCACTCACAGACAGACAGACAGACAGACAGACAGACAGACGGAGGGTTAACATGGATCCAAACACGACGATTCTCCGAGTCAAGAGAAAAAGGGGCATTGACCCCGCAGATGCTTTGTTGCTGGCGTGTAAGCGTATCCGTCCAGAGCCGTCCCAGAGCTCAGGAGAAACGGTACCGGAGCCCAATGAGGCCCAGATCGAAAACTCAGTCTTCAAACTCGTGGCGACCGTCGCGACCCAGGTGAGAGGCCCACTGTCTGAGAGCAGGCTACGCAGCTGACAGGCAGGACGGCAAATAAACCCCTTTTAGTTTCTCGTTACTGATGTGATGACCTCCTAAAATGAGCGGACTGATGACAAAGTGAATTTGAGAAAGTGAATCATCACATCGATGGGAGAATGACGCGCTTACTGAGCTAGTTGTTGTTAGCTTAGCACTCGGGCTAGTCAACGATGTTGGCAAACATTAGCCGAAGGTTGCGTTAGCTTTTATATTGGCGATTTTTAGGCCTCTAAAATGACATGTCCACGTATATTTACCAGAATTACGAAAGTAAATACTCGATAAACACACAGTCTGGGTGTCAGCCCAATGAGACAAAGTTGAGTTTAAAATAAAGAAGAGGATGGTGATGTGTGTTTGGTTTTCTTGTGGTGCATGTAGAATTTCTTTAAACGTCATGTTACCAAGAACCATTACATTTCTGAAATCGTTGTGGAGCCTGATGTTGTCGTCTTCTCTGCAGGATGCTCCTGTTCAGACCCAGGTCCGACAGGCTCTGGCTCGGCCTCGTGTGGCCCCCCCTCTGCGCCCCTCTGCAGCCAGCAAGCAGCGGATAGTTGGGGACCTGAGGAGCACAAAGTGGAGCACGCGGAGAGAAGAACGCTACAGAATACTATCAAACCTTCGCACAGGTGTGTCGAGCCCAGCTGAGCGCCAAACACCCCAGGCAGACACACAGGAGGGTGCACAGGAGACTGGGACAGAGCAGCAAAAATGTTTGGGTCTTGGTGAAATCCAGGTGGTAGATCTTGTACATGAGGATGTAGAGGATCACAAGCCCTCTAACAAGGTGAGTGGAGTTTTTTTTTTTATACCTTTTAAGTAATGCCAGGAATCAATACATGCTTACTTTCCAGTCCGGACAAGACTGCACACTGGGTGCTGCAGGCTCTAAATACTGAGCTAAACCAGGGTCCCTTAATGCAGACTCTAACCACTGAGCTAAACCAGTCTCTCACTCTGCCAGTAATGGTTTAACAAGCGTGGTGTTGTTAATTTAGGCTTTTTAAAAAAATTTTGTTAGTTCACTCTTACTTTTTTAACCTACAGTTTTCATGCATACCAGCAGCAGATCAACAGGTTGCGTTGATGGGACAGAGGGCGAAAAAGTGAAGGACAGGGACCCAGGTTAAAAAAAAGAAAACATTGATCTAAAACTTGAGAATCTGAGTAAATCAAGTCTGAAAATAAGACTCAACCACAACTTGTGTACTAATGTTTAGAAGTAAAAATACAAGTTATAATCTGACACCTTTTTTTTCTTTTTTAAATGTTTTTTACTTCACAGCTGGAGCATGTTGTTGATGAATCAAAAATGTTTCAGGTTGTCCTCTTTGAGTTTTTGGTTTTACTCCTATTGAATGTCACAGAAAATGTAATGTGTATATTTCCATGATATTCGCACAAAGGCAGAATATAGACTCGCAGTGTATTTTATTGGAGCGGCAGTAGCTCAGTCTGTAGTTTCTTGGGTTGGGAACCCGAGGGTCGCCGGTCCGAGTCCCAGTGCGGACATGCCTGGTAGCTGGACATAGCCTTCCTTAGGCACCACAGACACCCCTCCCCAGCCCTGGGGCAGCTCAGTGTGCTTCATGGTTACCAGAGTGAAAACATCTAATCTCCTCTTGGGGATCAATGTAGTGAAATAAATGAAATTTTAGAGCACTGGTGGTACACGGACCACGGCACTCGCTGTGGAAACACTATAATTAACGAGGGTCCCAGCGAACTCAGACGTAATGCGGTGTTGACGGAGGGGAGAGTTGGGGTCATTTCTAGCTCCTTCGTTTAAAAGCGAGTGGAGGGGCGTTTGGTGGTGTGCCGCTGGAGGCTTCATGGAAGCGGAGGTGTCACCAAACGGCTTGTCGGTTTCGGTTTTATGCTGTTGCTCAAGGGCGACATCTAATGGATCTTTTTAGGGAGCCTCCTATCTGTTTGCAGTAACGTCATGTTTACTCTCCCTTATCACACTCACAGATTCTTTTCGTGCTTTTGAAATATATTTATTTATTTATTTTTTTTAAAGATGCTGTCCTCGGATCCAGAAGTGATCCTGTGCAACAACACCAAGATGCTGCGGGAACGTCTGAGCATATCTGGAGAGAGACTCGGAGAGGACCAAGAAGAACAGGAGGTCGACTACGTCTATGACCTCTACTACCAGGAGACGGTCACACCGGGCTGGATTCAGGACATCCTGTCTGTCAGGGCCTACGCCGATGAGGGAGAACTGGTGTGTGTGGATGGATGGACGGACAGATGAATGAGTGCTGAACTCTGAGTGAGTGAATGAAGACATGGGTGACGTTGATGGTAAACTTTGAGAGGGGGGGGGGTGGTTTGGGGGGGGACAAGGGGTCTTGAGCTCAAAACGGGTAAGACCTAAACCGGGTCTGCTCGGATTTGCTCAATTAACTCGAAGTGACACCGAATCAGGCACTGTTTTCACTCCGTACTTTTAAGCATCAGAACTTCGACATAGACGAGTAGTCAAAACAGTCTGTGATAGATGTGGATCTCTTTTGTTGAGGGGAAAAAATAACAGGGACTTATTGAAACGCGTCTTGCTTGTAACAGACCGACTGACCACGGTGCTCTTTCAGGTCCCATCCTTCAACTGCTACGCTTTGCTGCATTTTCTCACCGTGATCGTGTGACTGTTGTTTTCACACTCTGAGCACAGTGAACAAGCAATGACGGGCTGTCGGATAAACTGTCTTTTTTTTTTTTTTTTTTTTTTTTTTTTTTCCCAAGGTGCCCGATGTGGCTCATGAGGAGGAGGTCTATGAAGACGAAGACGATGAAAACGAGGAAGCCAACTGGAGGAACGACTACCCAGATGAAGGAAGTGATGCAGACAGTGACAGAGAGGAGCGCTATGGTGGTATGTAGCGATGCACCTGACCAGGTGTTCAGTGAAGAGTACAGACAGAGGATGATACGTAGTTAAAAACGATGCCATTAGATATATTTAGGATTATTAAAGACAGTGAGGGTAATTACATGATGGTCCTTTTTTTAATGTGAATGCACATTTAATGCCAACAGTTTTTCATCCTGAGTAGTCAATCATGATTATCTGTAATAAAGACACACTCAAGTGAAATGATAAAATTAAACGTGAAATGTGGTCGAGTCTAAATCGGAGAACGGCACGGAGTACATGACAGCCGTTTTCCTGACTTTGTGGTTAATTTTACTCTGATACACTCTGATTTTTTGAGAAATGAACGTTGTGTGCTTGAACTGCACCGTGTTGAAGCACACCTCTTCCAAGTGTGCCAGAGCCAAGGAAGTTTATGTGCGTGATCCTGGATCTGAACCTTGCCACTAGTCAAACAAACAGGACGTTTGGGCTTCATGTCAAGGCCAAACTCACCTCGTGATGTTGCTCTGAGTCTACTTCAAAGTATGACTGTCTGATGATGGCTTGAATTCTTACACAGAACCTTTCATGGGACCAAGAAACGCTTCACATCACAACACACAAATAAAGACAACGCAATTGTCCAATCTAATATGCTGTTAGCCACAAGCTAATGCTTAATGACTGCACACAGTGTCTCTGCCTCATTTCTTTACCCAATCTAAAGCCTGACTGCTGACCCCCCCAGAAACGGACTTTAATGAATACACTATCATGACACCTCACAGTGCATGGAAACAACACGCCCAAATAAAAGTCTCTGTTCGTCTGTGTGCAGGTTACTGGGAGGAGGAGCACTCGTACAGCAGGAGGAGCTGGGAGCGCTACCAAAGGGAGGTGCTGCATGAGCTGGGCTGCCAGGGTGAAGATGAGGATGATGATGGGGACAAATGCGATTCAGATTGATCTGTTTCCTAACCCACACCTGTCAGTGTATCCTCCAAACATCCCTTTCACAAACACCGTGCTCCCAAGGACTCTGTACAGGTGAGGGGAGATGGCTGCAAGATTAGCATGCGACAGAAAAATGAGGCACTCCTTAGATTTGAACACATTTGCTCCAGTACGGTGAAACTGCGGTGACAAACATTTGCTATTCCCTCTTAATCTCAACCATTTCAAATGGTTATCGATATCAAAATTTCAAAAACCATTTCTATCTGAACTACTGCTACCTCCTTTTTTTCTCTCAGTGCATGGCACGTTTTAAGGTTAGGAGCCCTTCATCATCCATAAGGTTAATTTCCACAGAGGTCTCTTCCTCTTAAAGAAACTTACATGGCATCCAAGAGCAGGAAAACCAACACTTCAGTCTCAGGTGTCACTCCTGCTGTCTGACACATTCAGAGGCCTCGAGGGAAGCTGCAGCGAACTTCAGCCCAAC